>NW_022631002.1:12011330-12176390 GCF_010015895.1 Lontra canadensis
GGCAGGTGCGAGTTTTTTTTTTTTTTTTTTAATTTATTTGACAGAGAGAGATCTCAAGTAGACAGAGAGGCAGGCAGAGAGAGAGAGAGAGGGAAGCAGGCTCCCTGCTGAGCAGAGAGCCCGATGCGGGACTCGATCCCAGGACCCTGAGATCATGACCTGAGCTGAAGGCAGCGGCTTAACCCACTGAGCCACCCAGGTGCCCAAGGTGCGAGTTTTTGTAATATCCCAGCCCTTGGGTTGGGAGGCAAATTCATTGAGTTGATTGTACTATTTTTGCTTTGAAACCTACAAAGGCTCTTTTATTTGCATTCAAATATTTTTAAAGATTAAAGAATTGAAAATAGCAAAATAATTGTTAGCATACCATACACAGTTGCTGTTTTCCACTTAAAGTGTCCTGAAGATTATTTTCTATTGGTACATGCAGATCTACCTTATTCTTCCTAGTGGCTACATAGCATTTCACTGTCTGTGAATGCATGCTCATTTAGTTTTTAGTCAGGCCTCCTTCACGGTGAACATTTGGGTTGTTTCTAGTCTGTAAACAGTGTTGCAATTAATGTCATTACATATACATTCTTATTCAATATATCCATAAGGTCACATTATTTTTAAAGATTTTATTTATTTGTCAGAGAGAGAGAGAGTGAGCACAGGCAGACAGAATGGCAGGCAGAGGTAGAGGGAGAAGCAGGCTCCCCGCTGAGCAAGGAGCCCAATGTGGGACCCGATCCCAGGACGCCGGGATCATGACCTGAGCCGAAGGCAGCCACTTAACCAACTGAGCCACCCAGGCGTCCCATAAGGTCACATTTTTTAGAATTGGGATTACTATGGCAAGAAATGTGTTATGATTATGAATAGATGCCTTGAGCTACTTGTTCAACTTCAGATAATAGTTTAAGGCAATGGTGAGAAATGCAAACGGAGTTTTCCTCCAAGATATTGTCAGCAAGGAGTACTTGAGGACACCTGCGAGTGTGTGCCTGACTGCCTTTGCACATGCAAGGTATTTGGACCAGAGAAGGTGTGGAAATGAGGTGAGGGTGACACTGCATTCACCACTTGTAAAAAGCACCATTTGTGACCTAAGGTCTCTAGGCCTTTTGGACAGGAGTTCCTTCCAGACCCGTAGACTCAGCCTAAGTCTTGCCTACTCCCTGTAGATGCGCCAGGAGAGGCCTGGAAGGGGGAAAAGGAAAGGACAACTATCCTGACCTTGGGCACATCTATTATCGGGGTGGCCTCTGAGGTATCTGGCCCAGGCTTTCTCCCAGTGCTGGCTGGGCAGAGGTGCCCAGTCCCAGAACATAAACAAGAGTGATCCTGAAAATAACTTTTCCTAAGAGAGACAGAGTCCAGCTGGATTCTCTATTCTCCCCTTGGGGTCCTCTGCCCAGGGCAAGATTAGAGTTTTGCAAGGGAGGCTGTCACTCAGGGTGCAAAATTTATGCCCATGAAAAAAAAACCTTCATAATCAAGACAAAGGATATTTCAATGCAGTATTTAATTCAAAATTAAGGCAAAAAATAATCCATAATGAACACAATACCAAAATTTTAAATATCAAGGACAAGGTCCAACCCTGCACTTTACCATCTTGCTTCTCTTGCCTCACTAGCCCCGGTTCCAATAAAGCTTTATTTACAGAAACATGATTTAAAAAAATTATTTAATATAGGTGCACCTGGGCGGCTTAGTTGGGTGAGGCTTTCGATGGGGTCAGGTCATGATCTCAGGGTGGTGAGATGGAGCCCCAGTCCGACCCGTGCTGGGCATGGAGCCTGCTTCGGTTTTTCTCTCACTCCTTCTCCCTCTGCCCCTCCCCTGCTCGCGCCCTCTCTCTCTGTCAAAACAAACAAAAACCAAACAACTTTATTATATTTTGTGATAACTATCATACTGTTATTGTGAAAAAATATAATGTCTCTAAAATTTACCATTTTAACCATTTTTAAGTGTACAGTGGCCTTAAGTACATTCGCGACTGTTGTGTAACGGTAGGATTTTTTAAATATCACATTAAAATATTATAGATTGTGATTATGGAGTTTGGGGGCGCCCGAGCCCAGAGTCTCACTCACCTTACTCTCGTCTTCGCCCTGCCTCCCCCACTCCTCGCCCCCTCCTGGAGCCTGAGAATCGAAAACTGCCAAGTTTCTCCCAAAGGGCAGCAGCAAGAGTTATTCCAAAAGCGATCAGGCCACCAAGGATGTCCGTCCATGCAGCCACCCGCGACAGGAAGAGTTGCTCCGCCTGCTTCTGCCCGTCCCCTTCGCTCTTCTCTTGCGACGGGACACACCTGGCGGGCGCGCCCTATACCTGCCTAGGGCCACCTGGCTGGCAGCCCGCAGAGGGTGGCCCGCCCAGTTCGGGTCGCCGGGGCTTCCCCTCGGCCAATGAGGAAGAGGGAGCCTCCGGGCTCGGGCAGCGTCCGGCCGAGCGGCCAATGGGAGGGCGGCATGCAAATGAGCAGGTGCGGTGGCTGACGGCCCGTCAAGACCGTCCCGGCTCCCGGGATGTTAGAGGAGAGTTGGGCTGCCGCCGAGCAGAAGTCCGGGCTTCCAGCTGCGAGCTCCGGTCTCCCGCCATGGCCCCCGCTCCGCCCCGCGCCGTGTCCTTCTCGCCCGCCGAGGTCCAGCGGCGCCTGGCGGCCGGCGCCTGCTGGGTCCGCTGCGGGGCCCGCCTCTACGACCTCACTGGCTTCGTGCGGCACCACCCGGGGGGCGAGCAGCTGCTGCGGGCGCGGGCTGGCGAGGATGTTAGCGCGGACCTGGACGGGCCGCCGCACCGACACTCGGCCAACGCGCGCCGCTGGCTGGAGCAGTACTACGTGGGCGAACTGAAAGGAGACCCTCAGGTACATCCCTCCCCCTTGCTCCCCTTCTTCCCTCCCCCACTCTCCACGCACTGGCAAGCCCGGTCCACCTGCCCTCTAGGAGGACCCAAGGTGACAGCCTCCGCCCTCAGCTTCGCTTTCCCCTTCTCTCCAGGGAACAGGTCACTACCCGCCCCCCTCACCAGGACTTGTCCTTCCTCTCCAGCCTTGCTCCTGACCTGACCCTCTTCCACCACCTCCCAAGTTACTCCCTCCTTCCTAGTTGTTCCTTGTGCAGCCTCTGCCCTCTGACAATTTGGATCACCTTTTACCAGCCCCTCACGCTCCCAAGCTTTCCTTCCTGTTCCTTCATCAGCCTCTCCCTCTTTGCATCTGTTCTTCATTTCTGTCGAATAATAGCTTCCAGCCCCAGCTGCCCTCCCCTCCCCATCTCACCCTCGGGCTGCTTCCAGTTGTCACAGATCAGTTATCCTTCTCAGCCAGTTTGGATTTCCTGGTGCACTAGGGCTTCCCTTGGGTAGGTGGAGAGGTTGGGGCAGTTTCTTGGGTGGACTCTGTCCTCCCATCCCTCAGACCTCCCTTTATTTCTTGTCTTGCATGCTGGCATGGGTGTCCAAAAGGGCGAAATGACAGGGGTAAGCTAGTGTTTGGGCGGGGGAGGGGTGGGCACGGGGATTAGCCCTGTGAACCGCTTGCTGCCGTGCAGGACACCTTGTGATGCTATTTAGGTCTCCAACTGATCCTCGGGTAAGTTTTTTAAATCTCCATTTTAGGTGTGGAAACTGAGGCTCAGGGAGGCTCTATAATTTGTCTAAGGTTAAAGAACTAGTTAGTGGGAAAGCCAGATGTACCCAACTCCGAAATCAATGCTATCTCCATCCCAAGGATCTTGGGATACAGGGGATTGCTCCATCCACAGGGCCCCAGGTAGGCTGAGCTAGGGATAAACTCACTCCAGGTGTGGCTATAGGACTGGTGACCGTGGGACCATCATGCTTGGGCATTAAGCCAAGAGTTGTTGCTTGCTTCTACCTCTTGTTTTCAGAGAGGTCCCAGCAAGTGCTTTTAGATCTTTGGATAAAAGGACGTGTCTCTCACTGCTCCTGGTGGCTTCACATGGCACTGTCTAGTCTAATGTGTAAATCATTTATCCACTCACTCATTGGTCCTTGGATAATTGTCAGCACTGAGTTAGGCACTGAGGAGGTGCCAATGGACAGAACCAATACAGTCTTATTGGAGCTAACAGGCTAATCAGGGAACATACTAATGGTACAATAATTATTTCATCATCTGGTACCATCAGAATGTGGATTTGGAGGTGAGGAGTTCAAGAAGAGCTTTCTTGAGAAAGTGACATTTGCACTGAGAGTTAATTGATGGTTTGGGTGTTCGCCTGGTGAAGTGTGGTGGGATGAGCATTCCAGACAGAGGGAACAGCATGTGTGAAGAAGGCCCTGAAGGGTAAGGACTTGGCACAGTCAAGGGACAAATAAAACCAGTGTGGCTAGAGGCTGGTGGGCAAGGAGAGAGAAGGGGGAAGAGGCCAGCGATCAGCGGGAGCTACATCATGCCGGGCCTCCTAGGCTGCGGGCAGGATTTGGGACCCGATTCTAAGAAGGACAGGAAACCAGGGAAGGGATTCAATCAAGCAGGGGTGTGGTGTGGTCAGATTTGCATCTTTGGAAGAACACCCTGGCTCCAGGGCCAAGAATGAACAGAGGAAGCCCAAGGGGGTGTGAGGAGACCAGGCAGGAGACTACCATGTAGCCAAGGGGAGATGGGGTTGAATTTGGGAGATTTCATAGGTAAAATACCAGGGCTCAGCATTCTGCAGCGGCAGCCCATCTGAATCCGGGCAGCTGGTGTTTGGCGTCAGGTCATGCTGAAGGGACAGAGAGGTTTAGCTGTAGATACAACTCAAGCTGAGTGCAGGAAGCGAGAGGCTGGAATCGAGCTACAGAGTTCGAGATTTGTGATGTCTCATGGGAGCCATCCTACACTGCAACTGTGTCCTATGAACAGGGGCCTTAGGGTGAGGCTTCTCTTCCCAGAAAGCAAGGATCACCCCAGGCCAGCAGCCCTCAATGGCTCTACCTCCCAGCTCTGCTAAGCACCCAACACTTGTTTGCTTTTGTTTTGTTCCGCTTTGCTTTGCCTTACCTGACCCTCAGGGAGGACTCAGAGAGTATGGAGACCAAATTTGCTTCCTACCCCCGCCCTCACCTGTTAGCCAGAGTCCCAATGCGGCCACGCTGCAGACATCCTTATATCTGAGCCCCAATCTGAGGATGTGGGGAAAAAACTAAAAACTGACAACGTGCTTATAGACCCAAGGCTCACACTTGACCAGCAGCCATACTTAACCAACACTCCAGTTGCCTGCCAGCTTCTGTCTACGGATTTCTTTTCTGGAAACTAGTATAGTGTTGTCTTTAAACTGAGGGAGAAGGTAGTCAGAGGAGAAGACTGGAATGGAGTATCCTGTACAGAGAGAAGCTCTCTTCTTATGGCCCGAATGGAGTCATCTCTGTTCTTCTTTCTGGCTCAGCCTTTCAAGCAGCCTTCATATTGCTTTCCTCCCCTCCCTTCTCTCCTCCTGCTAGACCAGAGATGCTGACATGTGGGGAGCTTCGAGCCCAGCTCCCATAATGTGTGGACCAGGAGGGGAGAGGGGAAAGGGGAATGTCATTAACCAGCTCCTTTTGTTTGGAGTTCATTTCCTTTTTCTCTTTCTTTCTTTCTTTCTTTCTTTCCTTTTTTTTTTTTTGAAGATTTTATTTATTTATTTGAGAGAGAGAGCCTGAGTAGGGAGCCCAATGGAGGGCTCATTCCCAGGACCCTGGGATCACGACCTGAGCAGAAGGCAGACGCTTCACTGAGCCACCCAGGCACCCCTGAAGTTCATTTATGAGTGGTTCTCCTTCTAGCAGTCCTTCTTCCCCAGTGTAGTCCTTGGAGGGGAGCCTCCTGGAGCTCTGCTCTGAAATTTCCAGGAAGGTCTGGTCCCTTTGGTTTCCCCTGTTCTCCATTTTGCCACACCTCCTCACACACCCCTAGGTACTCTAACACACATTCACACTCACACAAAGACATACATATGTACACACACACACACACACACACACACACACACAAAACAAGTCAAACTCGTTTGAGCCCACATACTGTCAGGATGAAACAAGTTCTGCTGTGACCATGGTCTTGCACTTGAGGAAGTTGAGCTGCCCACCTAGAGCGAGTGAGAGGGCTCTGGCTGAGCAGAGAAATCAAGCCCTCTTCTCATCCTGACCCACAGGGGTGGGGGGAGTGGTCAATCTCCTCACTGCAAACTCAGTTCTTCTAGCTGTAGCTCATGTCGTTAGTGGGGGTGTGAGGTCCATTTATCGAGTTGCAACCAGCATTTATTTATTTATTTTAAGATTTTATATATCTAATTTATTTTATTTTATTTTTTAAAGGTTTTATTTATTGATTTGGCAGAGAGAGAGACACAGCGAGAGAGGGAACACTAGCAGGGGGAGTGGGAGAGGGAGGAGGCTTCCTGCTGAGCAGGGAGCCCGATGAGGGGCTTGATCCCAGGACCCAGGGATCATGACCTGAGCTGAAGGCAGATGCTTAATGACTGAGCCACCAGACGCCCTTTTATTTATCTATTTTAGTGAGAGAGAAAGAGGGAGAGAGAAAGAGAGCATGCGAGCAGGGGGAGGGGCAGAGGGAGAGAATCCCAAGCAGACTCCCCACTGAGCACAGAGCCCAACATGGGGAGCCACCTCACAACCCCGAGATCACAACCTGGGCTCACACCAGGAGTTAGATGCACAACCGAACCCAGCAGGTGCCCCTGAGCTCCAGTCGGCATTTAAAAGAAATAATTAGGAAAGGAAAGTGCTTTGGGTTCAAATCTCCTCCCAAGATCATAGATACTGTGTTTCCCAGACTTGGGGTGTCCATGAATCACTGTCAAGTTTTTTTTCCCTAAATTGGTATACCACTTGAACTATTATACTTAATATTTATCTTTAGGTAGACTCTATTTTCCCACTTACTCACCCTAGGCAATAATACCAGTGACATCACAAGTTTTACGTGCACTTGAAAACAGAGAGCTATTCAGATAAGAAATGCTTATCCCTTGTATCTCCTAAAATCATCCTAGGTCTCATCGGTGGAGTAAATATCATACTCTGGAAAATACAGAAAGCAGAGTTTCTTAATCCCTGTGTTCTGTGGATCATTTTCTGGGATTGGTGAATGGGGTTGTGCATTTTTCTAGTGAGAGAGTGACAGCTTTTATCATAGTCCAACCAGAATCCTCCCCTCACTCCAAACCTGCCGTCAAGGGGCTAATAACTGTGAAAGGGTGGCTTGTACTCCCCGCCCCCCACACACACATACACGTGTGGACTTGGGAGGTCCACATGCTTCTGGATAGAAGCCCTCTGTTCGAGAAGACCTTGGAGGAAGACAAACCTCAACTCCCCAGCCAGTGCTGTTGGCGTAATTGATGTCCAAATGACTGGGCGCTGGGTCCTTTTCCCACAGGGTGCGTCCTTCTCTGGCTGAGAAGTCCGCAATATCTCCCATGGGTGTTTCTGCCAGCCTTTGGGGGTCTGGCCACGCAGAGCCTCAGGGCTTGAGTAATCCAATAGCATAGGACAGCTAAGTGCAGGAAGACTCAGAGTGCCAACCCCACCACTCAGCTTTCCCTGGCCAGGGTCATCGGGACCTTTGCCTCGCCTAACCCGGTCACCAGTTCACACCTTACCTCACCTGGTCTGGAAGCGACTCTTGATGCAGTCACCATTCCTTTTCCTTGATAAACTTTCTTCACTTGGCTTCTGGAGACCACATCCTTTAGGTCTACACCTGCTTGAGTTTTCTGTGGCTGCTCTAACAGATCGCCAGGAACTCAGTGACTTCAAGCAACGCAGAGGTATTCTGTTATGGTTCCAGAATTCAGAAGTCAGAAATAAGTCAGCAGAGCAGGCTTCCTTCTGAAGTTTCTAAGGAAGAATCCATTTTCTTGCCTTTTCCAGCTTTTATTTATTTGTTTATTTATTTCAAACAGTGGTTTTTATCTACTTATTTCTTAAGTAGGCGCCACACCCAGCGTGGAGCCCAGCACAGCGCTTGAACTCACAACGCTGAGCTCAAGAGTTGGATGCCTAACCAACTGAGCCACCCAGGGACCCCCTTTTCCAGCTTTTAGAAACTGCTGGTATACTTGGCTTCCCCAGCCAGGAGTTGCATCTCTCCAACCTTTGCTCTCACGTCTCTTCTTCTCTGACTCTCCTGCCTTCATACTTCACTTCTAAGGTCCCTTGTGACCACACTAAGGCCACCAGGATCATCCAGGATCATCTCCCCTTCTCAAGGTCCCAAACTTAATCACATCAGCAAAGTCCTTTTTGCCACGTAGGATAACATATTCCCGGGTCCCAGGTGTGGGGACATAGACTGGGGGGCAGGTGGGTGCATTGCTGCACCTACCTCACCACCTGGAGCCTGGTGATTCGTTCTCAGGCTTCTTCGCTAGTTTCTCATGCTCCGCATCTCTCAGAGAAGTTTGCAGAGGTTAAATGGAACCGTAGAACGTGTGCTCTGCTGGATAGCTGCTTCCATTCAGTACTATGTCTAGGAGATTATCTGTGTTTTCCTTACTTTTTTTAAATAAAGGTTTTATTTCTTTAGTTGAGAGAGAGCAGGGAGGGGAAGGGGAAGGAGCAAGAAGCAGGCTCCCCGCTGAGCAGGGAGCGCGACTTGGGACTCGATCCCAGGACCCCGAGATCATGACCTAAGCTGAAGGCAGACCCTTAACTGAGCCACCCAGGCGCCCCTTCCTTACTATTGATGGCAACTGTCTGCACTGTCTTCTTTGTCCTCGAGAAGCCATAGGCTGTAGAAAGGAAAAAATGCAGAATAACTGGAAGACAGAGTGGCTGGCTTGGCACAGACCACACTCTAATCCTCATGAGCACCCTTAGTCAGATTCCTTCTGGGATGTCTCCCTGCTGCTGCCCCACTCTGGCCAGCGCCCCCCTAAGCTCATTCTTGCAACAGTCTCCCAGGCAGATCTCTCCCGCACTCCCATGCCTGCGACCTTTCCTAAAGGGACTTTTGTCCTGTCACAGCAGTATTCCCAAGCTCTTAGGGCCCGCCCACGGCCACACCCTTTCTGTCCCGCTCTGGTGCCCGCTTCTTACACAGAGCTTCTCGCCCTTTGCCTGCACCTGCGTTACAGAGTTCATAACGTTCTTCCTTATTTACTGTGTTTTTCTCTCTGTGTCCAATCTTGTCGACTAAACCATAAACTCTCTGAACACTGGAACTGTCTGATTCATCTGGGTTCCTCTAGGACACACTAGCACGTCAGTATATGCCAACAGGAACGAATCAATGTTTGAGTCGGTGAATGAGTAAACTGCTTGGAAAACCAAAACCTACAAATAATGAAAAAGGAAAGTGGTCATCTTAGCACACACAAAATACTTCAAGAGTTACAAAGTTTAAAAAAAAAAAAATCTTTTTCCAGTTCCTCTTTGTTGGCTGAAAGGTCTGGGAGTTTGGTGGAAAGGATGGAGGGCTATCCAGGGACACACTCATTTCTTCCTTTGTCCCTGGTTATTCTCAGCCAGAGAGCTGGCCAGTGTCTTCTAGACCAGCCACTGCCATTCACACATGCCCATGAGTCCCCTGCGGGGGTGGGCATGAAGTCGGTCACAGAAAATGCCTGTCGAGAGCCCTCATTGCTCTCAGGGCTGTGGCCAGCCCCATGTGGCTTTAAGTGCCTGCATGACATGCACAGGCAGGACCCAGGATGCCTGGATTTCCAGTTCTATTTACTCTTTCCTGCGTCTTTTCATGAAAATTTCTCTAAAGGATATATCCTTGGAACTGCGGTCCTCTATCTTCTCTAATCACTGCTCATCTAGGTTGATATGATATTTAAACTTCATACTCAAGATTTTTTTTAAAAGATTTTATTTATTGATTTGACAGACAGAGATCACAAGTAGGCGGAGAGGCAGGCAGAGAGAGAGGAGGAAGCAGGCTCCCTGCCGAGCAGAGAGCCCAATGTGGGGCTCAATCCCAGGACCCTGGGACCATGACCTGAGCCAAAGGCAGAGGCTTTAACCCACTGAGCCACCCAGGCGCCCAATACTCAAGATTTTTTGTTGTGAGGCACAGTTCGCCAAATATTTTGTTTTCCTGCCTTGATAGTATATTGCAAGGTATTTAAGTAGTGGTACCAGATAAGCAAATTTGGGGGGCTGTGATGCATATAAATATGTCGTCAAGTCCTGTCCTGGGAAAACTAACAGCCAGAAATTCTGTTGTTACAAGAATGCGTGACTATGCAGGTCAACCTTGCGATCTACAATAGACTTGGTTGATAATTATGTGAGGTAGTCTTAATTTCTTCTTTAAAGGGAATAGAATTTAAAAGTTAGTCTAGTTCTCTACATTCTTCTGTGCCCCTAGAACCTTCCCAACAGTGTTTAGCTCAGATGTCCCACTGGAAAGTGGATCTCTAGTAATAGTTTTAGTTTTATTAGTTCCAAATGTCTGTGGTCCATAAGAACCCACTCAGTCACTAAGCTCTAGTCTTTTTTTTTTTTTTTTTTTTAATCTGACAGAGCGTACTTATGCCCAAGCAGGCAGAGTGCCTGACATGGGGCTCGATCCCAAGATGATGGGATCATGACCTAAGCCAAAGGCAGACGTTTAACTGAGTCACCCAGGTGCCCCTAGTCCTTAGTCTTCTATAATAACAAAAGTCTATGAAACGGGCCTCATTTATCCACAGAGACAAAAGACAGACCTCAAAAATTTTTAAGTCAATTCAAGGCCCACACTGTGAGTCTGGCTGCCGTGGAAGAATAAAGGACATCCGCACTGGGGCACCTGGAGATGGCTTCTGTGACCCTATATACCACTCCCCCCAAGCCAGGGACAAGGCTAGAGTAGCCTGCCTTAGTGGTCGTTTTCTCTTATCCAGGGAAGACCCATTGGCATGCCAAGTGTAATGGCTTTTGCACGTTGCAAATAGGGTGCCGTAAAAAATTCCGTTGTTGGGACGCCTGGGTGGCTCAGTTGGCTAAGCCGCTGCCTTCGGCTCGGGTCATGATCCTGGGGTTCTGGGATCGAGTCCCGCATCAGGCTCCTTGCTCGGCAGGGAGCCTGCTTCCTCCTCTCTCTCTGCCTGCCTCTCTGCCTGCTTGTGTGTACTCTCTCTCTGACAAATAAATAAAATCTTAAAAAAAAAAAAAAAAAAAATTCCGTTGTTCCTTGGACCTAAATAGGAAGGTCCTTGACTCCTAGGAAAAAAGTCACTTGAAATGAATCTACTTTAAATGAAGACTAGATCTCATAGAAAATGGAATAGGGATTGGGAGACGGGAACTGATTATCTTTAAAAATGGAAATGACGGGGTGCCTGCCTGGGTCAGTTGGTAGAACGTAAGACTCTTGATCTCAGGGTCATGACTTTGAGCCCCAAGTTGTGCACAGAGATTACTTAAAAAAAAAAAAAAATTAAAACAAAAATGAAACTGAAAATTTTTTTTCATTTATTTTAACCTGACAACCAAATTAAGATTGCACTTGCGTGCAGGTTTTTAGATTGAACAAATAAATCAAGTCATGTGGGTTTTGTGCACATGAGCAGTTTTTCTGGCAAAAGTGTATGAAAGCACAATGTGGCATTCCAAACTTCACATTGGCTTTTCACACATTAAGAGTCTTTTTGTAAGAGTATTTAAGAGCTAGGGATCTCTCTTGATCCTTTGATAAACAGGTCATTCATTCTCTTTTGAAGAGCCTCATCCTTTGCTGGTCACCTGTGTTTCAGTGTTAAACAGCCTAACTTTGCCAGGTCCTTATTTTGTAGTTGAATTGCGAGTAAAACGGTTTTCTTTCCGCTTCATTGACTTCATGAAATTTTTGGTTTTTGGCATTGATTTTCAATTTCACTTTGTTGTGGGTTTGCATTTTGTTACATTGTATGTTGTCGGATGACAGCAACCCCAACCATCACTTTGCCGAGTAGACTATGGGGATCTGGGAGGAGGCAGGGGTCAATGTTTAAGCATGAACTAAACTCATAAATGGTCAGTTGGCTTGCAGATAGTTGCACGTTAAGGTGATTTTTGGTGACCTTTGCAACTTGAATCTCCAGGGACTCAGAAAAAGAACACTTGGATAATAATGATCCTTCTAGAACTAATAGTTTGGTTAGTTCTCCCATCTCATAGATGAAAAACGTGTAGTTCTAAGAGATCCTGGAATGTGGCGGGTCTCAAGGTCCCTGGTATTTCCACTGCACATACATAGGGACAAACCTTAACCAAGGGGAATCTTTTTCTTATTGATTTATAATCACTCTTTATATGTGAAGGATATTAGACCATTTCTATCGTATGTATTACTATTTGTCCTTTAGTTTTCATTTGTCTTTTGACTCCTTTAATGTTTTTTCTCCATTTAAACCTTTAAAATATCTATATTGTAAAACATACTGTTTTATCATTCTTAGAAAGACCACCTCTACTTGAAGATTTTATACATAAAATATATTGTAGGGGTGCCTGGGTTGTTTAGTCAGTTAAGCATCTGTCTTCAGCTCAGGTCATGATCCCAGGGTCCTGGTTTCGAGCCCCGCGTTGTGTTGGCTCCCTGCTTAGCAGGAAGCATTCTTGTCCCTCTCTTTATGCCTGCCACTCCCCCCTCCTCGCTTGTACTCTCTCTCTCTGTCAAATAAATAAAATCTTTAAAAAATATATTTTAGTATCAGGGAGCCTGGGTGGCTCAGTTGGTTAAGCCTCTGACTCTTGGTTTTGGCTCAGGTCATGATCTCAGGGTCGTGGGACTGAGATTCATGTCAGGCTCCATGCTCAGCAGGGAGTCTGCTTGAGTTTCTCTCTTTCTCTCCCTCCCCCTCCCCCTCTGCTCCTCTCCTTGCTCACGGGTATTTGCACACATGTTTTCTCTCTCTCTAAAATACATAAAATCTTAAATATGTTTGTATCTTGCTAATAATGTTATGCTTAATGTTTTTGTTATTGTTTGTTTTTTCTTGAATTTATTATCTACCTGAAATTTTTTTTGGTATAAGGAACAAAATAGAGATTATTTTAGGTTTATATTTTTCCAAATGACCAACTGGTTATCCCAGTAGATTTATGGAATAATCACTTTTCCTACTGGTTTAAAAAATACCTTTATCATACATCAACCATTCAAAGATATGGTTTGGTCCATTTGAGGCTTTATTCTGTACCATGGAAACCACTAATTTTTTATTAGGTTTCAGCCTTTAGTTTTTTGTTTTTGTTTTTGTTTTGTTTCATTTTGTTTTTCTCTCCGTCTTCCTTCTGTTCCATTCCAGCCAGGATTTTGCCCCCACCTGCTCCACTAGAGAAAGCAAAGGGCCGGACAGGGACTGAGCATCATTTCTGGGCAATGTTGCTGGTCTTGACTTTCACAGCTGGGGCTGTCTAGCATGCCCTGGACACTGAGGTCATGTGGCCAAAGCAGGGAGTAAGCAGCTCAAGGAAGCCCACGCAGGCGACAGGCCCTAGTCACCAAGACTGGAAGGGAAGGGGGCACGCAAAGTGGGTGTCCTAGTGGTCATGGAATGGTAATTATTTCAGCAGGGAATGTAGGGGTGCGGAGGGGTGTGGAGAGAGTGCGTGGAGGCGGGCTTGTGGCTAGAATTCTGGACATGGGTGGTCCTGTGCACCTTCCTGGTATTGTGTCCACCCACAGCCTGTCATTAGAAGCTAGAAGAACAGTGAGATAGCCACGTTTACTAGCAGGGAACCTAGGGTCCTTCTTGCAAAGTGCTGTAAATCTCATACTTCTTGGCCCTCTGGCCGAGGGAACTGGATGCTTATTGCCCCACCTTCCTTCATCAAAATCAAAAGACAAACTCCTTAAAAATAGATTCCTGGTCTTCCAGGGATGATGGAAATGTTCTATATCTTGATTTGGACATTGGGTACAAGGAAGCACATGACTGTCAAAACTTATCAAACTATACACTTAAGATTGATAAACTTTGGGTCATCTGGGTAGCTCAGTCAGTTAGGCATCTGCCTTTGCCTCAAGTCATGATCCCAGGGTCCTGGGACCGAGTCCTGGTGTCCAGCTCCCTGATCAGCCAGGGGTCAGCTTGTTCCTCTCCCTTTCCCCCTCCTCGGCCCGTGCTCTCTCACTCGCTCTCTCTTGCAAATGAATAAATAAAATCTTTAAAAAAAAAAGAAAGAAAGAAAGATAGGTCATCTTTACTATATGGAAATTAGACCCACATTTTTTAAAGAGAGGCAAATAAATTTCACATTTATTTAGTAATCATGCCTTTGGATATGCCTTATGATTACACGTGTTAGGTGTTAATATATGCAAACTTTTAAAGATTGTTTTTAAAAAGAACCCATAGGGGGCGCCTGGGTGGCTCAGCGGGTTTAGCCGCTGCCTTCGGCTCAGGTCATGATCTCAGGGTCCTGGGATCGAGCCCCGCATCGGGCTCTCTGCTCAGTGGGGAGCCTGCTGCTTCTTCCTCTCTCTCTGCCTGCCTCTCTGCCTACTTGTGATCTCTCTCTGTCAAATAAATAAATAAAATCTTAAAAAAAAAAAAAGAACCCATAGGATATGAATAAATGGTAGGACTTAGGTAGAGGGGTTCTTTCAGCTTGACTGCAGTTTAAAATTTTTCAATAATAAAACACTGGGGAAAAACTAAGTAGTCACATTATAGGCATTCCAGAGAAATGTGTGTTCTTAAATCAGTGGAAAAATAAAGCAACAACACTTGAACTGTTACGTGCAACAAAGCATCACATTTCTAGTAATATTGTGCTACTTTCCTAGAGCAGTACCCCAAAGGAGGTGGCTTAAAATGAGAGAAATGTTTCTTCTCAGTCCCAGAGACTGGAAGTCTGAAACTGGGGTAGGAGCAGAGTTGGTTCCTTCCCGAGGCGCTGACGGAGAATCTGTTTGCCTCTTTTTTGGTTTCTTGGCTTACAGGTACATCCCTTCAATCTCTGCCTCCGTCCGCACAAATGCACTTTTCCCTGTATCTCTGCATCTCCAAGTCCCCCCCCCTCCTTTGAGGACACCAGTTATACTGGATTTCCAGTCCACCTTAACCCAGTATGACCTTAAAGGAACAGGATTACATCTGCAAATACCCTGTTTCCAAATAAAATCGCATTCACAGGTTCTGGGTGAACATGAATTTGGTCTGGGTGGTGGGGTAGGGGCTGGAGACACCATTCCGCCCAGTACCGATATCATTAAACTACTTTGCCACTCAGACAACCTAGATGGACATGGCTCAGTTGGTTATGTTGTCCAACTCTTGATTTTGGCTCTGGTCAAGATCTCGGGGTTGTGGGATCAAGCCCTACATCAGGCTCTGTAATCAGCAGGAAGTCTGCTTGAGATTTTTCTCTCTCCCCGTCTGCCCCCACCCAATAAATAAATAAATAAATCTTTAAAGGAAAAAGACTCTCTGGAGACAAGACCAGAAATCTGTGTTTTAGACAAGCACCCCATGTGGCTCAGAAGCTCCGTCAAATTTGCTGCCCTCTGTTCTAGAAAGCTAAGGGCAAAGGGAAAATGGGATGGAAAACTGGAAGGGTGAAAGTTGCACAGTGGGCAGATCTCTCGGGATTACTTAAGAATCGGCATCCCCAAGCTCTGAGCATGCGGCTTGGCACAGAGCAGCTGTGCAGGCCACCCACCCTCTCCCCAACACAGCCAGAAAGAGCAGGGGCCTGGAGTCTGCAGCCCAAGACCTGTGCCCTGGTCCAGCTGTGTGTCCCATTGACTATGTGACACTGTGTGAGTAATTTAAACTCTCCCGGCCTCAGCTCCATCATTCCCTGCATCCCTACAGGGTTTGGTCGCAGGAGATCTGTAAGACCAAACGTGTATGTTGAACAGAATGAGGATGACTACAAACCCCCTCATCCCCAACTTCTGCTGAGAAAAGGTAGATTCCTGTTGAGAGATGGATGTCTTCAGAACCTGAGAGGCTATGTGCTCAGACCCTCTTGGGCAAAGCCATGCACCCTGGGGGAGCTGGGGAGGGGTGACATCCTGGTCCCTCACTGTTGTCCCTTCCCCCCCAGCTAGGGTCTGGGGGTCTGTTCCAACCTGCTTCCTTCATTCCGTCTTCACCTGGACAGGGGCAGGGCTGGACCAGGGAACTCACCCCAGTTAGGGATGGACAGTCCCCAAATATTAGGCTGGCAAAGGCCCCAAGGGGTCCCAGGGGTGTGCAGAGTCGCCTTATTTTCCCCACGTCTTCTTCCTCTCTTTTAACATAACCCTGATATACATGTTTATTGCACAAACACAATAGTCTCCTCACGCTCAGACTGAGCTCTGGTGCTTGGGACAAAAAGACATGTTGTAACTGCCCTCCTGGGGTATGCCTGCCGGTGGTGAAGGGAGGGAGACAAATAGGACAGTTATAGGTGATTGATAAGAGCTACAATAGAGTATTTTATATATGTGTATTATAAGAGTCTCTATGTGTGTATGTTTTATACAACAGAATAGATAATATATTTCAGAATGGGGGCTGCGACAGTGACAGCTGGAACTTCTGATGGGAGGAGTCTAGGGTGACTTCTCTGAAGAGCTGATATCTGATGGATGACAAGGAGTCATCATAAAGGAGAACTTGGTAAAAAGAAAAAAAAGATTTATTTATTTTAGAGGGAGAGAGAAAGAGCGAGCAGGGGAAGGGCAGAGGGAGAGAGAATCTCAAGCAGACTCCTCGCTGAGTGTGGAACCTGACAAGGGACTCCATCTCACGATCCTGACACCATGACCAGAGCCAAAAATCAGGAGTTGGACGCTTAACTGACTGAGCCACTCAGGTGGCCTCTGAAAGGGGGCTCTGGTGCTGCTAGAGCATTGCAGGTGAGGAGGAGTGTGGTCTGGGTGGGGGCGGGGGAAGCAGGGGCCTTTGTCTCTGCAGAGCTCATGGTCATCCTGAGGGGGTTTAGATTTTATCCTGAGAACAATGAGCTGGAGGACTGTAAGTGGAAGACTGGCAAAGTTGGTCTGCATTGGGACGCCTGGGTGGCTCAGTTGGTTAAGCGGCTGCCTTCAGCTCAGGTCATGATCCCAGTGTCCTGGGATCGAGTCCCACATCGGGCTCCTTGCTTGGAGGGGAGCCTGCTTCTCTCTCTGCCTCTGCCTGCCACTCTGCCTGTGCTCGTGCTCTCTCTCTCTCTCTCTCTAACAAATAAATAAATAAAATCTTACAAAAAAAAAGTTGGTCTGCATTTTACTAGGTTGTTCTGGCTTCAGAGGGGAGGCGGAAGGGGGTCAAGAGTGGAAGCAGGAAGTAAGCTAAGAGGACACCACTGTGGTTGACAGAGCCGCCACTGAGACAAAAGGAAATGGCTAGGAACCAGAAATGTCGTGGGGGCGGAAGCATTATAACTTGCTCATGGATTAAATGCTGAGAGTAAGGGGAAGACTTAAGGATGACACCAAGGTGACTTAGCAACTGGGTGGTTCGAGATACGGAACGGGTGAATACTGGGGTGGAGGCCCAGGTTTGGGGTGAGGTAATCAGAGTACACTGGGGCCACATTCGGTTTGAAATGCCAAGGAAACACTCACGTAGAGATTTCAAATAGTCGTTGAATGTATGAGTCCAGAGCTATGTTATCCAGTATGGTAGCCGTGTACCACGTGTGGCTATTTAATTTAAAATTAAATAAAATTAAAATCCAGTCCTTCAGTTATATGAGGCACATTCCAAGCACTCAGTTAGAAATATGGGGCTGGAGCTACTACATCAGACAGCACAGATCTAGAACATTTCCATCAATGCAGAAAATTCTATGGGGCAGCATTCATCTAGAGCTGTGCCGCAGAGCTGAAAGGTATTTCTCTCTAGAATAATGACGTCCTAATCTGGTGACTCTGGTCCAGCAAGCTGGTATCCTCGTGTTGTTCACAAATAGCTCCTTCTTGTCCTTGACCACACCAGACTGTGTATGTAAGTGATGTCCCTGAGTGGTGGCTCTGTCAGAGAGGCCCTGACCACCCAGAAGGACAGCTTGCCCTAGGGCTGTTCAAGGACTTCATCCCCTGGAGCTAAAGCACCTTATAGGGATGAGGATAAACATAGTGTTTGATAAGCATAAAACAGGGCGCGTAGACCAGCACTCCCCAGGAGACACTAGTTCTAGGGTTAACTGTGCTGATTCTGCTAGTTTAAGAGATATGCGGTGGGGTTGGGGTCAGGTTAAATGAGAGTGGAAAAGAAGACATAAGCTCTGAGTCCAACAGTCTTGTGTTCTAGAATTATCTGTACCACTGGAGACAAGCCAGTCAACCCCTCTGAACGGAAGCATCCTCAAAGAAAATTCCAGGTCCAGGCAGGGAAGAGGGAATTGTTCAGACCAGTAGGTTGGAATCTGTAAAAAGTAGCAGGTGTGAGCCAGGTCGATCTGCGGGGGAGTTATTCTGTTTTGCCAACCAAACAAACAGTTGAGGGTCTTCTTGTGTTCTTGGCAATATAATCATTTGTCATTTTGTAACCGATGATGAGAACGAGTAAGTTATCTCTCTTTAACTAATAGATTATAAAAGGAAAATTTAGGAATATTGTTTCTGGGATAGTGATATATGGAGTCATTTGTAAACAGTGGTTTTGTTTCTCCTTTTAAAAACAGCAAAATAGGGACACCTGGGTGGCTCAGTGGGTTAAACCACTGCCTTCGGCTCAGGTCATGATCTCAGGGTCCTGGGATCGAGCCCCGCGTCGCGCTCTCTGTTCAGCAGGGAGCCTGCTTTCCTCTCTCTCTCTTTCTGCCTGCCTCTCTGCCTGCTTGTGATCTCTGTCTGTCAAATAAATTAAAAAAAAAAATCTTAAAAACAGCAAAATAGGGACACCTGGGTGGCTCAGTGGGTTAAACCACTGCCTTCGGCTCAGGTCATGATCTCAGGGTCCTGGCATCGAGCCCCCACATCCGGCTCTCTGCTCGGCAGGAATCCTGCTTCCCTCTGTCTCTGCCTGCCTCTCTGCCTGTTTGTGATCTCTGTCAAATAAATAAAATCTTAAAAAAAAATAAATAAAAACAGCAAAATAGGGGCACCTGGGTGGCTCAGTTGGTTAAACGTCTGCCTTTGGCTCAAGTCATGATCTCAGGGTCCTGGGATCGAGGCCAGTGTTGGGCTCCCTGCTCAGCAGGGAGTCTGCTTCTCCCTCTCCTTCTCCCTCTGCTCCTGCTCTCCCTGGCCCCTGCTCCTGCTCGTTCTCTGTTTCTGTCTCTCTCAATTAAATAAAATCCTTTAAAAAAAATAAAAACAGCAAAATACAGTATTTTGAGGATAATCCATACAGATTGGAATGTTACATGATTAACCAAAATGTATTTTAACATAGAGATTGGACCAGTGAGGTGATAATATATTTTTTAGATGGTTTAAATGTATTTCCCTCATGCGTAGCACATTCTGTAAGCCTGCCCTGAGGTGCCTTGAGGTCTAAGTCTGAAGGGACTACGATCTAGAAACGTCCTATCAGATCCCCAAAAGGGATTCTGTGGAACTCATTTCCTGCAGGCTGCTGAGGCTGCTTCTCGGAGTTGAAACCCAGGGGCCGGGGAGCCCGGCAGGATTTTGTAAGTCAGGACTGAGGAGGAGAGCCTCAGAGAGCGCCTCTCATCCACCCTGACCAAGCCCAGGTCGCCCCCCGCACTGTCCCACCCAACCTCAGGCTCCCAACTACTCCAAATCCCAGAGTCAGGCTTTCATTGGGAAAAAAAATCACATGTCCACTTGACTCTTGGTGCCTTTCTAGAGATGGTCCCGTCATCTGAGGTCAGAGGCGAGAGAGGAAAGGCTCCCCGTGGATGCAGACTGTCCATGGCAGGGACTAGTAGAAAATCCCATTAACAGCCCGAAAACTTGTGGGTGTACTCCGGAGAGATTTGAGGAGAAATTTAGTATTTTTAATCCACTGGGCCCCTTTTCTGATGGCCTGGATTGTCCACCTAGACTGGCCTCTGCTTCCGGGGATGAGGTTTCTGGTGACGTCCTCCAAGGGGGACCGTTTCGTGAGGAGAAGCCGCACCAGGTGAGCCCATGTCAAGGATCCAGGAGGCTCAGACTGGCCTGTGGGTACCGGTACCCCCACATCCCCTGAGCCGGAGAAGCTGGGCACCGCTCCGGCACATACTGCCCATTCGCTTTCTCTTCTCCTTTCTTATTCCTGTTGCAAATGCAGGGGCAGCCGGGGCAGAGCCCCTCTCCTTGCAGCCATCGTGGGTGGGTGAGAAGTGGGGGTGCTTTTGGAATGCCTCGTCACTTGCCACGTATTATTATCGTTTTCCTGGGTTTTGTACAGATAGGCTGTATGTTAAACGTTTTAAGGACAGGCCTGGCCTCTGATTTAAACCCAGTCTGGCAGAGGGCAGCTTATTAGAAATGAAAGCAAGCAGATCCCGCTGCCACGTTTCTAGCTGTTGAAAGTGGTCCCTGGAGTCCTCGGGGGTGGGCTTGTTAACCCAGAAGGAAGACTCTGGGCGCCGCTATGGCTGGGGCACTGTCCTCCTTCCTGAGGCCTGCCCCTTCCTACCTGCCCAGGACCCTGTGCTCCCCAGGCACGTGGGATGCCCGGATCCTGCCCTCCCTCGGGCCTCTAGAGGCTGGGGGACAGCTGGACACAGGGCCTGGGCACCAGCTCATTTCAGAGAAAGGGTTTCAGGCCAAACCCAGGCTGCGGGATAAAAGGCCATCTGTCCATCTCTGGGTGCCCAGCCCCGGCTTTCCTGAACAACATTCCTTTATGCCAGCCCGCCCCCCCAGCCCGCCCCCCGCGCCCCCGCCCTCTGCACACTGCTGCCTTTCACCGCCTCCGGGGCCGGCTTGTTTGTTTGTTGTGCAGAGGGCAGGCTCTCTGTTGTTCTCTTTTCTCTCCCCCGCTGCCCAGACACCCTCCAAGCAAACCCTCCTTGGGGACCACAGAGTCTGGCGCCCTGGAGAAGGGCAGGGGGCTAAGGCCGAGTCCAAGCCAGGGCCTTGGGGGCCTCCCGGTGAGTGCTCCCAGAGGAGGCAGAGGAGGGCATGAAGAACCTTCGAGAGACAGCCCTAAAGGTCGTTTCCTGTCTTGCTGTCCCAGGCATCACATGAGACTTCTTGAAGCAGTGACTGGGGGCCTCTGTGCCCCCTGCTTTTCCCTCCTCTCAGGGAGAATCACATAGGATACCACTGAGACACCAGCCCCACATGCAGGCTGGCGATTGTGCTCACTGTGGACGTGGCCTGGCTGTTCCGGGGGCCGCGCGCCCCAGCAGAGGGGAAGGGCCAAGTAGGCCAAGGTTTCCACTAAAGACGGCGGGTTGCCTGACCCCCTCCCTCCACCCCGGCCCCGCTCCCAGTTCCTCTGAAAACTGAGTGGGGAAAACCGAGGAGTGACTCTCCAGGCCCTGAGGAAGGGGACTGAGGCCAGCCCTGGTGGCGGGACAGCAACCAGAGAGCTAGGAAGCGGATGGTGCTTGCGTGTCTCCCTTGTGGGGGGCTCTCTGGGCTGCCCCAGTGGATCTGGTAGGAAGGCTATGTGGATGACAAGACCCTGGTTACTGCTGTGTCCTCCGCAGAGGAGGAGACGCAGATTCGTTGCCTGTTTTCACTCCTGGTTGAGTTCCTTCTCCTTTGGTGGCCCTGGCTTGATCCCAAAGGAAACTGGCTCAGGCCTGGTGTGAGCTGGCTGGGCTTGCAGAGTCCCACGGCCCGGCAGGGGCGCTTGGGCGACAGACATCGGTGATCTCAGGGCTCCGGCAGCTGGAAGTCCTAGACCAAGGTGTCAGCAGGGTTGGTTCCCTCTCGGGCTAAGAGGGAGGATGGGTTCCAGGCCTCTCCCTAGCTTTCTTGGCTCATAGGTGCTTCACCTTCATCTCTGCCTTCGTTTTCACTCGGTGTTCTCCCTGAGGGTGCGTCTATCTCCAAATATCACCCTTTTCTAGGGACACAGTCCTATAAGACTAAGGCCCACTCTGAAGACCTCATTTTATTTTTTACTTTTTTATTTTATTTTATTTTTTTAGATTTTATTTATTTATTTGACAGAGAGCACAAGTAGGCAGAGAGGCAGGCAGAGAGGTCTGTTGTGGGGGGAAGCAGGCTCCCTGCCGGAGCAGGGAGCCTGATATGGGACTCGATCCCAGGATCCTGGGATCACAACCTGAGCCGAAGGCAGCGGCTTAACCCACTGAGCCACCCAGGTGCCCCGAGGACCTCATTTTAACTAATCCCATCTACAATGGCCCTACCTCCAAAATAAAGTCACATTTTGAGATACTGGGGGGCCAGCATTTCAATGTAGGAACTTGGGGTGGGGTGGGCAGGTCATAGTTCAACCCAGAACAGGCCTCTGTACCAGAAAGTGAGCCCTGGAGGTAACCACCTTGGCGCATGGCCTGTGTCTCCACCATGATTCCTTCCCCATGACAGACTTTTGTCTCCTTTCTAGTCACACAAGGGGAAAGAGAACCGGTAGAAATCAGCATCTGCCACCCACTTCTGCTTCGTCTTGAAGTCAATCAATCCTGTCCGCTAGGCTGGAGGGAGGAGGACGCTGAGGGTCACTTGCGTAGTGAACTTGGTTGGAACTTGCTTAGAGCTCTGGCACCCCACCCACCCAGGGCCTCGGTACAGCTGACCCTGTAGGCCTGCCCCATGTGGGCACAGCCCAGGCTCCTCTCTAGACTCCCTGTTCTGGGCACGAGAACCCTGGCTCCTGCCTGCCTGAGCGAGTCCTTCCTGTGGCTATACCGTGAGGCCGAAGGGCTGCGGCTCCCCCGGACATTTCAAATCTGCAGACCAAGTGCCACGTTTGTGTTCAGACAGTTTGGTTTGGACCACGTCTTTTGTTTGTTTGCTTGTTTTAAATGCAAAGCAAATTTTAAAATCTGGAGATTTCCCCTAAAAAGCTGGTTTCCTGGCTTTTCTTAGAAACTGGAAGGTTTACAACCCCAAGTTCCTGCGTCACCTGACCTGGACCTAAGTCAGTGCTGCCCCCTCTGGTTCACCACGGTCCGCTATGCTCAAGACCAAGGGACAGTGACCTTCCATTACTGCTCTCAGCGCATTTCCTTTCTTTCTTTCTCTCTCTTTCTTTCTTTCTTTCTTTCTTTCTTTTTTCTTTCTTTCTTTTTTTCATCTCTAGCAAAAGGGTGCCTCATGGTTTTGTTTGTTTTGTTTCATGGTACCTCATGTTTCCAAAATGAGAGCGAGCATCTTTCCTTGTGGAGGTGAAGGATATACCTCCATGTTTCTTGTGCAAACAAACTGAGTCTGTGTTATGAACCACACCCTGCCTGCTTCACTCACTGGTGTCACCTGTCCAACCTCTGAGGACAGAGCAGGAACTTGGGGCGACCTCTCAGGGATAAGCAGTTTCTTGTTCTGAGGGTCACATAGCACGTTGAGAATGGAGCCTGGTCTCGAACCAGGTCCCTTAGTCTTGAGGCGAACCTGCTGCATCTCGAACTAGAGGCTGGCCCCAGATACTTCCTCCGGCCCCCGGCTGCCCCCAAGGGCTTCCTCCTTGAGGGACAGGTATGTGGAGGGCACTGGCAGAACCTTGGGGAGCTGGCGGGAATAACTCCTGTTCGTCTGTGAATTTGAGTCTGAGAGTGCTGAACTCAGTGTGAGAGAGGGCGGAGGATGGAGCCCAGGGGAAGGGGCAGGGGTGTCCAGGAGATGGGAGCTGTGGCTTGGGCAGACCCAAGAAGTACAGTGCTTCCCCAGCAGCTGGGAACCGGCAGAAGCAAGGGCCGGCCCTGCTGTCCCACTGGCTTTTCTCCCTGCAGCTCCGCACTGCGGTTGGTGGACCCAAGGAGATGGGAATGCCCTCTTTACTGCCCCCACCATATTACTCAACACAGTCAGTGGTTCCCACCTCAGAGTGGGTGGTGCCTGCCCACCCCGTCTCCCAGGCGGAGCACGTTGGCCATTCTCGAGCATGCTGACCTCTCTCCAAGTACACGTGGGCTTTGGGAGACTTTGGGCAGCTCTCTTTCTACCTGCCCCATCCCCACCTTGGTGGCCTCTCCAGGCCTAGGCTCCTAGAGCCTCCACAAGCCACCATGTACTACTCATTATCGTATCATTCATTAAGCCTTAAATGCTGATGCCTTGCCAGCTACCTGGGAACCAGCAGTGAACAGGACAGCGGGATCTCCAGCCCATGGTACAGCTTGGGAGACAGTCACAGGGCAATGCATGAGGAGAGCAAGATGCTTTCGGCCCAGCAGCACGCGGCTGCCCTGGTCAGGCTTCTCCCAGCCTTGGGTCCCATCACAACAGTGCTCTCAGCCGTGTTCCAGCCTGCCGTCCCAGGGTGGAAAGGTCGGAGGCCCCGGGATGACTGGGTGGGTCTTCAGCTCCATTCTTGCTGTCCCATGACCATCTGTGTCCTTCAGGTGGACCCTGAAGTTGTCACCTTCCACGGGTGGGTTACACACCCCAGGTCAAGCCCCATTCATTCATACTGCTGACCGTTCTGGAAAAAGCCTGAGAGCCTGAGTCCCGAGTGCTCCCTTCCCTTCCCACAATACTGAAACACATTTGACCAGAAGGCAGAGCCATTGCCAAGCTCGTGAAGAACGCACGTATTCTTTGCTTTCTGACACTCTTTTGGTTTTTGAAGATCTCTGAGGCGTGCTTCCAGGACCAGGAGAGTCTTTTTTAAATAATGCATTGTGGAAGTTTCCAAGAAACTTAAAAAAAAAAAAAAAAATCTTTTCAAGCCTGAGTTATAGCCTAGTTCCCAGGAGTGACCTTTACACACTTCTGATTCATGGATGGTGTTTGCCTGTGGAATTCAAGGGTGAGCCCGGCTCAACTGTAAAATAAACACTGGGGCACGGAAGCCTGGAAAATGTGGCCCAGACCAGTGTGTGCAGTGCAGTGGCTCCCAGGAGGACTCATTCCTGGGACCCCCCGCGCCCAGGCTCAGATGGGAGCGGCGTCCAGAGCGTGGATGAGGGCCCATCTTCGGGAAGGGCTTCATCCTGTTTGTGAGTGGAGAAGCCTTTTAGAGCTTTTGAACTCTCACAGTAGACTCGAGAAAGAGTCGGTGAGAGACACGCTAGAGGACACTTCCTGGTGCCTGAGCGTGTCCTGAGCTCCTGGCGGTACCAACGTGCTGCTCGCCCTCACTCTCCTTGAAGTCTCCCAGACCAGAGGTACGGACCGCCTTGTGATTAATAACCTGGGCTTCTGCCAGTGAGGGGTGTGGTCCCCATGGGGCCACCTGGGGAGCACCCTGCGTGTATGGTCCATCTGGAATGCATTTGCCAAGAGCCTATCACCCACGACATTGCTACCTGGTGGCTCCAGCTCTCTCGAGTTGAGAGTAAGCTGGGGCGGCAGAAGGAGGGAAGAGAAGGACAGGAGGAAGTGGGGCCTGGCCCCTTCCCTGCCTCCCTCTTTTCCTCATCCTCCGTGCACAGGGGCCGTGCACCCCAGTGCCAGGCTTCATTCATGGGTGTCTGGCCCAGGGTTCAAGGGATTCCCCCTCCTACGGGAATCCCCGTTCAGTGCTGGGGATGCGAGCCCATGAGCCATGCCGTGCGGGCGTGGCTCTCTCCCGCTCCCCTCCTTTCACCTGGAATATTTCCAGATGAAGGAAAAAAACGTCAAGGTTCTGTTTCCATTGGAAGCCAACACCTGTCTGTGAAACTGGGTTTTTGGTAATTTTTAAGAAAACCTTAGGAGCAGGGCGTCTGGGTGGCTCATTAGTTTTAGCATAGGAGTCTCAGTTTCAGCCCAGGCTGTGATCTCGGGGTCATGGGATCAAGCCCTGTATGGGGCTCCATGCTCAGCGTGGAGTCTGGTTGAAGATTCTTTCTTTCTGCCCCCCACCCCCGCAACTTTCGCCCTCAAATAAATGCATAAATCTTTTTAAAAAGAAAGAAAGAAAAAATACCTGAGAACTGGAACAAGTGAACATTTGCTCTACTTCCTGTTACTCAGAGTCTGTCGAGCCCCGCACCGGCTACTTTGAACCAAGAAAATAATTAAAAACAAAATTTTAGGTTGTAATTTTTCTGCATTAAAAAATATTTACAAGTAGGGCCCATTTTTAATTTTCTTAATTTTTTATTTTTTTTAAAGATTTTATTTATTTATTTGAGAGAGAGACAGTGAGAGAGAGCATGAGCGAGGAGGAGGTCAGAGGGAGAAGCAGATTCCCCATGGAGCTGGGAGCCTGATGCGGGACTTGATCCTGGGACTCCAGGATCATGATCTGAGCCGAAGGCAGTCATCCAACCAACTGAGCCACCCAGGCGTCCCAGGGCCCATTTTTTAAAAACAGAAATGTCAGTGTAAAGTTGCCGAATGTCCTTCTTTAGAAAAAAACTGCCCTTTATTCTGGAAGTATGCCTTTTCTACCGATTTGGTCTGGAAACGTCCTTTCAGTTTTGAAATGCTGCTGCTGATAATTTTTAAAAATATATTTATTTGGCAAAATAAAAGGCTAGTGCTCCTGTATCAGTCTGAGGCAATTTTCATCCTGCTTATCCTGTTGTACTTGGCCAAAGGGCACCAAGGATATATGGCCCAGATTATTGCAAGTTTGACCCTTGTATCTGGGCACTGTCCTATCCAGAGGGGCATTTTAAGATGGTGTGTTCAGTGTCCTGGGCCACTTCTCTCCTCAAAGCAGGTTTGATTTCCATTTCCAAGAGGCAGGAACCCTGCAGAACCCAGGGTTTTATGATAACCCAGCAGCCAAGCCCACCATCCTGTAGTACCTTGGGGAACTGTGGCCAGTGGGCAGAGAATACTGACATGCCCACTCAAGAAATAACGATTGGGGCATTTAATATTTTGGGGAGACCATCCTAGGCACCCTAAGAAAGAGGAAACCTATCCTGCCCTATTGGAACCTATCACACCATTGGACAAACAAGATAATTACCCAAACATACAAAAAACAAAAAGGGGCAGTAAATTATAGATAAGCAATGGGGGCAGTGGGACACATGGAAAGTATGATTTTTTTAAATGTTGGAAAATGAAGAGGTCATACAGTTGTTTGTACGGTTCCGAGGATGATGACAGGCTGGGTACGTAGTACCCGTTTGTGAATATTAACCTTTGTCATCATCCTGGAAGGATGACATTTGAGAAGGAAAATACTGGCTACAGGGGAAAATTAATGTTCATCCAAGGGCATTAGAAGCGGAGGAGTTTGGAAATAGAAGGGAAAGATTGTGGGAGGCCAACCAGAAGCCGACTTACAGGGGAAGTGGGGAAGTGTAGGAAGTGGCATCAGAGGGGACCACGGGGCTTTTGGGCCAGACTATGATGTGGAAACATTCTCCAGAGGCAAGGAGTGGGGCCAGGGTCAGAGAGACAGTCTCTGGGCTGGTGCTCTGGCATATTGTAGGTGCTCAAACATGTGTGATGGATGAACGGAGGAAAGCCATGTGGGAAGGAAGATCTGGGAGAAGAGGCAGGGGGCCACAGTGATATTGCACAGAGATCATCAGCCCCGAAGAGGAAGCTGATATGGCACCAAAGCTTCCTGTCACTGCAGACTTCCCATCTCCAATCTCATTTCCAGACTTTCTCTGTTTTCCACTCCCTACTAACTGCCCCCCGCCCCGACCCCGTTCTGGGCATCCAGTCATCACCCACCTTTTGGGGCCCTTCAGTGAATAGGTTTGAGGGTCCAAACCACCTCCTGGACCACATCAGCTCTGCACACGATGCCCCAGCAGCAGCTCGTACAAAAGGCTTCAGGTGACCATAAGCTAAGTGAATGAATGCACAGGATGGCCGCCCAAAGGGCCAGTGGGAGCTCAGTTCCCCTGCTATTCCATGCCAGGAAGGCGCGAGCCCCACTGGGTTCTATACTGGTCCTGTCACATCTGCCATGGAAGAGGAACAGCGGGCCGATCCTGATGCTTAGAGACCCTGTTGCATCCTCCGATGGTCTCGGAGAAAGGCAGGTGGCAGGGGCTGGGGTGTTGACTGTCCTCAAATATGTGTCAGGCTGGCAGGTGACAAAGGAAAAAGTGTGCACAATCCTGGAGGGAAGGGACCGGAACCCTAAGAGAACAGTCTAGACTTGAGTGAGCAGAAACAAGGGCCAGGTGGATGAGGGCTCTGTGCCCCGTGCCGTAAGGTTGGTCAGCTGGTTGTGCCCCCAAACAGATGTGTGTCTGCCGTTCAGGGAAATCTGAAAAGCCTAGCACAAAACCCTCCCCTGCCCTGTTTGGGATGGATGCAGAGAAGGATCCGATGACCCTACTTAAGAAAGGATTTGGGGTGCCCAGGAGAAAATAATTATCCAGGAGGGAGGGAGAATCAATATCGCAGTGGCTGGGGGGGCGCTCTGGGATATTTTGAGGCTAGAACAGAACTAGAAGGGGCAGGTGTATTAGAGGACATTTATTTTGGACACTTAGAGAGTTTCACCATATAATAGCTATAAAACCCACTCTTCTCTGTCCGTAAGAGGTCATTCAAGACGCTTTTTAAAAGAATTTGCATTTTAGCATAGCGGTCCAGACTGAGGTACAGAACTACCCACCCCAAGACAGAAAGCCTAATTTTACTTGGGTGAATATGGGTTTCCCCCAGAAAATGCCAGTATCATTGTCACCACCAGGTTCTCTGGGTTCATTTGGGGGAAAACTGTAAGGATTGTGCCAGTAGAAACCCAAAAGGACTTCCCAGACAGGCTTCTCAGTTCTTGCCAGTACCCTGCTTCCGAGGGCCCCACCATGGCCACCAGCACCACGGTTCCCTTTAGTCCCCGGCAGGCCTCCCCTCAGCACGGGCTCTCCCCACCTTTCCTGCAAAGAGACGTGAGTTTCACCTACACACTGGCCTGACCTCTCCAGTCTCACCTGGGGTGACATCAGGGCTAGCTGCAGCCATGTGACCTTCCTGGTACATTCCATTTCCCTCTGACCTGGCCTCTTGGCAACTTCGATTTCACCTTGAGCCCATCTGGGCCTCTGGCTGCCAGTTCCGCCCCATGTACGGCTGCTGACCTACACATGGGAGTTCCTGGAGGGACGTCTCCCTCTCTCTGCTGCTTTTCTGATAGGCGTGCAGTCCTAGATGGCTCTGCACAGGCTGTGGCATTATCTTACCAGGAAGGGAGAGAGCTGGGGTAGTCATTGGCATGACACAGTGAGGCTGCCAGGTACCTGGGATGCCACCCTGTGACTCCCTCTGCCTGACACCTGCCGGGGACCTAGAGAGAGAGGCTGGCAGGGCCCCCTTGCCCACAGCATACCCACTAATGGCTCTCACTTCCCTCCAGCCTCTCTCCCAGCTTCTTTTCTCTCCTGTATCTACCTATTTTCAAAGCCATTCAGTGTCCTTGATTTCCACCCTATCTGCCACTCCCCTGCCCCGCCCCATCATGGGGCTCTCACCACTTGGGACTGCCTTGCTGTGGGGTGGCTCCCTGCTGCCTTGTCCTCCAGCACCACCACCCCCACAGGGCCTTAGGTAATCACCTGTATCTTCTCTCCCCAGGGCTCTGTGGAGAATGGGACTGTGACCTCTGCGAACACTCAAAAGACAGACCCTTGGATGGAACCAAAGCTCAAAGCAGTGGATTGGGACAAGGTAGCTGGCACGGGGCAGGGCAGGGTGATGACCCAGGGCTCCCACGGCCAAGGCCAGAGTGTGTGGAGCACAAGGCTGTGGTTATTCATAACATTTTCCCAAGAGGAATGAGGATGGGGAAGCAGGTGCTCACAGCTCACAGTCACAATCTGAGCCAACAAACCCCAGCCAAGGTGGCTGTGAGTGTGGGGAAGCTGGGCCCAAGGAGGTCTACGTAGACCCCGGCCCTGAAGACCCCCGAGGGCAGTCTCCCACAAGGACCTGGAGCTGGGAAGAGCACAATGATAATTTCAGAAGGTCCAGACCCACCCATCTTGACCAGCATGGGCAGAGCTGCCCCCAGGAACCAACAATCACTCTCAGGAGTTGCTAGCCTATACCGGCTTGGGAGCTTGCTGAAGCCAGGGGAGATGGGGTTGGAACCATTTACAACGTTTGTCTGCCTGGGAGACTGGGGGCAGGGGAATGCCTGGGATATACTTGGGAGATCAGGGGGGAACCAGCCTTGAGAGCCATTTCCCTCCAACCCGCGCCGTGGGACTATCCCCAATCCTGGAATAGATTTCACTGTGCACGTTCATAAATGTACCCTACCTGTGCTGGACATCGGGGACAAGAGACAAACAGGACAGGCCCCAGCCCCAGGGAGCTCACACCCTGCGGGGGTGAGGGGGAGGACAGACCCCCCACACACAATTATTCCCACATGGGGAGATGGGAGAAGCACACCCAGAGAACACAGGTGTCCTGAGGTGGGGAGGACTCCACAAAAGCTGACTGTTTCCTGGGCCCCTTTGGCCGGGACCCCAGGAACTGGAGATAGGATCTGTGATGTAGAAATTGCCACTGCCCCTCGGGGACCTCTTCTGCCCATGGCAAAGACACATTTGTGTGTGCTAGAGAAAGCTGCCGGCAGTTTGTTCTGGGGCTCAGCCCCCTCAGGGAGGCATAAAAACCGAAAGGGAAATGCTCCAGCTGGAGGGAGGGCTTGCCGCACAGCTCGCCCCCAGAGGGCTCCCCAGAAATGGGGTGCTGACCTCAACCCCTAGGTTGGCCACATGGCTTGTTGCCCAGGCTGGGGTCTGAGGTTGGGGAGGGGGGTCTCGGTACAAGTGGTTATAAGAGGCTGCTGAGGACAAGTAGATCCTGCATTGCCGGCCCTGCCCCGGGGAAGGGTCCTCCGAGTCCCCCCAGGCCACACGTTCTAGACTGAGCTGAGCCATGTCACTGCATGAGGCAGGACGACGAGCCATCGGATCCTGTTCCGCCATTACCCCAGACCTCCATCTCCGCCAGAGGGGAACAGGGGCCTCCCCTCCCAGGGCCTGCTCCTGGCTCCTTGCCAGCACAGCCTGACTCACCTTCCCTGCTGCTCTGTCATTCTCTTTCGCACACTTTCTCTCTTCCTCCTCCCCCTCCTCCTGTGTCTCCGGGCTGAGAGACAGCATGGAGACCTGCTCTGGAAAGCCCCCCCACCCCCACCACGGACCCCACTGGGGGCCTTGGAGACAGCATGGAGAGCTGGGCTTCCCAGGGAGGGGGAACAGCGCTTTGCTAGCTTTTTCTTATTTTGGAATTCATCTACCACATGGTCCATCCCACCCCCTCTGGGGAGTGGAGACACTGCGAGAGCCTCCAAGTCCCTGGTCTGATTTAAACCCTACGCCTGTTTCTGCCCCAGGCCAGAGGCTTGGGTGGGTCCTTTGGGTCTGGACCTTGAGGAGCTGCGGAGGGAGGCCAAGAGGTGTAGCTTTTCTTCAGCTGGAGTTCCCCGGCCTGCGGTGGACTTGTACACCATTCCTAGGGCAGAAGGACTTTTCCAAAGTTAACCCTTAGTGCTTTGCATCCTACAGGAGCCCCTGTGGGTGCTGCTAAGGAGGGGAGGCTTAGCTTCTAGAACCCCAGCCTCCTTAGCCCTAAGAGCTGGAGGAGGAGTGAGCTGTACCGGAAAGAGTGAGGGGGAGCTGAGGTGGGTTACCAGGGCAAAGGGTGGGAGGTTCTAAAAAGCAGAAAGGGCCAGAAAGTGGCCCAGGGTGCCCCGCCCTGCTTAGAGGTGCCGTGTGGTCTGACTTTCAGGCTCTGCATGGGATTTTACTGGAACAATTTCTAAATCATTCCTTCTATCACTCAGTCAGGCAGGATCCAAACTTCCTTGTGGGATGAGAAACCTCACCGCAGCTACTCACCCTACACTATGCTCTACTTGTCTCTCCCTATGTTCTGGAACCCAGCCAGCCTGGAGCTTGCCTGAGTACAGATGGCCAGAGCGGCCCAGCTTTTAGGCACACGTCTCCTATTTGTCCCACTGCCTCTTTCCACCACTGACTGCCTCCTCATCAGAGCCCCGCCCCTACCCATACCCACGGCAACCCCCTCCACCCTTCCCATGTTGGGGGCCAGCCTCCCAGGAGCCAGCGAGAGCTGGTGGGGTTGGAGGGGTTTCAGAACCTCTCCAGGCAGCGGGGTTAGCCCTGAATGACCCCTTCTTTTATTGAGCTCTGACCACGTGCCAGACACTGGGCTGGGCCGTTTATCACATTATCTATTATCTGATTTAATCCTTTCAACAACACTACAGGGTAGGGATTAGACTGATCTTGATTTAACTAATGAGGAAGAGCCCAAGTCTCACGCCCAAAGTGACCTGCTAGTTGGCCTAGCGGTGGCTGGAGGTTACTGCAGAGCCCCCTCCTCTGCTGTGTATCTGGGACCCCTTCCAGCCTGACAGCCACCCTGTCCTGGGAGAGGGGATGGCAGAGGGGAGGGAGGAGGCTGAGGTATAGGTATAGGCTATAGGTATAGGTTGAGTATAGGCTGAGGTATAGGTATAGGCTTCCTTCCCACCCTGCCTTGGGGGAATCCAGAATTGTTCTCGTAGACTGTTCCAGGTGCCTGCGGGCTACCGGAGGGTGAGACCCAGGCTCTACCCCTCAGAAACAGGTGGAATCATCCAGCCACGGGCCTTACAAAGAAAGTGCACCAGCAGGCTCTCCAGCCCCAGGTCCCCGTCCATGCATCCCCATGCACATAACCCTTGGCATCGGGGCTAATCCGGGGTGTCCCCAGGGCCTACACAGATGTTGATGTGGGCTTCATTGGTTTATCCTTTCGGGACCCTCAGATAAGTCACTGAGAACTGGGGAAAAGGGCCCCTGGATCAGAACAAGCACCCCTTGCCCAGCCCACATCTTGGGAGGGGCAACCTCAACACCGTGGGAGCAGGCCTGGCTCAGCTCCCCATACTCTGTCCCCCAGTCACCTTGGGTCTACTTGGGCCTCCTTTCTCACCTTGACCCTCCCCAGAGTAGGCATTGAGAGAGTCCAGAGAGAGACCCACAGGGACCTCCTAAAGGCTGTCCTTTTGGGGCCCTGGTCTCCTGAGTCTCACTCTCTTGCCCAGAGCTTCTGGCCCCTCTTCCAAAGTGCACAGCAGGGCTCAGAAAATAACCCAGGACGAAAACAGAGAGGTGCACTGGGTGGGCACTGCCCTCTGTGTCCCCATGAGGGCTGTGGATGGGGCAGGCAGGGGCACAGGACATACGCCTGGATGACCACACATAACTCCAGGCCTGTTGATGGAGGAAATTATTCCCACCCTGTACTGTCTGGGGTTTTTAGGAGGATCTGGAAATGTAGGAAAGAGTAGAGAAAGTGTGCTGCTGGTGAAATGCCAGCCAGCCTGCTTTGGGATGGGGGCAGGGCAGGAGTCTCAGCCGCTCCTCAGCCCCGAGGACTGAGGTCCCACTGACTTTCTATATGACATGGCCAGGCCTTCTCTCTCCCAGGCCCTCCACCCCTGTTTCCCGGCCACACTCATCTCTGAAACCTCATAGGGGGAAGCCTGAGGCTACCACTTCCCTGGTACAAGGAGAAAGAGGGTGGACTGGAACTGACTCTGTGGGCTTAAGCTTGTCCAGCTGGGGGCCCCCATCAGACTGTACAGGACAGGCCCATAAGGCCCCTGCAAGACCCTCAAAGCCTCTGTACTGGGGAATTCACAGCCATGGGGGGCCTGAGTCAGCTTGATAGGAGGCCCTCCAGCCCTGTGGTTAAGACCTCCGACTGGCTTGAGGGCAGGTCTGCAGCACAGACCGCTGAGCATCTGACCTCAATCTCCTTGTCTGTAGAATGGGGTCGTCTCGGGCTCTAGCTCTCAAAAGCACAGCTTGTATAGGATAATGGACACGAAGGCTGGGCCCAGGGGGCCTATGATGGGGACAGAGAAACAGTGGCTGGGGTTCTGGAAGAGCTTCTTGTCCTCACTCCTCTCCCCACTGGGCACAGCTGGTTGGAAGCCCATCCCTGACCGTCCTGGCTTGGGAGGATCCCCGGAGCTAGGAGTTCTGTGGTTTGGGTGGACGTGGCAATCCAAATAATTGCTCGAAGTCAAGGCTGTGGAGGTGGGAGGAACTGCTGGCACTGAGCCGCAGGCCCCTCCTCGCATGTGCCCTGTCTGGGGAAAAGCAGAGTCTCTGCTCGCTGCTCCTGAGCTGGGGCGGCCCCTGGGAAGAGGTCGGTGCCACCTGGCCCCTGTGCTGTCTGACAGGAGGGGAACCTGGGGGGACAGGGAGGCCCCCTTCCAACCCTGGCAGCATGCAAGCCCTCCCGTGCTCCCTCTGGGCAGCCAGCTGCCCTTTCCCCCTGCGGGCCCTGCTGCAGCTGCATTCCTGACATAGCCCAGGAGAGCCCTCCCCCTCCCTTGGGTCAGGGGCACAGCCTGGTGGGGGAGGGGAGTAGGATCTTGGCCAAACTTACCCCCATTTGCATGTGTTTCCTGGTGCCCAGCCTGTTGCACAGGATTTTTGAGTTCATAAAAGGACCCCCACCCCCAACAAGCAGTTTCTGGGCATATCTTCACCCTCATCCACACAGTCCGCTTGAGCTGGGCACCCCTGAGTGAATCACTTGCTCTCTCTGAGCACCTGGTTCCACATCTGTAAAAAGAGGATTTGCTATTGGGAAGGTAGCTACAGGAGCCCCCGGGTACCTGACAACTGGAGGTGTGGTCAACGGTCTGTTCTCTCCTTTCCCTACTCAGCCTCATACAGAACCCACAGGCCTCTCTGCCCATGTGTTCCTTGTGTTCCAGAACCTCAGGAAATACAGGTGGGAAGTGGCAGGACCAGGCGCTAGGAGGGGGCGAAAGAGAGCCATTTGTTTGGAAGGACTAAGGAGCCAAGGGATCATGAGCCAGGGTGAAGAGGAAGTGAAATTTGTTTGGATTCCCATCTTCCCATCCCATCAGATTCTGAGCTGTCCTCTCTCACCATCCCCCTTCTCAAGAGCAGTTCCCATCCAGCTGCCATGCTGGAAATGTCCCAGTGAGTGAGTGAGAGGTGCTGGACGTCTTAGTACCCAGCTGAAAATTTCTGTCAGTGATCAGACTGGAAGAGAACTGAGAAAAGGTACCTCGTTGGTGCATGTCCTATCCAAACCAAGGATGAGTATATGGTGAATGGCCCATCTGCCAGGAGATTGTGTGGAGGGAAGACTGGGCTGGGGGGATTTGGGGGAGCGCCCACTCCAAGACCAACCCATCCCATTTCAATAGTCATTTGTCCCCCTCTGGGCCTCAGTGTTCTTTCCCTATAAAATGAGGAGGAGGTCAGCAGGCTTGGATTTCTGTACTTGGATGGAAGTCTCACTTTATTTCCCCTGGAATAGTGGGCTAAGGCTCCAGTAATGGAAATATAGGTGTTGGCCATTGAGGACTGAGGGGGATGTTTGCAGGGGGACAGTGAGCCTCCTTGGGATTCTTCCAGGGTGGTGCTTCAGCCACCAGAGTGAAGCGGAGGGCCACCTCACAAAAAACACAACATGAGCTAGACATGGAGTCAGGTTTGAGACCCTCCAGGGCCAGTGAGTGGGTCAGAAGTAGCCTTGCAATCAACTCTAGACAGCAAGTCTGCCATTTGTACAGTGGCCAGTGACCACTGGTCTACCCAAGGAGGGACCAAAGTCATCTCCAAAGACCAGATGGGCCACAGGACATTTAATGGGAGACCCCTGTGTTCAAGGGGGTGGGGACTGCAGGGGCTGGACCTGTCCACCACACCTGAAAACAACCAGCCCTCCATATCTGCTGTCCTATTGTTCTGCTCCCTTTGCAATAGGGTGTAAGATTCAGGCTAGAATCCCAGTTTGCTGCTCATCTAGACATATATCCTGTGTCACAACTGAATTAAGCTTGTAAATCCTATGCTGTTTTCTACCCACTTATGAAATAAGGGCAAAATGGATCAATAGGTGAATATTTGCCCAAACCTTTGCTGGGCTGAGGGTGGGGCCTGCCTGGCCATACCACTGTGTTATAGCTAGAAACGTTCACTGTCTCAGATAGCTAAGTCTGAATTACGTGCACAAATGGAAAAAGACATCAAATGTTGTATGTAATGTGCAAAAATGGAATATATAAAATCCAGGGGTTTCATTCAGGATAGATGGTGATAAGTTAAGGATGCATATTATCATCCTTGGAGCAGCAACTGTGGGAAAAATACAAAAGGGCATAACTAAAAAGCCAATAGAGATTATAGTATAGAATATTTCAGGATGTCTAGGTGGCTCAGTCAGTTAAGTGTCGGTGATCAGCTCACCTCATGATCTCCAGGTCCTGAGATCAAGCCCCACATCGGGCTTCCTGCTCAGCAGGGAGTCCATTTCTCACTCTCTCCCTCTCTCTCTTCCCTTCCCTGTCATTCATTCTCTCTTTCAAATAAATAAAATCTGTTTTTGTAAAAAAAAGAATATTTATAAATACTTGGTTAATGCAAACAAGACAAGAAAGGAAGGTGGAGGAAACAAGTAGAAAACAAATAGCAAGATGGTAGACCTACCCCAGCATTAAATATAAATGGACTAAATACTCCAATTAAAACTCAGAGATTGCCTGTCTAGATCAAAAAAGCAAGACCCAATTATATGCTATGCTCAAGAGATGCACTTTAAATGTAAAGATATACTCAAGAGGAGAGTAAAAGGGTGGGAAAAGATAGACCATGCAAACACCAAGCATAAAAAAGCCCAGTAGTGGCTCCATTAAAATCAGACAAAGTGGACTTCAGGACAAAGACAAAGGACCAAGATAGCTATTACCCAAAGATAGAGGAGCCAATTCATCAAAAAGACAAAACTGGGCAACCTTGGGCAAGTTACCCAGTCTCATTTCCCGTCTCCAGAATAATAATAACAGTACCTGCCTCGTTAGGGGTATGGTGAGTATCAAATTATTGAATCCCAACGTGTTTAGAACCATGCTCGGCATATGACAAATGCTCTGCGGATGTTAGTTCTCAAGGTTATTGCATTTGGGACAGAGCCTCAAGTTCTTAACCATGACCCTGGCTTTGCTTCCTCTGAGGTGGGGCTCTGCAGGCTGCTGCAAGATAGGGTGTAAATACAGGCCACTAGCTGGTTCCTCCAGTTCTTTTTCCTGGTAGGTGGTGCTGTGAGCGTGCATGTGTAGAGACATGAGGCCGAGGAATGGAAGGAATGAGACAGCATGTACCCAATGAATCTGTTTCCTATGAGACCCAAGGGAGAAAGTCAAGGAGGAGTGGAGACTGGGGCCAGGAAGTGAGCAGGCACCAGGTGGAATTTGGGTGGTTGACTGTATAACTGGTGCTGAATGGTATGTCTCCAGGCTGACCTGAGTCATTTCCTAACCTGAGAAGCAGGAAGGCAGCCCCTATGTGGGAATTACCAAGTTCACATGGCAGGAAACACAAAGATCTTTGGGTCTTTCCCCCTGGTCACAGGAACAGAAAGAATGCCCAGTAAATTCCCTGCTTGCCCTGAGGCCCCTACACCCCTGCTCCAAGGCAGTGGTAGTGGGGCTGTTTTCACCTGTGGCAGGGCTTGGAGATCTGCTAAAGCTATGCCAGCCTTGGCACGGAGGTCTGGGCAAGAATGACGCTCCAGCCAGGGATGCGGGAAGACAGGTCTCTGAATCACTGTTGACTCCTTCCCCCAGGCTCAAGGGCTCTTCCATCATGTACACCTCCTTTTCCTCTCTTTTACTCTCCTGATACTATCTCCTTTCTCACCTTCAATGGCTACTCCCTTATGTTGGAGATTTACTGAGATTTACTGATTTACTCCACCACACACTGGGCACATCTCAGCCTTGTTGTGGGTGGTAGGTCAGAGCGAGCTGGCTTTTGGAGCCGAGGAGCTCTAAGAGGTAAAGGCACTTGCCTATTTCTGATAAATGGCAGAGTCTGGCTTTCAAGATGGCCCATCACTACAAATTCATTGTTTTTTACTGGTTTTAATTTACTGATTTTGGTCCAGATTAATCTTCTTCAATACCCGGACTCAGCAGAAATCTTTAAGAGTTTTCCTTTGCCTAGAGCTGCAGCTTCCAAGTTTATTTTATCTTGTATCCCTATGACTAAAACATTGAGAGTGCCTTCTCCATTGTATGTCCATTTTAATTATGTATAAATTATTTGCATGTGCTAATGTACTCATATTATGTACATTAGAAAATATTCATATGTGGTTTAAAGATGAGATAAATATGTCACAAATAGAAAGGGTCTCTAATATTCTCTCCCTGCATCTGCGGATCAGCCTGGGAATACCCCTAGGGTATGTATACATCCCTACCTTGAAAACAGTTGGCCTGGGGAAAGAAGTGCCCACTTGTGGGCCTGGTACATGGTGTTCTGCCATCTGAAGGTGTCAGCAGATTTCTTCCTCCTGCCCTGAGGATCAGTGTCAAGGTACCAAATGGGCCACAGTCATTCTCAACTCCATGTCTTCCTCTACACCCTGTCCCTCCCCTCCTTTTCTTGTCCTCCATATTTTCTAAGCTCTAGCCCAACCCCTGGGTTTTCTGCAAAGTCTTTGTCTTCAACCCCGGACCCAGGCATTTGTACCAGTCATTCTATATCCTGATCTCAGCCTGCCTGTATCACCGCTAAACATACTATCTTGATGGCATGTTCCATGTTGCCAAGCATTTTAGGCAGGTACTATTATTATTACTTCCATCTCATAGCTGGGGAATCTGAAGCTCAGAGAGGTTGGGTAATTTGCCCAAGGCCACACAGTAAGTGATGGGGCCAGGATTTATACCTGGACCTGACTCTAGAGTCTACTCTGATTAAGCACTAAGCTAGGTAAAGTGAAGATGGTCATTTACATTACTGTTTATTTTTCTTAGCAGCTTGCATAAAAATACATACATACATGAAATATCAAGCAAATTTGTGAATGAATGAATGAATGAATGAATGAAACACTCAGGTCAACATCAAGAAGAAAGCCAATGGTAAAAGGGAAAAGGCCTCTTATTACCAGTACAGAATGTATTGGCTCCTGTACCTAACGAGTCCTGGGAAGGACTTTAGGCTTCAGGTGTGGCTGAATCTGGGTGCTCAGGTGTCATCATTCAGATTCAGTGTACCCAGCTCCTGGTTTGGCTATTCTCTGTATTGACAAAGTCCTCGAGTAGACTCTACTAGCAAATCCAGGGTTGTGCCCTGCCAACTTAGCATCTCCAGCAGGAAGAAAGAAAGGGTGTCTGACAGTTCATTGCATCCACTCAGGTCATGGGCCTGTCCTAGATCACATTTCTGTGACCAGTGGGCTGAGATAAGCACGTCACTTCTGGGATCACGGAAGTGGAAGGGTGGGTAGTGCCCTACGGACCACGTGAGCTGAGGTGGAGGATGGGGATTGGGGTATTGGAAGAATGAGTGTGCACAGGTGTGAATATCAAGTCCACTTGACTTTGTCTCTTGCAGGATTTGGTAGACTGGCAGAAGCCCCTACTGTGGCAGGTAGGCCACTTGGGAGAGAAGTATGATGAGTGGGTCCACCAGCCAGTGATCAGACCCATCCGCCTCTTCCACTCTGACCTCATCGAGGCCCTCTCCAAGAGTGTCTGGTGAGCCCTGCTCTGGGCCCGTGGTGGGCTCCCTCTCTCCTGATGCTGCTAGTCAGATACAGAAGGGGAAGGGGCAGTTGGGGCCCTCCCCAGAGCCTCGAGCTGTATTATAAGCTGTTGAGAATACTGGAACATGCCATAGACATACTCCATTCCTCTGCAGGCTTACCCACTGAGTCAGTGGCAACGTAACATGTAACCGGAACCACTTTTGATGTCACCCCTGTTTAGTCCAGACTCTTTGGAGGATTTTCCAGCTTCTAAAGCCCATGGGAATAATTTTGCCTGCAATTGGCTCCTTTGCCACAAGAGGTCAGCATCCATCCAGCTGCACACAGTCTCGCCGCAGGGATGCAGTTCTTTTCTTCCGAAAACTTATCTCAGAGACAGAAGCAGATAGACTTACAGTCTCTCTCTTCTTTTCTACTCCCCACCCCTAAAGCAGTGTCCCTTTGGCCCTGTGTCTCCATAAGCTTTCCATATAGGCTTCGGTCTCATTCATCCCTTCCTCTAGTTGAGAGATGCATCTCTGGGGAAGCTGGACGCAGTAGAGCCCCAGTGCATATATCTCTCTTACCCTGATGGCTCTCCTGCAGGTACAATGTCCCCATCATCTGGATGCCCCTGATGCTGTACTTCAGTTGGTCCCACTACCGAACCCTCGCTCAGGGCAACGTTCGACTCTTCGAGTCCTTCAGCACAGGTAACGTTGGTTCCTTCCTGGAGGCAGGAGATTCCAGTGTTGTCTCTGGTCCTGAGTTTTGAAGAACCTAGAACCCCAAGCCACATCATGAACATTTGTAGAGGAGACCTATCTGTAGCAATAGACTCCCAAAGAACAATGGCAGGCTCCCCCCACCCCAACCCTAAATGGATAAAGGAAAAAAAACAAAACAGCCACATGTTAGCAGAAACTAAATGAAATCATTTCATAGCAATAAAAAAGAGGGCTTCCTGCTGAGTCTAGTGCTGTGAAATGTGACTTGGGCTGGTTAAGAAACAGAATGAAATCATTGCACTAGGTGCACAGCTGGGAGCTGGACTCACAATGCTCCATGAGCACAACACAGGTTAGAACCTGGGAGAGAAGGATGTGGGGGTATCCTGCCGTGTTCCCTGGGCAGAGGCCCATGCAGCAGAAACCCTGACCTGGAGTACCAACCCCACTAATGACTGTGAGCACTTACCATGTGCCAGGCCAGCTGCTTTTCAGGGACCACCCCCTTCAGCCCTCCCAGCATTTCCATGAGAGTGGTACTGTCACCGTGCCCTTTTAGAGATGAGGAGATGGTGCCTCAGACAGGTCAAGCAGGTGGTTCAGTTCCCGTGGCTAGGACGGGCTTGGGTGTAGCCACTTCCGCAGCCTACTGCCCTGCTTGTGCCTCTAGGAATAAGCCGCCTGCCCAGATGGTCTCCTGTGCTAGCACAGCCAGCCTCGGTGAGGTGCTAGCTCCCGGAGGTCGGGGGAGGGTGGCTCAGACAGAGGTGAGGTTGGGGGACAGGCAGGAGAGGGCTGCTGTGGGTCGTTGAGGGGTGGACTTTCCTCTTCTGATTGACTGTCATGTTCTTGACTGTGAACCTTCAGAGGCCCCCCTCTCTCTGCCGGACATGGGCTCCTTCTCCCCACACTCCAAGGCTTCTTTCCTGCCCACCTCTGCTGGGAGTGGCAAGTTGAGGGCCTGAATGGCTTAGGTGAGAGTGACCAGGAGGCTGCAGTGAGGAGAGCCTGTTTTCCCAGCTGGCCCTGGGGGAGGTGGGAGATGGACAAGCTGCAGGAAGTCCCCCAGCACCCAGAACTGCTCCCGTGCACCACGGGTTAACACGCCCGCCCTGCAAGCCAAGGTTACCCTTTTCTGCCCACGCTGAATAGCTCAGGCACAGCACGGGGCTTGTTGCTCAGAAGGCCTGCTCACTGAATCGCCCACTGTCCACCCGGCGCTCCCCTAACAATCACCAACAGTGGCAGGGCCGCCAAGCCTGGCAGCCGGAGGGGGAAGGGGATGCCAGAGCTTTGGCCCAGGTCCCTCTGCAGGATTCCTCCAGAGATGCCACTCGGTACCAGCTCCGGCCGGATGGGCCGACAGGGGTGATGCTGGGGTGAGGGGGCGGGCAGAGGTTTGACCTATAGGAGGGGACTCTTCTGTGTGGCGGGGAGGGTGGTTTGAGGGCTGGGTCCAGAGGCAGGCCACTGCAGAGAGCTGAACTGTGCTGTCTAATAGAGGTCCAGTGTAGAGTCTGTGACCACAAGGCCAGGAATGATGGCATGAAAGAGATGTGTCCACAGCCCTCCCTCATCCCCTAGCTCATCAGGCGAGGCACAGGCCACAGGCAGAGAGGATAAGAACCATGAGGGGATGCTCAAAAGGGTCCCAGTGCAGCTGTTGGACAGAGGGTAAATGGGAATAAAGGCGGAAAAATCAGGGTGCCAAGAAGCTTTGGAAGCTGAACAGAGATGCCAGTTCAATGCTGAAATTCCCAGACGCACGTGTGAAAATGCTTGGAAAGGTAGAGGGGTTCTGCAAATTTAGGACAGCCCTCAGAGCAGTTCCTGGGAGCAGAGGAGAGTGAGCACCATGCCAGAACCATGGCCAGGCAGCATCTTAGGGATGCAGGCCACCTGAGCCAAGGTCAAGACCAAAGTCCGTGGCCAGGGAATGTTCCTGCGTATCCCGTCCTTTCCCTGCTGAGAAGAGAGCTAAGCAGTGAGGTAGGGCTCCTGCACTGTGGGCTGGGGAAGGCAGGGGGCTAGGCTGGGACCCTTCAACAGGGGACCCTCCAGAACTCTACAAGGAGAATCAGGACAAGGTGGGCACAAGTTAGGACTTGGATGTATTTTTGCCTCATACTTAAATTTAAGTGGTCCCATCTGAAAGTTATAGTAGCTACCAATTATATATGAGGAGCACTATATTATTATCAGTATTAATATATAATAGTGTATTAGTCTTACTATATAGTGTATATCCTTAGTATATAATCAGGTAGTCTGTTTCCTCTCTCTGAACAGCAGCCTTTCATGGTGGGTAGGATATTTTACTGTTGAGAAAACACCGAGGTGGTGCAGAGTCGGGATTTGAACCCAGGTCTGCAAATCCAGAGCCTGTGCTCTGTGTCCTTCACCAGAGTGTTCTGAAGGACCCCAGAGGTGTCAGAGCTTCCCCGGAAGGAGGGCTTTCTTGCCTACCTGAGCAGCCCCGCCAAGGTCAGGTGGTCACTCACGCAAAGCTGTTAGGCAGGTTTCTTGTACCAAATGGGGACACAGCTCAGGCTGACATCCTGATGAATTTCCACCACTGAGCTCACCACTCTGGGAGAATCACCTGCAGAGCTGCAGGTTAGGAGCAAGTGGACTGAGGAGGAAGCTCGCCTTCGGGTGCCAATTCCTAGGGATTTGGCTGTGAATCACTGCTCCATGGCTGGTAGGCCCTGGGGGGCGGGGGGGAGGTTGCCGAAGGCCTCTGCTCCCCCCACGCCCCACCCCACTGGGTCAGCCGTCAGCAGTATGGTCCCATTTGAGAAGCCCTCCAGGCTCTCTTATGGTTACTGCTCACCCTTACCCCGCCCCCCAGCTCAGCCTGGTACAAAAGGTCAGGTTCATATTGGTCCTTCATTATTTTATCAGAATGGGGCTGGGCCTGGATTCTGTTTCAGAGAGCCAGAAGGTCACCTCCTCCCCCTGCCTTCCTGGGCTTTCTTCCTTCCTCAGCAGCCACCTGTGGTCATCTACACTGGGCCCACTCTCTGTAAGATGGGGATGGAGGGTGAAACAGCAGCCACAGCGCAGCCCTAAGCATCATGTGAAGGGCGGGGCAGGAGCTCGGAAACCAGCCCAGGTGGGGATGAAGGGCATCTGCGGAGGTTTCTCGAAGCAGACATCTCTGAATCTCCAAGGATAAGGGGGCAGGGAGGGAAGTAAAGAAAACATGAGCAAAATTAGGGATCTGGTGAGAGCGGGGAGGAAGGAGGATAAGGTACATCTAAGGAGACCTAAGGACTCTGGTTTGGCCCCAGGACAGGTGGACAGGGAAGCAAGGCAAGGATGTGGCTGGCAGGACGGGACTCAAGGAACTCTGAGTGCCCTGCTGGGGGTTTGCACTTTATCTAAGGTAAGGAGGCACCATGGAAGAGTTTGAGCAGTGCCCGGACGCAGGGGAGTGGGCTGGGAGGCAGATGCCTCATTGGGCAAGAAGTGATAATGCAGTAAGGGATGAAGAGCAGTGGATCCACCAGAGAGACTTTTTTTTAATTGAGATGAGATTCCCGTAACATAAAATTAACCAACTTAAAGGGAGCAATTCAGTGGCATTTAGTACCTTTGCAACAGGATACAACCACCACCTCTGCCTAGGTCCAAAACGTCTTCACCACCCCAAAAGGAAACCCTGTACCCACTGAGCAGTCACTCCCCATTTCCCTTTTCCCCAGCCCCTGTAACCACCAAATAAGCCTTCTGCCTCTGTACATTTGCCAATTCTAGACATTCTGTACAGGTGGAATCATACAACACGTGGGCTTTGGGCTCTGGCTTCTTTTGCTTCACCAAGAGCCGTTAGGGAGAACCCACAGGGCCTGGTGCCTGGATGGATGCAGAAGGGAGGGATAAGTCAAGCTTTTGGTCATGTGTGGATGTTGGAACCCCTGGCTGTGGCAGAAGGGTGACAGGATGGGCAGGAAGAAGAAGATGATTGGCCTCATTTGACAGCTGCTGACTATGGGCATCTGTGGACAGGCTTATTGCCTGTCCAGGACCAGGGTGAAGGAGGTCTGGGGAAGGGGGGTTGCTAGCCAATGAGCCCGGCCGACTTCCAGGATCCAGCAGAGAATGTGTGAGAGTCGAGGGTCAAGGCTTTGGTGCTGAGGACAGGGGCAGCATTTCCGTGATGGTACCTGACGAGGGGCATCTAGAAAAGAGAGGAAAAGCCAAGTGACCCAGCAGGTGGGGAGAGGAGACAGAAAACATGCCCACACAAAAACGTACTGGAAGCTCATGGCAGCATTATCTGTAATAGCCCCAAAGTAGAAACAGTCCAGATGTCCATCAACTGAGGAACGGATAAACGGAGGTGGTACATGGAAAAAAAAAGGAATGAAATCCAGACACACGCTACAACAAAGATGAGCCTTGAAAATAGTGTATGTAAAAAAAAAAAAAAAAAGCCAGTCGTAAAGGACCACACATGGCAGGATTCCATTTATATGGAAATGTCCAGAATAGGCAGATCCATAGATAGAAAGCAGATTTGTGCTTTCCCAGGGGCTGGGAAAGAGCAGGGGTGGGGAGGAATGGGGAGTGACTGCTAACGGAGACAGGGTTTCTTTTTGGGGTGATAGAAATGTTCTAGAATTGACTGGTGATTGGCTGCGCAATACTGACTATACTAAAGAAACCACTGAATCGTACACTTTAAGGGGGTGAATGATAGGATATGTGAATTATATTTCATGAAAGCTGTTATTTTTCAAAGGAGAGAGGAAGTCTGGCGAAAGCAATGGCTTGTGGAGGAAAGTACAACTCCGAGTGAGAATAGGCGTGGAGAAAGTAGTGGCCAGAGCTGGTGTCCCCATGAAGCCAAAAATGAGTGAGGACAAGAAGTGAGAGCTTCCAAGACCGTGGGCTGTCATCAGAGGGTTGGGGGTGGGGAACCTCACACCTGATGACAAGTCTATCTCTCTGGTCTTCTGGTCTCCAGGCAAATAAATCATCTTGAGGTTTTTCACATCTCTCTTATATATGCTATGATTTCAAGTCTTATCTGTTAAGATTTCTCTACTTGGGTTTTTCTGTCCTTCCTGCCCCTCCCTCCCTCATCCCTTGTTGTTAACATCGTTTGCCCCCAATCCCCTGGCTCTACTGGCTTAGTTGGTGTCATCCCTCCCTCTCCCCAGTGCCACTAAAGCAAGATCACCCTTCCCAGGTACGTCCTCCATTCCAACTGCTTTAACAAAACATCGCAGACTGGGGGGCTTATAAAAAAAACAGAAATTGATTGCTCACAGTTCCAAAGACTGAAAGTCCAAGATCAGGATGCCAGCCTGGTCCGGCGAGCGGCCCCCCTTGCAGGTCCCAAACTTGGTGTATCCTCCCAAGGCCGAAAGGGGAGGAGCTCAGTGGGGTCTCTCCCACGAGGGCACGAGTCCTGTCCGTGATGGCTCCACCCTCACGACCTAAGCGCCCCTCAAGGGCCCACCTCCCAACACCCTCCCTTTGGCTCACATAAGAATTTGGCGGCGGGGGTGGGGGGACACTCAGACCACAGCACCAGAGAAAGTTCCAGCGCTGGTCACAGCTGCTCCTCTTAGTCTCCCTCAGGAGGATCTCAGACCCGCGGCGGGCAGCGCCATCGTTCCCCGAGAGGACCGCTCCGGCCAGCCCAGCCCAGCCCAGATCCTCAGGCCTCACTGCCCATTTTGACCCAAGAGCCCCCTCGAAGGTGGCGCGGCCCCCTAGCTGGTGGATGGAGGGTGAGCGTTCCCCAGGCGACAGGGCAGTGACACGGGACGGGACGCCTGGAGCCGCCAGCCATCGAAGCGCCCTGGGGCCATCCGCCCTGACGCGGCCCCTCTCTCTCCTGCCGCTCTGCAGAGTACTCGGTGGCCCTGCCTCAGTCCGCGTTCCCGGGCCTCTTCGTGATGGGGGTGCTCCTCTGGAGCCTGCTGGAGTACCTCATCCACCGCTTCCTATTCCACATGAAGCCCCCCAGGGACAGCCATTACCTCATCATGCTGCACTTCGTCCTGCACGGCCAGCACCACAAGGTGAGCGGGGCAGGCTCCCGCCTGTAGCCTGGCAGCTGTCCCCAGCGCCCAGGGGCCTGCGGGTCTCTGTGGGAGGCAGCCGCGGAGCAAGAGGCAATCAGGGTACTCGGTGCTGCTCAGAGGGATGACCCGCGCCTGGTCTGACCCGGCGCGGGCTTTGCGTCGGCATTGTGAGCGCGCCTCGTGAGCGCGCGTCGTGCCTGCGCGCAGTCCTCATTCACGCCGGGCACGCGGCGGGTCTGGGTCCATTTCAGAGATCGCCTTGAATGCTCACAGCAACCAGTTCATTCATTCATTCATTGGACAGACGCCCCCTCTCCCGCGCCCCCAGTGCTCACCACATGCAGGCACTGTTCTAGACACCGTTGGACAAAACAGTAAAAAGTCACAGCCCCCCGTAGAGCTTCCTTCTGAACACGGTGCTATGGTTGTCCCCCTCAGCAGAGTAGCACACGGAGGCTTGGAGAAATTAAGAAACAGAGGAAGTTGCCCAAAGTCACACCCAAGAAGTTGTGTCCCATTCTGTTGAGGCACTCAACCCTCCACCACCCTGCGGCCCTTGGGGGACAGACAGTATGTCATCCAGAGGCTGGGAGCAAAACCAGAGCTGATGTAGGAGGCTGCAGTCCCCACCCCTCCTTCTCAGTTCCTGCAGGGTGCTATTCTCTGCCTCACCCAGGGCATGCCTTCCCTATTTTCTCCCTCCCACTTCCCTCCCTTCCCACCTTCTTCAAGGAGCTGGGGCGGGGGTGGGGGGTGGAGGCCCACGTCAGCACATGGCCCTGAGACTATCACCTGCTTTCTCTCGCTCTTCCCCACCCGCCCTCCCAGCCCAGAGAGGGTCAGGCTCTTCCCAGAATACTCACCAAGGCATCTCTGAAATCGTACCTCCATGCCAAGCCCTTGGCTTCTGATGCTCCAGAGCCTGAGTCTTGGCTCTTTGTTCTGGTTCACCGTGACCACACCCCCTTAGAACCAAGTAGGGCTCCCCTGAGGATGTAGGGACGGGGAGAATGTATCTGTGAACACTTCCAGTACCATTCTTCCCTGTGAGCCTGCACTGACCTCAGCTTGTCGGGGTGCTGCCCTCCCAGACAACATCAGGCCTCAGTGCGGGGACCCTGCGTGGCGTCTGGTGGTAGCTCTCCTCTCTAGCACTTTACAAATTCCAGAGCCAAAGTGACCTCATGAGCAGAAAGCAAGACTCTGAGCCATGAGGGGTCCCACCCACATCACATCCACCACCATGTTCGGGGACATGCTTCCAGGTCATATCCCGGCTTGAAAATGGGAGCAGGACAGGATCTCAAGGGCTCTCAAGCATGGTGGCCTGCCCTCCCCAAAGCCACCGAAGGTGCCAGTCCCCCCACCCCCATGACACGCTGCTGGAATGTGTGGGCTGCTCTGCCCCTATCCTCTGCTGCTGAGACTACAGGTTGGCTGGCCTGGCTGTCTTCTGACATGTGACCCTCTCCATCCGCAGGCACCCTTCGATGAATCCCGCCTGGTCTTCCCCCCCGTACCGGCTTCTCTGGGTATTGCCTTCTTCTACATCATTCTACGGCTCCTCCTCCCTGAGGCAGTGGGGGGCATAATGTTTGCTGGGGGCCTCCTGGGCTACATCATCTACGATATGATCCATTACTACCTACACTTCGGCTCGCCACACAAGGGCTCCTACCTGTACAACATGAAGGCCTACCACGCCAAGCATCACTTTGCACATCAGAAGTCAGGTGAGGCCCACACGTCCCTGCCTCCCCCATTTGTTTATTCTTTTATTTGCCAATCACCATTGAGGCCTTAGCAAAGTCCAGGCACTATTCTAGGTACGGGGGAATCTATAGCAAGACAAATCAGGAGCTCTGACCCCCTCACTGGGAGACAAGAAAATCAATAAATTAGCAAAGATGATTTTACGCCGTGTTAAGGGCCACAGAAAGAAGAAACCAACAGGTTGTGGTGGAGGGTCCAGCTGTGTCTAACAAAATATAATGCGAGTCACAGAGGTGATTTTAGATTTTCTAGTGGCTTCATTGACAAGTAAAATTAAACAGATATACTTTTTTTCTAAATTTTTAAGATTTTTATTTATTTGAGAGAGAGAGAGAAGCAGCATGTGAATGGGGTGGGGTGGGCAGAGGGGGAAGCAGGCTCCCTGCTGAGCAGAGAGCCCGATGCAGGACTCGATCCCAGGACTCCTGGGATCATGACCTGAGCCGAAGGCAGATGACTGAGCCACCCAGGCACACCAAATGTAGTTAGTTTTGATAATATATTTTATTAGGCCAAATACAACCAAAATATCACCATTTCAACCTGTAACTAATATGGACATTTGCTAATGAGATATATTACATTCTCTGTCATATATTAAGTCTTCAACATCTGGTGTGGACTTTGCACTTACAGCACATCTCAATTCAAGTGCTAAGTTTTCATTAGAAATACTTGATCTATTTTTAGAGTTTATAAAATTGACTATAAAAAGTGCCAAAAAAGTAGATTCATACATGTGAGTTGTTGTAAACAGTGCTTACAAGTTTTCCAGAACTCAATCAACTCTCCGTTTTCAAACTGAAATTTAAGTCAAGTAAAATAAAATGACATTAGGAATCTAGTACCTCCATAGCTCTAGCTCTAGTGGTTGGTGCCCAGCAGCCACACGGGCCAGGGTCTCCCACCTACGACGGCCCAGCCCTAGGTCGAGCGGTCCAGGAAGGTGTCCGCGCAGAGCTGTCTTTGCAGCTGAGGTGTCCGCTAAGAGGAGCCGGCATCCAGTGTCTGGGGGAAGAGCATCCCAGGAGCAACAGATGCAAAGTCTCTGTTCCAGCCTGTGAAGCAGGAATGAAGTTGTCATCTCCAAAGAGAAGGAAGAGGCTAAAGTATGACAGAGGGGAAGCATCAGGCAGGGGCCAGGCTCCCCCTGGAACTCAGGACCGATAAGGAACTTGGATTTATTCCAGTGACATCCTCGGGAGACTAGAAACACAAGTGCCGGGCTCTCGACTTCTGCCAGGATGGCCCTGAGAGTTGGGAAGGCCAGCAGGGACAGATGTTCAAACCCCGCCTGCGCACTGGTCCTCCCTCCCCAGGCTCCCTTCCTGAGGAAATTCCTCGCACGTCCTCTCCAGTGCCTCATCTTCTTCCCGTTTGTCTCCCTCTCTAGGATACGGCATCAGCAGTAAACTGTGGGATCACTTCTTCCACACCCTCATACCGGAAGAACCCCACCTGAAGATGCAATGACAGCTCCCAGCCCCACCGTCCTACCCTCTGCCCGGCCGTGGCCTCTGCCCCATCCCCCCCGCCCCCCCCCCCCAAGACCCTGCAAAGAAGGTTTGCTCGGCCAGGCAGGACAGGCTTTGTCGGGCCTTTGCGCTCGGTGAGGGTGCTGGGAAGACCAGGAAGGCTGGGACTGACCCTGAGACAGCGCTCCTGACCCACCAAGTAGCTCTCGGGATGAGTTCTTTCCTGGAGCATCTCGGCCTCTCCACGTGTACCCCTGCCCTGAGCCTTAGCCCATGGGACTGCTTCAGGACCAGGCCAACAGGGAATTTCCCAAGGGGAATGAAGGAAACTGACCTCTGAGGCCAAACCTGTGTCCCCACCTGTGTCTTACAGCTTGGACTCCTTAGGACACTCCTGTCCCCGTGGTGGAGCTGCAAAGAGTGGATGTGCAGGGCCTGTGGCCCTTGTCTCCCTAACCTTCCTTTTCTGGGGAGACTGGTGGCTCTTGCTGTTCTCCTGATGAGTGGAGACCACTGAGGTAGATGAAGGGCTCTTGTCACAGAAGAGACGACATGACGCCTCCCGCAGGCCACCTCCAGTTCCGGCGGCAGTGCCTTTGTCCACCACCCATCACACCTGCCCGCTGTGGGGCCAGATGTCTCGGGCTGCATCTCCTCCAGCGCCCACACGCATGGCCCTCACCTGCCTCTGCAGATGGGCCAGGGGCTGCTGGCGGGGCCTCCAACCTGATGGGAGCCCAGGCTCCTTTCCTTAGGAACCAGCAGCTTCTCTAGCCCTAACCCGCCTGTCTTCAGAATCTCAAAGCTTTTCCCCAAGGGAGGCTGAAGAGGCCTCTCTGTGGGTAGGAGCCCCGCCCGATGTCTGGCCATTCTTGACCTCTACCTGGCACAGGTGGGCCTCTACCCCCCTCACTCAGGACCCTTCCAGCTAGTGCCTCCTGACACCAAGAAGGAGCTTTCATGCGGTGCCTTATCTCCCCGACCTTCTGCTTCCCTGCACCTTCCCCCCAGCAGATGAGGTTCTTGCCCCTTCTTCCTTATAACCAAAACCCTCACTGCTCCTAAGAGAGTCTTATTTATAAACCATATAAATGCCTTTAGTCTGGCCCCAGACCAAGTAGCTGCTCAGACTGCCCTGTCTAATCCTCCACGTCAGGCTTATGTAAAAAAATGTTGTCCTGTTCTTGTTTTCTTCTTACCCACAAACCGTTACTACTTGAAATTTCCTGAAAACTCGCTGAGGGCAAAGGCTAAAAAGAGAAGCAGCGTGAGGAATCCTGTGATTTGTACTGTTTACCGTGGAGTTATTTAAAGATTTCAGAATAAATATGCAAACTACAATTGTGAAATAAAGGTGTACATAAATTGTATATTTTGAAAAATAAAAACGCTGAAAAAAGAAAATCAAGAAAGTTTTGCTGCTCCTGTGGGTGGTGCCCCACCAGATGTCCTGGGTGGGGGAGGGAGAGGCTGGTCCAGCAGGGCGGGAACATTTTTTTTTTCTCACTGACCAGGCTGTGTAGACCTGCGGGAGCATCCTCATGATAAAAAGCTTACCAACTCTTACCCTCTGATTCCGTCTTATTACTGCTGTAAAATCTTCGCAGACCACAACGCCCCTCACTGCTGGCGCCTGGGGTGGAGGCCTGGACACAGCATTCTTCTGGGATTTATCAGACCCCAGCTGAGATCCCAATGGACTTTCCTAAAACAAAGGGGGAAGGCTGTAACAACAAAGGCCCACAGTGGGAACTAGAAATTCAGGCTAGCTCAGTGCAGATAAAAGAGTTTCTCAAGAGGTCTTCTCACCCACATCCGTTCCCACCAGAGGAACCTGTCCTCAACACTCAGGAGGCCCGGGTGGCTCAGTCGGTTAAGCGTCTGCCTTCTGCTCAGGTCATGATCATGGGGAACCTGGGATCAAAGCCCACATCCAGCTCCTTGCTCAGCGGAGAGCCTGCTTTTCCCTCTGCTTACCTCTCTCTCTCTCTCTCTGACAAATAAAATAATAAATAAAAATCTTAAAAACAAAACGTTTGGTGTCTAATTCAATCTGATTGGCGGCGATGGACCAGATTTGCCCTCCAGAGGCAGAACCAGAAGTAGAAGAGGAAGAGGAAGGAAGCTAATAAGCTAATGTTGGTTAGGCTCTGGAACCCAGAAGGAGTCCCAGCGTCTGGCACGTGTTCAGGCTGAAGCAGCCACCCAGGCTTCCATCCTGAAGATACGTGTGACCTCTCTGAGCCACCCATCCCACAAACTCCTGGAATTGGGCCCGTGCAAGCGGCAGAAATCACAACCTGTGCTTCCTAGGTGTCACCGGAGATCTGACCCACAGAGCATCGCCCCTCAAGGGATAGCAAGAAACAAAAAGAAGCAAAGGAAGAGATTCACTAGGTGTAAATGGGCAAATCCACCAAAGTCTAAGATGACCAAATTTGAGAAAAAAAAATTGGAAAAAAAAACCCTTATATGAAGGATTGAAACAGAGCTACTAGGACATGCCAAAATCCAAGTGAGTTTATAGCATGGTAATAAGATTTATGGGAAAAAATAGTGAAACCAAGCCAATCTATTAATGAAAAGTTACTCAGTGAACACTGGACAGATTCCCCTGGGGCTTCTTCTTGTGCCCACTAAAACTTTCCAGGGGCTTAAGAATTTCCACAGAGCCTTTGGAAGACAGTCAGCCTCACTGTACAGAAAAGAATGTAAGTGCCATGAGGCCATTAACCTCAAGCAAGCTGGCACTCACAGTGCATTCCCTACTTGGTGACCATCTGGTAGAGTTGGGGGATTTTATTACCAAGCGCAAGAGACATGATCAAAATGCCAGCCCTGCTAACATGAGGGGAAAGCCTGGAACTCGTGGCACATGACTATGTTTCTTTTATGTTTAGTTTTTGTGTGTGTGGTTTTTCCTTAAGGTTTATTTACTTCCTTTTGGAGAGAGGGAGCCCATGGGTTCACGGGGCAGGGTGGGGGGCACAGGGAAGGAAGGGAAGCAGACTCCCCACTGAATGGGGAGCCTGATGCAGAGCTCCAACTCCTGATCTCATGACTCTGAGACCATGACCTGAGCTGAGATCAAGAGTTGGACGCTCAATGGACTGAACCACCCAGGCGCCCCTGACTATGTTTATTTCTATAGTGAGAGAAGATTCATAAATCATCAAGAAAGTTTCATGGTTGCTCAGGCAAAGGGCCATTTAAGTTCTGATTGGTGTAAACATCCAGGCTGACTGACTCTCAGGGATCCTCGAAATTTACAGCACCCCCCCCCTTGATTCTGTAGCAACAACCCAGCTGCCTGGCAGAGGACAAGTCCATAGCCATTACATTAATTTCTGGCACTGCGCTTGTACTTGCAGATATGCTGTCTTTGGGCGTTTCTTGGCTGACCTGAAGAACTGCCCTCTTAACTCCACTCTGTTCCATTCCTCATTGGCTCTGGCTTCTGTTCTCTGCCTTTGAACTTTGTACCATTTCTTATTGTGCCCAACACAATGCCCAACTTATAACAGGCCTCAATAAATTTAGTCTCGTCTGTCAGATCTCTGGCAGGTTCCCTAGTTTGATAGAGCCTTCTCCACCTGTTCCCTGGCCTCTGCTGCCCTCTGGTGACAGCATGAGGCTCTGTCCCTTACGCAGTGACTGTTTTGGAATCTGGTGTCTGTGGCTGTAAAATCACAGCAATTTTCCACTTTACCTGTTCACTTTGCTTACTGTTTTGTCTCGTTGATTGCTTTTGAAGGAAATCTGGAACTATGTGTATGAATTTCCGGTTCTAATTTTCCAGGAAGATATGATGGCTGTAGAAATTCAACTGGAGTTTTCGTTACAGTGAGGTGATGATAGCACAATGAATAAATTTTATCTTGTCAGGATGCTGCAAGTTGAATGTGAGATTTGGAAAATGTCAGAAGTCTCTTTTTCACTCCATCCAAATACTTTATAAGCTTGTAGTAGGGAGAAAGAAGAAATTATTTAAAAAGGAGGAGGAGGAAAAGAAGGGGGAGGAGAAAGTGGAGGAGGAGGAGGGAGGAGGGGGGAGGAGGAATGGGGAAGAAAAAGAATGAGGGGAGGAGGGGAAGAAGAAGGGAGGAGGAGGAAGGAGGAGAAGAAAGAGAAGAAGAAGAAATCTCATTTTGGAAAAAGCATAAAGGTGGGATCCTGTTTTCATTTAGGTTGACACTAAAATGAGAACATGGATGTGGTAGTTAATTTGGAAGCCAATTGCAGAAACTGTGAAATTGGGAAGGATTAGACAGGGAAAGTGGGGGGCCACCTGGGATGAGTATGTGAAGTTCTCGTGCAGTTTCTGCAGGGGCATCTTGAGACGCAGACTGAATACCTGGCAGGATTGTTCACCTAAAAGACAAGAACCTGGGACGTGTATCCACCAGCCTCCTCTCCTTTCGGTTGAGGGTTATATTCAGGGGTGTCGACTCCCTCCTCACACATGAGCCTTCCTGACATGCAAGCCAGCCGGATTCTTTGGCTTTGACAAAGTCCTGGAGCAAAAGCAGAAAGATGGATATGTGCACTTGAAGTGGGGTGCAGGTTGTATAAATTGAGTGAGAGCTTCCTAGGAATTATCCAGCAGAACTGTGGCCGAAATCAAAGCTGAGACCGTGTTCAGACACAGCGTTCCACTACAACTGAAGTGAAGACCAGAGGTGGCAGAAGGAATCACCATATGTATCTAACACAGAATCCGAAGGTCCGTATCGTCAGTGTAAGAGGGAACCAGCAATAGATCCACCTTCCCAAGGCATTGCCTGCATGGAGAGGAGAAAAGAGAATACAGAACCACAGGCATAGCCCTTATGGATTCTGAAGCCTGCATTTATGCAAACCATGTGGTCCCAAACACCTCAACTCAAAAATTTAGTGTAAAGTATGTCTCAAGGCTCTCAGAAGAAGGATTTACAGATTTCTGTGGAGAAATGCAATGTCAACCAGGCCTCAAAAAACTCCTACAGATGAAATTCCGAGGGCTATAAACTGACAGTAAAAATAAAACAAAACACACAAGGAAAAAAGGCACCATGAGTGAAAGTTGATAGAAACAAAATGCAACAGAAACACACTCACGAAGACACCAAACACTGAAATTATGAGATGTGCTAGTTATTTTCCGTTTGTTCTCCAGATTTACTCTGCATCTTTCCCCCATTCCGCTCCATACCCTATGTGAACTGCATTGGTGTGTTCTTTTGCTTATCGGCTGCAAATAGAGGTACCTCAAGAGATTGGCAGGATGGAGAGGAGTGGAGTCCAGGTACACATTCTTATGGCTCTTTCATTTTTTTCAGCAATGTTTTGTGCTTTTCGGTGTACAAGTTTTTTCACCCACTTGGTCACATTTATGCCTAAATATTTTATTCTTTTGGCTGCTATTGTAAATGGAATTGTTTTCTTAATTTCCATTTTGTATTTTTCATGACCAAGTTATAGGAACAACTGTTTGTGTGTTAGTCTTGTATCTTGCAACTCTGCTGAGTTATTAGCTCTAGTAAAACAGCTTTTATGGATTCTTGGAGTTTTCTTTGTGCAAGATTATGTCATTTGTGAACAGAGATAGTTTTACATCTCTTTATCCAATTTGGATGCCTTTATTTTTTTTGTGACTAATTGTTCTGGATGAAACTAGTACAATGTTGAATAGTGGTGATGAGAATGGGTGTCTTTGTCTTGTTCCTGGTCTTAGGGGGAAAGCATCTAGTCTTTCACCATTAGGTATGAGATGTCAGCTATGGGTTTTTCATAAATGTCCTTTATCATATTGAGGAAGTTCCCTTCTATTCCTGGTCTGATGAGTGTTTCAACCATGAAAGGGTCTTGAGTTTTGTCAAATGTTTTCTTCTGCCTCAACTGAGATGATCCTGTGGCTTTTCTTCCGTTTGTTCTATTTATGTAGTGTATTCCATTGATTTTATATGTGGAACCAGCTTTGCATTTCTGGAATAAATCCCATTTGGTCACAGCATATAATCCTTTAATATGTTCTGGAATTCAGTTTTATAAATTTTGTTGAAGAGTTTTGTATCTGTATCCATCAATGATACTGGTTTCTAGTTTTCTTTCTTGTGGTGTCTTTGTCTAATTTGGTATCAGGGTAAGGCTGGCTTCCTAAAATGGGTTAGAAAGTATATTCTCCTTTTCTATTTTTGAAAGAGTTTGAGAAAGATTGCTGTTAATTCATTTTTTTAAAGATTTATTTATTTGAGAGAGAGAATGCAAATGGGGGGGGCAGAGGGAGAGAGAATCACAAGTGGACTCCCTGCTGAGCACAGAGCCTGATGCCGACCTTGACCCCATGACCCTAAGATAATGACCTGAGCCTAAACCAAGAATCAGATGCTCAACCCACTGAGCTACCCAGACACCCCCCTGTTAATCCATTTTTAAATGTTTGGTAGAATTCACCTGTGAAATCATCTGACATGGACCTCTCTTTGTTGAATGGGTTTTGATTACAGATTCAATCCCTTTACATTATTTATTTATTTATTTATTTATTTTCAATCCCTTTACATTTTATAGGTCTGTTCAGATTTTCTATTTCTTCTTCAGTCCTTTAGGTAATGTGTGTGTTTCTAGGAACCTGTCTCTCTCTTCTAGGTCATCTAATTGTTTGGCAAACATTTGTTCATAGTATTACAGTACTTTCATTTCTTTTTTTTTTTATTGTGGAAAGAACATTTAACATGAGATCTACACTTCTTTTTTTGAGATCTACACTTTTGACAAGTTTTTAAGTGCACAGTATGTTACTGTTGACTGTAGGTACACTGTCGTACAATAATCTCTAGGACTCATTCACCTTACTTGACTGAAATTTTATGTCCCTTAATTAGTAACTTCCCATATCATCCTTACCCCAGCCCCCAGCAATCACCATTCCACTCTCTGATTCTATGAATTTGACTATTTTAGATACCTCAATAAATGGGGTCATATAGTATTTGTCTTTCTATGTTTGGCTTATTTCACTTAGCTCAAGGTTCATCTGTGTATTTGCCTGTTGCAGAATTTCCATCTTTTTAGGGCCAAATAGCATTCCGTTGTAAGTATATACCATATTTTCTTTATCCATTCATCTGTCAACAGACATTTAAAGTTTTTTTTTTTTTTTCCACATCTTGGCTAACATGAATAGTACTGAGGTCCTGATTTCAATTCTTTTGGACATATACTCAGAAGCAGGATTGCTACATCATATGGTATTTATACTTTTAATTTTTGGGGAAACCTCCATACTGTTTTCCAAAGTGACTGGACCATTTTACATTCTCAGAAGTATGCAAATGTTTCAATTTCTCCACATCTTTGCCAACACTTTTTGTCTTTTTTTTTTTTTATAACAGCCATGCTGACAGGTATGAGGTAATATCTTATTGTGGTTTTGTCTTGCATTTCCCTGTCATTAGTAATGTTGAGCATTTCTTCATATACCTGTTAGCTTCTGTGTGTCTTTTTTTGGAGAAATGTCTATTCAAGTCCTTTTTTAAAAACCAGATTATTGTAGTTGTAGGGATTCCTTATATATTTTGCAAATTTACCCCTTATCAAAATATATGGTTTGGAAATATTTTCTTCCATTCCATTGGTTGCCTTTTCACTTAGTTGGTTGTTTCTTTTGTTATGTAGAAACTTTTTAGTTTAATATAATCCTTTGTTTTTGTTACCTGTGCTCTTGGAGCCATATCAATGAAATCATTGCTAGGATCAATGCTACAAAGATTTTCTCCTATGTCTTCTTCCAGAAGTTTTACAGTTTCAAGTCTCATGTTTAAGTCTTTAATCCATTTTGAGTTGATTTTTGTGTATGATATAAGATAAGGGTCCAATTTAATTCTTTTGCATTTGGATATCCAGTATTCCCAACGCTAGCTGTTGAAGAGACTATCCTTGCCCTATTGTGTATTCTTGGGACCTTGCCAAAGATCAGGTGACTGTATATGTGTGGATTTATTTCTGGGCTCTCTATTCTGTTCCATTGTTCTGTATGTTGGCCTTTATCCAGTATCATAAGGTTTTGATTGTGTACCTTTGTAATATTTTGAAATCAAAAAGAGTGATACCTCCAGTTTTGTTCTTTCTCAAGAGTAATTTGGCTATTCATGGTCTTTTATGGTTCCATATTAATTTTAGACTTGTTTTTCTATTTCTGTAAAAAAAAAAGACATTAGGGTTTTGATAGGAATTGCACTGAATCTGTAGATAACTTTGGGTAGTATGGACCATTTAACAATATTAAGTTTTCCAATCTGCGAACATAGGATGTCTTTCTATTTGTTTTTGTCTTGTTTAATTTCCCTCATCAGTGCTTTGTAGTTTTCCATCTTGCCAATATGTGGAATTTGAGAAACAAGGCAAAAGATCATAGGGGAAGAGAGGAAAGAAATAAAACAAGATGAAACCAGAGAGGGAGACAAACCTTAAGAGAACCCCCCCTTTTTTAAAAAAAGATTTTAATTTTTTATTTATTTGACAGAGAGAGACATGGGAGAGAGGTAACACAGGCAGGGGAAGTGGGAGAGGAAGAAGCAGGCTTCCTGCTGAGCAGGGAAAGTGTTGTGGGGCTCAATCCCAAGACCCTGGGATCATGACCTGAGCCGAAGGCAGACATTTAAGACTGAGCCACCCAGGTGCCCCCATTAGAAACTCTTAATCTTAGGAAACAAACTGAGACTTGCTGGAGAGGAGGGGGTGGGAGGGATGGGGTGGCTGTGTGATGGACATTGGGGAAGGTATGTGCTATGATGAGTTCTGTGAATTGTGTAAGACCGATGAATCACAGACCCATACCCCTGAAACAAAGAATACATTGTATGTCAATAAGACATACACACATACACACACAATTGATTTTTCTATGTTGATTTTGTATCCTGTGACTTGACTAAATTCATTTATTCTAACAGTGTTTTTCTTAATGGAGTCTTTTGGATTTTCTGTATATAAAATCATGTCACCTGCAAACAGGGACAGCTTTACTTCTTCCTTTCCCATTTGGATGCCTTTTATTTCTTTTTCTTGCCTAATTGCTCCAGCTAGGATTTCCATTATTATGTTGAACTGAAGTGATGAGAGTGGGCATCCTTGCTTTATTCCTGATCTGGAGGAAAAGCTTTCAGTTTTTCACCATTGAGTATGATGTTAGCCGTGGGCTTGTCATAGATGGTCTTTATTAAATTGAGATAATTTCCTTCTATGTCTAGTTTGTCAAGAATTTTTATTATGAAAGAATGTTGAATTTTGTGAAATGCTTTTTTCTGTATCTATTGAGATGATCATGTGTTTTTATCTTTTCATCTGTTAATGTGGTGTATCACATTAACTGATTTTCATATGTTGAACCATTCTTGCATCCCAGGAATAAATTCTACCTGGTCATAGTGTATGATCCCTTTAATGTGCTTTTGGGCTTGATTTACTAATATTTTATTGAGGAATTTTACATCTATATTCATTAAGCATATTACCTCTAGTTATCTTGTGGTATCTTTGGCTTCGGTTTCAGGGTAATGCAGCCTCAAAAAATGAGTTTGTAAGAGTTCTCCTTCAATTTTTCACAACAGTTTGAGGATTGGTGTTAGTTCTTTAAATGTTTGGTAGAATTCGTCAGTGAAGCCATCTGGCCCTGAACTTTTCTTTGTTGGGAGGTTTTTGATTACTGAGCCACTCCATATTAGTTATAGGTCTGTTCAGACTTTGTATTTCTTCATGATTTAGTCTTTTTTTTTTTAAGATTTTATTCATTTATTTGACAGACAGAGATCACAAGTAGGCAGAGAGGCAGGCAGAGATAGAGAGAGGAGGAAGCAGGCTCCCTGCCAAGCAGAGAGCCCGATGTGGGGCTCGATCCCAGGACACTGGGATCATGACCTGAGCCGAATGCAGAGGCTTTAACCCACTGAGCCACCCAGGTGCCCCCCATGATTTAGTCTTGATGAGTTGTATGTTCGTAGGAATTTATTCATTTCTTCTACGTTATCTGGGCTGTTGGCATATAGCTGTTTATCATAGTCTCTAATGATCCTTTCTATTTCTATAATATCTTTCATTTGTGATTTTATTTGACTCTTCTCTCTTTTTTTTCTTAGTCTAAGGGTTTGTCAATTTTGTTTATCTTTTCTTTAAAAAAAAAAAACATTTGGGCTCAGTGGTTTCTTTTTTCCTTCCTTCCTTCCTTCCTTCCTTCCTTCCTTCTTCTTTTTCTCATCTTTCTAGTAGGCTCCACATCTAGCATGGAGCCCAACAAAGGGCTTGAACTCATGACCCTGAGGTCAAGACCTGAGCTGAGGTTAAGAGTCAGACACTTAACTGACTAAGCCACCCAAGTGCCCCTTTTTCTATTATTTTTCTATTTTCTATTTCATTTCTTTGTACTCTAATATCTATCGCCTTTCTTCTGCTAACTTTGGACTTAGTTTGTTCTCTTTTTAGTTCCTTGAGGTATAATACTAGGTTATTTATTTGAACATTTTCTTTAACGAGTGTATTTATTACTATGAACTTCCCTTTTATTTATATTTAGAGATTTTATTTATTTATTTGTTTGTCAGAGAGACAGAGAGAGAACAGAAGCAGGGGGAGCAGAAGGCAGAGGGAGAAGCAGGCTCCCTGCTGAACAGAGAGCCCATTGCTGGACTCAATCCCAGGACCCTGGGATCATGACCTGAACTGAAGGCAGGTGCTTAACCCACTGAGCCACACAGGCATCCCTGAACTTCCCTTTTAGTAGTGCTCTTTTTGTGTCCCATAAGCTTTGGTGCGTTGTGTTTCATTTTCATTTGTCTCAAGGTATTTTGTAGTTTTGATTTGATTTCTTCTTGAACACAATGATTGTTCAAGAGTTGTTTAATTTTTACATATATGTGAATTTTCCAGTTTCCCTTCTGCTACTAATTTCTAGTTTCATTCCACTGTGGTCAGAAAAGATATGTGGTATGACTTCAATCTTCTTAAATTTGTTGAGACTTTTTGTGACTTAACGTGATTTATCCTGGGCAGAAGAGAAACTGTCTCTTGCTCCAGAGTTTCAAGGTCCAGACCTCTCCATGCAACCTAGCTGAAGCTTGTCTTCACTGATACCACATCCTTGCTTAGCTTTCTTTTCTCCCTCTGCTCTATCTTAACTTCTATCCTGAGAGCCTTCCTTCCATAAATCACATGTACCGGAATTTCTTTCTCAGATTCTGCCTCTAGGAAACCTCAAAGAAGAAGAAAACGTGACACAATAGATGGAAAACAATAAATGAATAAGCAAACACCGCAGACATCCTTCACCTCTGCGTTCCCAATCCAAACTGCGATCCAATTCTGTCCTTTCAGAGGAAAATAGTGAGTACATGAATGACGTCACTTAGACTTTCTAGCTGGGAACACAGCTAACTTTAATAAAACATGCCTCACACTTTAAAAGAAAGCTGAGCACTGACTTAATGGGGGAGACAATTTCCCCCTCTTAGGTGTGTCTCTTCCCTCACACCCCCCCCCCATATTTTCAAGCACACAAAAGCAGACACAAGAACCTTTGCTCAGGCTCCCACAGTTTTTTGCTCATCCAATCCTTCCCATATTGTATTCTGTCTATAATAGTTCTCTGCACCTTATTTTTTTCTGAATCCCCAGCCCTCAGTAGAGGGCCTGATACCAGAGACTACTCTATACTATACACAGTTACTGAGTGAATTTGGAAAAGTGAGGGAAAGTGTGGAAAAGGCAGGAAGAAGGAAGGAGCCTTCGCTAGGAACTGCCTAGGAAGGTGTTCTAGGGAGTCAGAGCATTGTGAGCCTGGCGGTTGGCAGCAAGAGCAATGTGGAAAGCTCGGAAGAGCCATGTCAGACATTTCCCTCACCACGCCCCCTGCTAAGGATGCAGTCCAATAGGCTGGCTGGGGGGAGGGGCCATGAGTGAAGGGGTTCAGGCGCACCCTGGGTTCACTCCGCGGGGAAACTGGACCGGCGGGAGCCGGGCGCGCAGGAACTACCCGGAGCGCAGAGCGCAGGGCACCGAGGGAAGGAGGTGCAGGGCCTTGATCCTCGCGAGTGGCGCCCGGGGAAGCCGCAGTCGGAGCAGCTGGAGACGTCTTCCTGGAACTGTGCACGGGACAGATCCGAGGCCCTCGGGAGGGACGAGGGTGAGTCTTGGGGTCCGCCAGGAGCGCCCATGGTGCCTGGAGGCTGCCGGGCAGGGAGGCTGCAGCTGGATCCTGGACACCGAGGAAAGGACGCGGATGGGAAGTGGGGTGACCCACAGCCCACAGCCCCATTTCTTGGAACTCGGGACCGGCTTGGTTTTCTTTCCTCTGCTCTGATGGAGGAGGTGCCTGCTCCCGCCAAAGAAGGGGCAGACGGGGAATGGAGAGTGGGGATGGCGGAGGAGGGGAAGGGGCTGGGGGTTTTGCGGGGTGGGGGTTGCCCAAGCAGAAGCAGCCCCAGACCGACGAACTCTAGGCTGCCAGTGGAAAATTACCATCGTTCCTAACGATGAGTGCCATTCCTTTTCGGGGGGGCCCATTTTATTTATTTATTTAAAGTAGGCTCCAAGGACAGCCTGGAGCACAATGGGGCTTGAACTCACGACTTTGAGGTCAAGGGTCAGATGCTTAACCGACTGAGCCACCCAGGCGTCCTTCTGGGGCCCATTTTAGGCATGCGGAGACTTAATCCTCAAAGGGATGTCTGATACCATTGCTTTGGCGGGGAGAAGGAAATGGCATTAGCGTTCTTTATGGATTTATATTGTTACTACCATTTTAATATTTTTCACTTTTAAAATTAGCTTTTTCCTTCATTGTTTTACTACAGGTAACATCAACATGTTCTTGTTAGGGTTGTTAGCACTTTTACTTAGAAATAGCACTGCAGTAAACATCTTAGTATATACACATACAAGATTTTTCACAGCATAAATTCCTAGAAATTCACATTGTTTAGTCGAAGTCTATATGTATTTACAGTCCCTTTTGTCTTTTTTGATATCTTTATAATGTACTTAATAAGCCCTAAATAATTTGTTATATTTTAGTTATCACAATTTTTTAAAAGATTTTTAAAATTTATTTATTTGACAAAGAGAGAGATCACAAGTAGGCACAGAGGCAGGCAGAGAGAGAGAGGGAAGCAGGCTCCCCGCTGAGCAGAGAGCCTGATGCGGGGCTCGATCCCAGGACCCTGGGATCATGACCTGAGCTGAAGGCAGAGGCTTTAACCCACTGAGCCAGCCAGGCGCCCTTTATCACAATTTTTTAAAAGATTTTTTTTAAAGTTTTGAATTACAGTTTTTAACATATCTTAATATTTTGTATCTAGGTCACCTTTTTAAATTTTTTGTATTTTTTTTTAGGTCACCTTTTTTTTTAAAAGATTATTTTTTATTTGAGAGAGAGAGTGATGGAGAAAGAGAGAGAACACGAGATGGGGCAGGGGAAGAGCAGAGCAAAGGGAAAGGGAGAAGTAGACTCCCTGCTAAACAGGGAGCCAGATGTGCCGCTCCGTCCCAGGGCTCGGGGAGCTTAACCAGAGTCAAAGGCAGACACTCAATGGATCAACCGACTGAGCCACCCTGGTGCTCCTAAATCACCATATTGATTCATTTATTTATTTTGATTCTGGTTAACCCCCCTAACTTCCTCTTTCAAATGACCTTCAGGATCGTTTGGTTTCAATGACCAAAATAAACCATTTGCAGTTTTATTGGAACTGCATGAAATTAGGTTTACATTTGGGAGGGATTGCCAGTTTGGTCTTTTTTAATCTTCCCATTTCTTTGAGCTTTGTGTTGTGTGGTTTCTTCATACCATCCCATCACTATTCCTGTAAAATTTATTGTTTTGAACTGTCCCTTTTTTAAAAATATTTTATTTATTTATTTGACAGAGAGAAAAAGAGATCACAAGTAGGCAGAGAGGCGGGGGGGGGGCGAAGAAGGCCCCCCACCAAACAGAGAGCCCGACGCGGGGCTTGATCCCAGGACCCTGAGATTATGACCTGAGCTGAAGGCAGAGGCTTAACCCACTGAGCCACCCGGGTGCCCCTGAACTGTCCCTTTGATGAGTGGAATATTTTTTCCCATTATCTATCGCTTATGGTTAGTTATTGCAGAGAATGGCTTTTTGATGAGGCTGGAGCTAGAAAATAAAAATACACAAGATTCCTTGAGCAACGTTTCACATCTGCTTGGGTCTGCTAGACCAGAGGAAGGTGTAAAGCCCATTGCTCTCATGAGTCCCAAGAAATGGTCTTGAAGGAATTTGCTTAGCAACTGGGAATAACTGGGTAGCTTGAGATCCATTGGCCAGAATACCTGTGACTTCCTTTGCCAGATCAATGTAACTATGGCAACAAACACAAAAGTGTATCAACTGGGTTGCTTAGTTGGTTTCACTTCTGCTAGTTTCCTACTCATGCTTTAGAGCCAGATTTGGTTCCAGACCAATTACCTTTGCCAAGCTGTTATCTGATCTGTAAAATGGTAGTAATACTTGTCCTACTTCCTTCATCCAGTTGTTGAAATGAACTTTGTTTGAGAAAGTATTTTGGAGACTTTCCATGGCCTTATTTAAATGCAAACTCCCTGAACTTCAGTATCTTCATCTATAAAACGAAGGTAACTTAATGGGTGGAAACCCCAGATTCACATTATGTTTCAACTAGAAGGGGTGTAGGGATGATTCAACCAACCAGCTGTGCCTCCGAGCCCTTTGGTCTGTCCAGGGCTTCCCAGGCAGAGCCCTACCGAGGCACCTCCATCTTGCCCTTCCTAAACTGATCAGGTCGCACACACTCTGCAAGGGTCACCACTTGTCCAGTGGACACTTGAGTTGCATCTTAGGCCTGCTGTATATCATGGCACACGACTGTCCCATCTTGCTGCGGGAACCTGCCTTCCCCTTCGAGCTACTATGAGGAAGGCATGATGCTAAACAGCCTCATTATCCTGGTAATGACTGTCAAGCCCCCCAGGAAAGTCTGTGCAGAAGTCACTAATGCTCCCTGCCTTTCTTCGTGTCAGACTGCACCATTTGGAAGCACCTGCAGAACCCCATGGAAACATCAGGAGCTTGAGCTTCCTGCTGACTGACGGCTACAAAATGAAGGTGAGTGTGGCCTTCCAGGGGATCCTTCCATTTCGACTTGTGTGACTAATGCTGGGAGAGGGACACATGTTTCCCAGAAAGGCTGTGCCTGCTTGTTTCTCTGCCTTCACCTTCGAACTGGGCTCACCTCTACACCTGCCTGGACAGCTTTCCGTGTGCCCACCACAGGACAGACAATCCTGCCCTCTGTTCTGATGCCGTTTCTTCACTCACCACCTGCTTAGCAGGGATGGGCTAAGTCCTTTCCACGTAAATGCCGGATCGTGACTTCTGTGTCCTTGCGACACCCACGAGGGCGTCTCCTTAGATCCAATGAGGCATTCAGACTCACAGGACTACCATAAGCCACACTTGGCATTCAGAATCACCTAGAAGGACATCATGCAGGACGTGCAGCTTGCCAGCAGGGCAGCCTCAAATCCCTCTTTCTGGTGGGAGTCCCCACAGTCATCCAGGAGATTTTCTCTTTGCTTTTGCCCCAGGTGCTAGAGAAAGAGACTCCCCTCCAGTGGGCGTGGGGCCATCCAGGCCTAGAAGCCTCGTGACCCACAGGAGTCAGTTGTCTCTTACAGCAGCTCTGCGGGCATACTTTCAGGAGTCCCTGCAAGGCGCATGTCAGTAATAAGAGTAGCCACAGAGCCCAGCGTCCCGATCATTTCTTTATTGTTCCCAGATCCCGCCCCTGCCCAGGTTCATAAGCAATTTACCAATCAGTGGGCTTTTTCTTTTTTTAAATCAGCAGCAATATTATTTGGGAGCATAGATAACCATCTACCTTTATCAGGTACCCAGGGGGATGGAGCTGAAAAGTCAGCTGGAAGTCAGAGCCTCACACGGAAGAGGAAGTCAGAGCCTCACATCCTTAACTCGATGTCCACAATTCCCAAATGCTAAAAGAACGTTTTCTTTGTCATCCACAGATGGCTTGCTTTCTTCTAGCCTTGTGAGTGTCAGAAACAATCTTAAATAACACAAGACAGGTCTTTCCTGACTTTTAGATGCCTTTCCCTCTTGCCAGTGTGGTATAAGTGCTCCCAAAACACCATGGCACGCCACTCTCGTGGTTCTCACCAGACAGGGGACATGCGCTACTCAGACTTTCAACCTTGGTATCTAGCACGGTGCCAGATAGCAGAGGATGTCAGTGCTCGGTAACATGTCAACAAAAGGGGGATGAGCCATCTAAGTGTCTCCTCCTTTTCCTGATCTTGCCCCTATAGTTGGGTGTCTGGCTGAGCTTGGGGCTGGCAGCCCTCTGTATACCAGTGGCGCTAATGACCAAAGAGAACATGAATTTGCTGTGGCTTCTTTTAAATCATAGCGTTGGCCAAGCAGAGTCAACAGGGTAACTCATAGTTGTCAGATACCATCCAAAGGAACAGGCTGGGCATCCTCTAGGGCCAGGTGGAACAAAGGGGACAAGGAAATGCCCCCTGTCATTGTTCCATCTGCTTCTGAGAGAAAGCAAGCCACGTGGTGGCTCCATGTACACCTGTCCACCTTCACTTAGGGGAGTTGAGTCCTCAGCCGAGCAAGCCCTGGATATAACACACACTCATACTAGAGCAATGACAACTCACCAAGTCTTATAGGTGCTTTATAGACATTCTCTTAAGTAATTCACATTGCCCTGTTTCGTAGAGAAGAAACCTCTTTGTGTTCCTCTTGGTTACTATGCTATAATAAGGAGAACCCATAATGCCAGCCACTAGAGTAGCCACACGGACAGAAGACACCACAGGTAATACATCCCGTAGGTAAAAAAAACATTCCCTGATAATTGTGTGCAGCGCCAAACGCCCGCTCTCCACCCCCCACCCAAGACTGTGTTTTTTGTGTAAGTCACCTTTCTATCTAGCTTGTAGGATTTCGGTTGAGCAAGTCACAGACTTCCATCAGTTGAGGAACTAAGAAAAAAAGCAAAGAGAGTCAATTCTGTAGCATACTGGAAAGTGTATATAATAAATATGCCATAAAAGCTGAAATCTACAGGTATGTCCGTGTTCTCGTGAAGATTCTAACTCAGATAAACAGAGCAAGAAATCCCAAGTCAAACATCACCTCTGAAGACCATCATAACTCAACTCTGTTGAGTGGAATTAGGCGATCATCAGAAAATTCACAGAGTTTTCTGGAAATAAAGGAGCACGGAAAAGGGGGAATTGGTTATGTTTAGTTTCTTGGTTTTCTTTTGGCTTTGAAATTGCCCTCTGGGAAGTCATCACTGGGAAGACCCTGCTTGAAGGTAACCAGTGTGAAGGCTGGCTCAGATGGTTCTGGGTTTGGGTTCCCCTTCCCGGAGACTAGAAATTCCCATCAGTGATGTCGTGGGAGCTTTGTTCTTCATTGTGGGCACAGGGCTGCTCAGGGGAGTCACCAGAAGCTCTTGTCTCTTCAGTACTTAGAGTCCTTAGTTCTGATGCCTGCCTTCAGCATCCAGAGAGAAGTGTGAGTACCAGAGCAACTTTTTAAGCCTCCCATGCTATTGTTTTCATACCAGGCTGTGATTCTAAGATTTGCCACCTGGCATCCATGGACCAGCACCAGGAACCACTAGATGATGACTGCCCATCACAGTTGCAGGAGATCACTGATGACTGCTAGGCATACGAGCCCTCCAGGTGGCGTTCTGTTGATGGTGGGGATACTTTTCTGGGCTAAAGAGCAGGAGCCACGCGTGTTATTTCCTGGTTGTGAAAGATTTCCTTTGTAGTTTGCAACCAGTGGTGATGTTGCTTCTCAGGGGACATTTAGCAATGTCTAAAGACATTTCTGGTTTTCATAACTCAGGGAAGGTGGTGTAGGATCCAGCATGTTAGTGGACAGAGGCTCTTCAACATCCTACAACATCCTAGAAGGCACAAGAAAGCCCCCCACGACAAAGAATTATCCAGCCCAGATATCATTAGTATAGCAGTTCAGAAACCCTGCCCTAAGGTCATTGCTTAGTCTAAAGTGGGTTGGAAAGACAGGTTACTTTACTCCAGTCTATCTGTATTCTCTCTTTGTGTGTGTCTTTCTTCCTCCCTCCCCTTCCTTCCTTCTTTCCTTCCTTTTCAAAATACCTGTAGGATAATTTCCCCTACTCAGACTTTTTTTTTAAGATTTTATTTATTTACTTGACAGAGAGTGAGAGGGAGGGAGCACAGAGGGAGAGGGAAAGCAGACCCCCATTGAATAGGAAGCCTGCCTGATGGGGATGGGGGACTTGATCCCACATCTCTCAGGCTTTCCACCAAGCTCCAGACACAAAAGGAAACCCCTGGATTGGGGAAGTGTTTCCACTGAAGTTACTACAGAGCTCAAAGGCACAGAATTTTTTTTCTTATTTTTTTCTTATCTTTATTGTGATCCTGTATCACACTACACCAATGTATAATGTATATGTGAGGTTTCTTTTAAGAAAAAAATTCAAGGGGCACCTGGGTGGCTCAGTGGGTTAAAGCCTTCTGCTTTTGGCTCAGGTCATGATCCCAGGGTCCTGGGGTCGAGCCCCACATCAGGCTCTCTGCTCAGTGGGGAGCCTGCTTCTCCCTCTCTCTCTGCCTGCCTCTCTGCCTACTTGTGATCTCTGTCTGTCAAATAAATAAATAAAATCTCAAAAAAAATTCAAGTAAAAGAACATCACTCACCCATCCCTTGGTTAGGGAATAGAAAGAAAATTGCCACTAACTCCGAAACCACCTACACATCCCTTCCTTTTCACATCCCTCTCCCTTCCTCCAAAGGGAATTGCTGTCCTAACTTTAGTGGTAAAAATTTATTTATAACCTAGATTTTTACATTTACATCCTAGATGTAAATGTAAACAACCTAGATGTTTACATCCTAGATGTTTACAACCTAGTGTACTACATTATTTGGTTTCTTATGTATGAGGACTTTTGATAAATGATACTATGTATACATGTGAGAGTAACTCAAGTTAGAGACCTTGGAGGTGGAGAACACTGATTATTGCAAATGGAATGCCTTGAGGGAGGAAGTAAAGAAAGAGACAGTATCTAGCCTTTTGAGGCAGTTCTCCAAGGGCATCGTCACTATCTACAGAAGGCTCTGGCATGACGACTGTCCTTCAAGGCCTTCTGCTGGATGGTCCATGGAGAATCATTCTAACAGAAGGTAGCTCATCCCTCGTCCTTCCCTGCCCTTGGCCCCCATCCCTGCCTTTCGGAGTGAAACGTCAAAATCACGGCCTGGCTTCTCTCAGGAACTTCTCTTTGCCACCCCGAGAGCAGAAAAGAAGACTCAATGTTGCTTCCCAAAGAAGTAGCCTTCAGGGTGGAAGAGAAGCTGACAGTATTTTGTGTAGCTTCCTTTCCTCCAGACTCTCCTTCATCTTCTTCCTCCGTCTTCTGGGCTCCCTTACAATCCAGGGTCTTCCTGGTATTAGAGAATCTAATACTGGTGACTAATTCATACCAAGATGTGAAGTTACCCGTCCCACAAGCTGGTTGTGTTTTAAAAGTTGGTCAAGGGGCGCCTGGGTGGCTCAGTGGGTTAAAGCCTCTGTCTTCAGCTCAGGTCATGACCCCAGGGTCCTGGGATCGAGCCCCACATCGGGCTCTCTGCTTATCGGGGAGCCTGCTTCCTCCCCTCTCTCCGCCTGCCTCTCTGCCTACTTGTGATGTCTGCCTGTCAAATAAATAAATAAATAAATAAATAAATAAATAAATAAATAATCTTAAAAAAAAAAAGTTGGTCAAGTAAGTAGGAACTTCATATCACAAAGACATGAACGCAGTTGGTGGTCTAGGCTCCAGGCAGACCAAGGGGAACACAGTTTCTGCATGACAGTGCAGTGTAGAAATGTCTTGGTGTTTTTAGCTGGGCTCTCAGCTCCCTGCTATTGCCTAACATTCTGTTCATTCATTCATAGAAATCTTAAATTTGTCTATCTTTTCTAAACATTTTCTTAAAATTGTCTTTTACTAAACTGTGATTTGAAAGGGAGACTAAGGAGTGTTCTTGGACAAGAAACTGGGAAGAAGCATAAGCTGGGTATCTTTCTGTCTCATATCCTTTGGCATGGAGTTATTTGTGGGTGCGGGAAGACAGTACTTCCCTGTTACGAACAGAAACCAATTCCCGTCATAAAGAGACCTTCCTACTCCAAAGGATATGGTCAAAATTACACCTCTGAGAGTAACTGTGATAGATATTTTACAAAATGTATCCAGCCCACTTGGTGATGTGACTTTGCAGCTTCTCCTATGAGGAAGTGGGGTCGACCTCCCCATCACTGGATCTGGGCTGGCCTGGTGACTCACTTTGGCCAATAGAATGTAGAAGAAATGATGGCATGCCAGTTCCAAGTCTACCCTTCAAGAGGCCTTACAAACTTCCAGTCCCTCTCTTGGAACCCCGCTGAGCCATGAATGAGCTTCGCTGGTGTGCTGGCATGGAGCAGAGACAGCCTGTCCCAGCTGAGATCGTACAGGACACGCAGACAAACAGCAGCCACATGAGCGAGTGCAGTCAAGACTGGAAGAACCACACAGGGGCAGCAGCCCACATTGCCCATGTACAAAATCATGAGCTAAGTAAACTGTTGTCTCAAACTACTAAGTTTTGGGGTGAATTGCTACACAAGGGTAGTAACTGAGCAAACACTGTTCAGTCCTTCCTCTAGCCTATAGAAAGGGGTGCAAACTCTTCATTTGGATACAGTTGGCCTTGTATCTCAGACCCAAAACTGATTTCCACTATCAGATCCTAGAGCTCTCCTACCCGAGATGGCAAACTCTGGTTTCCTAAAAGGTCTGGGGGGGATCTAATGAGGAAGTTGAGGCTGGAGGGGACTTCAGTGAACAGATGAACTTTGTGAAGAAAGACAGTCTCCACTCTGCTCCAACCTATTTTTATCACATAGGAATCAGATTCTGGTGTTTCCAGAGCTTTCTATTTTGAAAAAAAAAAGCTGAAAATGCAGATTTTTTTTCTGTAAATTGTTCATCTTTTTAAGGGTTGCATCTAAAAATTATTTTAATGCTGTAGAGGACAAACACAATATGTTAGCCTAGGGGTTCTCAAATTTTAAGCCCTGCCAGACTTAGATGCATGTCTCCTGTGTCTCCTGCGTGTGCCCCATTTGTTCTGATATTTTTACACTTTTGCTCCTTGTGTATGCTTTACATGTTGCTTTTTTTTCCCCCAAGACTCATCCCAACTCATTCAACAGCACATGTACTGGGCATTGTTCCAATCTGAAGAAACTGAAGAAACAACAGACAAAACACATTTGGAGCTTATATTCTATTCTAGTAATTATCTCTGGGGAATAAAATTACGGTTGATTTCTATTTTTTTTTTACCTTTTACTTGTTCTTGATTTTTTAAAAACCCAGAACATATTTTTTCTATTAATAAAGACATGGGGAAAAATAAATTTGACATGTTGAACATTCAGAATTATTCTTTTTAAGATGCCTGGTGGCTCAGTGGGTTAAATGTCTGACTCTTGATCTCAGCTCAGGTCTTAATCTCAGGGTCAGGAGTTCAAGCCCTGTGTTGGGTTCCAGGCTGAGTATAGAGCCTACTTTAAAAAAAATTTATTCTATAGGACGCCTGGGTGGCTCAGTCATTAAGCATCTGCCTTCAGCTCAGGTCATGATGCCAGGGTCCTGGGATCGAGCCCTGCATTGGGCTCCCTGCTTGGCAGGAAGCCTGCTTCTCCCTCTCCCACTACCCTTGCTTGTGTTCCCTCTCTTGCTGTATCTCTCTGTCAAATAAATAAATAATCTTTAAAAATAAATAAATAAAAATTTAAAAAACTTTTTAAAAATTATTCTTGGGTGCCTGGGTGGCTCAGTCAGTTAAGTGGCTGCCTTCAGCTCAGGTCATGATCCAAGGGTCCTGGGATCAAGTCCCGCATCAGGCTCCCTGCTCAGTGGAGAGCCTCCTTCTCCCTCTCCCTTTGCCTGCTGCTCTGCCTACTTGTGCTCTCTATCTCTCTGTCAAATAAATAACATCTTTTTTTAAAAATTACGGTTTTCTAGAGCTTATCAGGTACCCCTGTTTTCATCTCTAAACCCCTTTGTTGTCTTTTCTGTAGGAGTGCAACAAAAGTCTTTCTTGTAGATTTATTATTTATACTCTGGCAGACCCATAGGCAGAGGTGGATTCACTGTGAAACTAATGAAACTTAATATTCAGGGTTGTTCTCTTGCACAGAATGTCTTCTAAGGCCCTGTACCTCATTTTTTCTCCAACATTATTTATGAAAAATTTCAAATACACCAAAAAGTCGGTACTGTTATACTCTGAACATCTGTATACCCATCACTTAAACTCTACAACTAGCAATTAATAAAATAAATATTAATAATTGATATTAAATTAATGTAATTAATATTAATAATTAATTAAAGACTATATTTAGCACATACTTACCCATCTATCTATGCATTCTTCTATTCTTTAATCCATCTTGTTTTGTTTTGTTTTGTTTTAGAGAAAGAGAGAGAGCACAGGAATACGTGAGATAAAAAAATGGGCTGCACCTTGTAGATATTAGTGGTGGTTGGGGCAAGAGAGGCAGAATCCACCTGTCCTGAAGTGCTATCCAGTTGCATTACCTGGGCCGCCACCATGCCTATCACAGCACTTAACTTACTCTATTTTTTATTATGGTAATTTATAGACTATACACCATTTCTCAAACTTTTCTCTAAGGTAGTCAGGTGTCAGCTCTAATACTAGCACCTCAGAGAGTCCTTGCTTGAACCCCTCAATTGAAACTAGCTTTCCTAAGCACTTCCCATTTGTATCCCTCTGTTTTACTGTTTTTTATGATACTACTTGAAATTACCTTACTTATGTTTTGGTTTATGATCTGCCTCTCCTTAGGAAGATAGAGGGTTTTTTGTTTTGTTTTGTTTTGTTTTTGGCTTGTGTCTTTATTCTGTTTTTAGGGGTGAAACTCCCACCTTTTTGTTTTGTTTCTACCTTCCTATCTCCAAATATCATTTATGATGCTAATTCTTTTTCTTTTCTTTTTTGGAGAGAGAGGGTGCCCATGAGGGGGTGTGGGTGGAGCAGAGGGAGAGGGTGAGAGAGAATCTTAAGCAGGCTCCAAGCCCAGCACAGGGCCTGATGCAGGGCTCGATCCCACAACCTAGAGATCATGACCTGAGCCGAAATCTATGTTGGAAGACCAACCAACTGAGTCACCCATGCGCCCTGTGGAGGATAGAAGTTCTATTAGGTCAAGTTCTTCTCTCTCTTTGTTTTTTTAAGATTTTATTTATTTGTCAGAGAGAAAGAGAGAGCACAAGGAGGGAGAGCAACAGGCAGAGAGAGGGAAAAGCAGGCTCCATGCTGAGTGGATCATGACCTGAGCTGAAGGCAGGTGCTTCATCAACTGAGCCATCCAGGTGTCCTAAGGTCTTCTCTGTCTTAAAACACTTTTTTTTTTAAGATTTTATTTATTTATTTGACAGAGAGAGATCACAAGCAGACAGAGAGAGAGGAGGAAGCAGGCTCCCTGCAGAGCAGAGAGCCCGATGTGGGGCTCGATCCCAGGACCCTGAGATCATGACCCGAGCCGAAGGCAGCGGCTTAACCCACTGAGCCACCCAGGCGCCCCGGTCTTCTCTGTCTTATATACCACATTGGTACAGACCAGTCAGGATTGCAGTAGTTGTCGAATACTTGTGGACTAAATGAGAGAGTGTATGAATGAATGGTATGCCTAATGGTAGAGAAAAATTAATTTCTTCCCCAGAGTCTGAGGATACGGCTTTCCGCAAGTATAAAATTTTCTTTGGCATCTTTTGTTTAACCTTGATGATTCTTTCAAATTTTGCATTTTAAATTATACATGCAGTTTCTAATTACTATTATGCAGTATAGAAGAACTAATTAGTGATATCTTTTGGTGGAGAAAAAGAAAAAGACATCCATCAAACAACTTTCTATGAAGTGATTCTTAGTGCATTTATTTTTTAGTCTGTTCACAAATGAGCCAATAGACACACTGGTATTCAAGTAATCACCCATTAAGGTGGGAATGTTACCCCTAAAATGAAACACAGCCAACACCTTTCCCTCTAGCTATATATAATTTTGGAAGTTGGAGACCAGACTATAAATTTCTGGCCTGTGTCTGTATTCTGTTTCTCTCCTAGCTAGTAAACATGGCCATTAGATTTGATCATGAATGAATATCAGAATCATTTAGAAACATTCTGTATACTTCTCACCAAGTAGCCCTTCCTGTAGTCCATTTTTTTTTTACCATGTGATATATTACCTAATTTTATTTAAATTCTTTTCAAAGAGTCACTCAATATTCGATAATGTGTCTATGCATGCATTGACATGGAAAGCAATTCAATATATATTTTAAGATTAAAACACTGTATTTAGGTAGATGAAGATATTAAGCAAAGTTAATAATGACTTCTCTGGATAGAGACAATTTTTCTTTTTTGTTTCTCTGCATCCTCCAATTTTTCTGTATTGAACATGCAGGATTTATATAATACAGATGTCTTTCACTCTATTCCATAACATACTTGTTTGTTTACAAAAGAAAGTTTCGTTTCTCCTATTAGCCATGCTTTGGCTCAGTAGCACGTCCCTTAGATGGCAGGAAAAGAAAAAGTACAAATGCTAACAGTGACTTTGGGAAGAGGTTCAGAGGAGAAAATATTTGGATTACCCAGGACTTTCAATTATTTATGCCATCAGTTCCGCTGAAAATTGACAGCTGAGTAAATAAAATGTTGGCAATGTGCCATCTCTGCCAGAGGTTTAGATTTTCTAGGTTTTCCTCCAAAAGTGAGATGTCGACTTTCAGTGAGATTCTTCAAAAATGTTTGCTGTCAAGTAATGTGACGATAGTTATAGTAGTAGCAGGCAATTTATTGCAATAGTTTGGGATTGAAGAGATGTTGTAGGCAAGTTCTTTTGAGGTTCTTCAACCTCAGCGGAGGATGTATAGGAACGCAATTGTCCCACGCCTCAGGCTCCGGAATGATCCGAGAGATCTTTTTCGTGCAACTTTCTCCCGCCAGAAAGTTCAAATAAAGAGCGGTGAAACGCTGGTTCTGTTTTTCTCCTTGTGGGCTGGGCACGAGGTGACTGGCGAAGGTTTCTACCAATTGTACGAGGCCTCCTTGCGTGGTTCCGCCCAGTCAGCGTACGAAGGGTTAGCCAATGAGAGAGCCGCTTTTTCAATCAGGGAGACCAAAATAAGAAGAAGCCAGGGTACTGGCCGCTGTCTAAGACCGCTGGCCAATAGGAGCAGGCCGCGCCCGCAACTCAGGCGGGCCGCTTGAGCTGCTCAGGAAGTGACTGTTGGCCCGCGACTGTGAGAGTTCTTCCAGAAAACGGCCGCGAGCGTGGCGACTTTGCGAGCCCACGGCGTCCTCCCGGCCCCAGGTAAGGCGGGCGCTTCCTCTGCGCAGCCCTTGGGCCTCTGGCTTGGAGATAACTAACTTCCCGGGCTTGATCCCTGGCTGCGGGGCCTGGGGACACCCCACAAGGGGAGTTGCGGGCGGGCACGGAATCCGGCCGCCTGAGGAGGTTCGACCGCACGGGGTTGCCCCAACGTCCGGCCTGAGGCGCCCGAACCCGGGCTCTTTCGGGCTTGCTGGGAGCCGGCGGCGGAGGTGGGGGCGAGGGGCGGTGGCTAAGGCGGTAGCCGAGTAGGCCCGGGGCGACTCTCCCGAGAGCCGAGCTTCCAGCTCTTCCAAGTGCAAATAGTAGTGCCCTCCCGCTGAGCGCCGTCGCGGAGGAACCTAATGTTTACGTTCTTAACCGGCTTTATCTAGCAGCGGCACTGTGACGTAAATACTTCATTATCCCGGTTTTGGAAGGGAACTAGTTGCACCGAGAGGGGATTTGAACCGACGTCGGCTCGACTCGGTGCTGCGGCCCCTCATCCTGGTGATTGGCGGCCGTCGTCCCGCCTGGTGCGGACCTTAATCTAAGTAACAAAGCTTGGAAAGAGGACAAGGGGGAGGTTAACGTTTGAGGCGCCCACTCTGGTGTCACACGGAGAAGATAGCGTTTGTATGGCACGCCGAGGTCAAGGACAAGGCTGCTCCAGGCTTGGGGTGCCCAGCCAACAGTCTTTTTTTTTTTTTTTTTTTTTTTTTTAGCTCGGATCACTCCTGGCTAGCCCAGGGGCTGGAGGATATGTACTTCCCCCGGTGGGTCCGAAAGCTCCTCTCTAGACCGCGCTGTTGCACAGAACTTTCTGCCAGGATGAAAATGTTCTCTCTCTCTCTCTCCGGGATCTCTGTCTTTATCCGGTGTTGTTATGTTCCTAGATGTTGGGGGGTGGTTGGTTGGCTGGTTGTTTTAGTTTTGGCTTCTTTTCTGGGTGTATGATGGATAATTCTGTAGGTACTCAAGCATCTGCTGTGCACTTGTTGCTGTGGAGGATGCCGAGATGATTCGGTCGCATTTGGCTGTCTGCCTTATTGTTCTAATCAGAACTGACTCATGACGGGAAGAAATTTCCTTTCTAGTATTTAACCATATGAAAAGTACAGAGAATGATTTTAAAAAGAGAGAGACCTATGCACTCACCGTCTAGATCTAACAAATCTTGGCCATGACTTTTTGCTATAATTATAATTGCACTTAAAAAAAAAATAAAAGTGTGTGTGTGTATGTATGTGTGTGTGTAGTTCAAGCCCCACGTGGATCTGAACTCTTCCTACAAAAATTTGGTATTTTTCATGCCCAGGCTTGTTTCGTACTATTATTGTATGATTTAGAAGTTCAGATAGTAACACGGTTTTGCATGTTAAGTGTCCTGAAAATGGAATTATAGCGGATTCCTTTATAACCTGCTTTTTTCTGTTTGATGTAATTTTGAAGAAAGTTTACTGTGTTGGAGTTCTTAGTGGGAAGTGAGCTTATGGTGAAGTCTTTTTGTTTTACTTTCTTCTCCACTTTCTTGAGTTTTCTTTCTGGTAGTTCAGTTAAATATCCTGGCTTGACATTTTAATTTTATTATTGTCCTTTTTTTCTTTTCTAAAGATTTTTATTTATTAGAGATCACAAGTAGACAGAGGCAGGCAGAGAGAGAGAGGAGGAAGCAGGCTCCCTGCTGAGCAGAGAGCCCGATGTGGGGCTTGATCCCAGGATCTTGGGATCATGACCTGAGCCGAAGGCAGAGGCTTTAACCCACTGAGCCGCCCAGGTGCCCCTATTATTGTCATTTTTTACTGTCTTTTAGTTCTGTTTGCTAGAAGAGTTTCTCGACTTTATCTTCTAACTCTTTTTTTTTAAAGATTTTATTTATTTGACAGAGTGTGAGTGTGCGAATGTGCTCGTGCAACCGCACACACAGGGGCAGCAGCAGGCAGAGGGAGAGGGAGAAGCAGACTCCCCTAGATCATGACCTGAGCCGAAGGCAGATGCTAAACTGACAGAGGCACCCGGGCACCCCTCTTCCAATCCTTCTATTAAATATTTTATTTTGGCTATCATCTTTCATTTCCAAGAGGCTTCTTGTTTTCTGATTTGTCCTTTTCGTCCCCCTCAGTTCCCCCCTAGCATTCTTTTCCTATAAGTTTGAGGGAGTTTGTGGGGGGTTGTTTTTTGTTGTTGTTTTGTTTGTTTGTTTGTTTGTTTTCAGTTTTTCTTGCATTGTTTTCCCTTCTTCCCTTCTAGTTGCTTCTGCTTGTCTGCTTTGGTCTCTCATGCTGGAGGGTTTGCTCAAGTGTCAGTTGATCCTTGGCTATTTGTTCTTAAGGAGGACCCCTCTTTCCCCCAGAAAGCAGGTTGGAACCTCTGTATGAGTGACTGAACCATATCAGCCAGTTGGCTTTTACTGTTAATTAGATTGGACAGAGACTCCCGCCATTTTATTGGGGATTCACAACATCAGTATTTATAGATCTCTTATTCTTGAGCTGGTTTTCTCTAGTAAACAGTCCTCTGATCTCCTGCCTTAGGTAGAGGATGTGTATAAACCGGAATATTGTGTCCTGGATTTGTGCAGAGGAAAAAGCTGGGGAGAAGAGCTGGAAGGTCTCACACTGTTCCATGTGTAGACTTGCACTTAACTCCTTATTTCCGCTGCTGTGGTATACCCATGCTGGCGTTAAGCCTGTCTGGCACAAACCACCAATTTTCTACAGCATCCACGGAGGAGGTGTTTGTTTGGCTGGCTTTTGTTTGCTTGAGACAGGCTTTCAACCAGGCCTCTCTTTGAGCGCCATCTTTCAGCACTGTCCTCTGGTGCCCAGTTTCTGCAGTCCCCTCAGTGGGAATCAGCTTGCTTCTCGGGAGCATATGGTCCCCTCTCTCTGCAGCCAGTTGGGTTTGATCTTTTTAGCTCTACTAAGAAGCTACCTGTTCCAGTAAAAATTGCCTATTTCATACCCTGCTTGAATGTGTCTTGTAATTTTTCTTCTCTTAAATGCCTTTGGGGATATGTGTCCTGCTCATGGGTTTTCAGGAATGAATAGAGAAAGATAAGTGTGCTTCACCCACCATGTTCATCCAAATTCCCTGTATTGACTCGGCCCACTCCAGTCTGGCCTCCTCGCCCATCACTTTGGAGATACAGCTCTGTTCTAGGCTTTGCGTCATCTCCATATTGTTAAATGTAGTGATCACTCTTCTGTACTAGACACACAACCATTTCATTCTTGAAACATCCTTCCAAGACCCCTTGCTCTCCCAGGTTTCCACCTCCTTCACAGTCTTCGTTCTGGGTACTCTTCTATTAACTCTTGGCTTTTTATACTGTATGTTTCAGCTTTGAGTCCTTGACCTACTTTTCTTCTGTCTCTGTTCCATAAGTAGTTTAATCTTTCCTGTGATTTTGAGTCTCATGTCTTTGCTTGGGGTTCTTAAAGTTGTCTGCTACTTTCCACCTCCTGCTACTACTCTGGCCCAAGCCTCTAACCACTGGTTTATACCCCCACAAGGAGCCTGTGAACTGGTGGGCTTGCTGATAGTCTTGCTGCCCCTGTACTCCATTCCTAACGTACAAGAAACTCCTTCCTGGGGGCACCTGGGTGGCTCAGTGGGTTAAGGCCTCTGCCTTCAGCTCAGGACATGATCCCAGGGTCCTGGGATCAAGCCCCACATGGGCTCTCTGCTCAGAAGGGAGCCTGCTTCCCCCCCGCCCCGCCCGCCTGTCTCTCTGCCTACTTGTGATCTCTGTCAAATAAATAAAAATCTTAAAAAAAAAAAAAAAAAGAAAAGAAAATCCTTCCTGAAGCCTTTCGTGTTAGCGTTCTGCCTCCTCAGCCTTGTCCCATACTTCCGCTCTTCCTGTGCTCCTGGCATCCACCCTGTTTCTCAGTCGCACCAAACCCATGCTCATCAGGGGACCTCTGTACCGATTTCCTTCTGAAACTCTTCCTTGGCTCTTCATATGGCCGCCTTCTTTTAATCCTTCATTGCCTGGGCTCAATTTTCACTCCTTTTTTTTTTTTTTTTTTTAAAGATTTTATTTATTTGGCAGAGAGGCAGGCTGAGAGAGAGGGAAGCAGGCTCCCCACTGAGCAGAGAGCCCGATTCGGGGCTTGATCCCAGGACCCTGAGATCATGACCTGAGCTGAAGGCAGAGGCCCAACCCACTGAGCCACCCAGGTGCCCCATTTTTCACTCTTTTTGAAAGAGTATCTAAAGTAGTGCTTTCTTTGGGACACCTGGGTGGATCAGTCGGTTAAGCATCTGCTTTCAGCTCAGGTCGTGATCCGAGCACCCTCCCCAGCGGGGAGTCTGCTTCTCTCTCTGTGCACACTCTCTCACTCTTCCTGTCTCTCAAATAAATAAATCTTTAAAATAAAATAAAATGGTGCTCCTTTTTTAAAATTGTTTTTAAAGATTATTTATTTATTTATTTATTTGACAGAGAGCGAGAGATCACAAGTAGGCAGAGAGGCAGGCAGAGAGAGCGGGGGAAGCATGCTCCCCCGAGCAGAGAGCCTGTTGAGGGGTTCGATCCCAGGACCCTGAGATGATGACCTGAGCCGAAGGCAGAGGCTTAACCCACTGAGCCACCCATGTGCTCCTAAAATGGTGCTCCTTGACTCCTACTCCCAAGATCAAATGTCATAATGTATAATTTCCACATTTATTTATTTTCCCATATGCTAGAATGTAAAATCTGTTACACGGTTATCCTGTCATTACCTCTGTGGGGTATCTGCTTCACAGGTGCTTAATAAATATTTCTTGAATGGATTAACATTGTGGAATTAGAGACAAGAAACTATGAAGGGGACATGCCAGGTGCATGATAAATGTCTGTTAAGTGGCCTAACCAGTAGCATTAGAGATGGGAAACAAAAATACCAGAAGGGACAGAGCAAATAAAGTTTGATCAGCCTTTTTTGGAGAAATTAGGTAAATTTCCATTTTGGGTTAGTATTGAGTTAATTCTGCAAGCGTTAAAATGTCCTCTCTTTGTTTATCCTTTGTAACTTGGTGCTGTGAAAGATGAATGTTGTCTGCACCTGCTAAAGTCAAGTACAGCATATATTTTGGTAAATACCTGTATTTGGGTCACGACAAAGAACTGCTAGAGGTCTGGGAAATCACTTTCAGACACAAAAAAGATCAATCCCCTTGCTTCATAGGTCTTTCTGTTTTAGAAGATAGTACTATGATCGCAGGCTGTCATGTTTTCAAAGTACAAACTGAAAAACTAGTTTTAAGTACTGTTATGGAGAAAAAAGTTACTGATTACCAAACACTTCTGACTTAAAGAGAAGATTTTAGTTACTTATTTTAAGATTCTCAGTTTTGCCAAAAATGATCTTAAACAGAAGTTCTGGAAGACTTAGATATGATTGTATCAGCTATGTGGCATGTTTTATCTATTTTTATTGATACTTTTTACAAATCTTACTTCTCCAGAGATGGCTCAGGAAGCAATGGAATATCATCTTGATGGGCAATTAGAGCTTCACATAGTAGAACAGCCTGTTCCTGCTGAAGTGGTCAGTAGCCAAGGGGGACCACCCCGGCTCCAGCCTCTACCTACCCAAGTGGTCAGCAGCGAAGGGGGACTACCCTTGCTCCAGCCTCTACCTACCCAAGTGGCCAGCAGCCAAAGGGAGCCACCCCTGCACCAGCCTGCTCCTGATGGAGGGACCAGCAGCCAAGTGGGACTGCACCTGCTCCCACCTGCTACACAGATGTCTGTTGACCTGACAGAGGAAGTAGAGCTGTTGGGAGAAGATCGTGTAGGGAACGTTAATCCGGGGGCTTCAGAGGAACATAGGCAGCAATCTCGTGTTAACCAGCGCATCCCGGTGTCATCATTGGATTCAATGAACAGCTTCATCAGTGGGCTGCAGAGACTTCATGGCATGCTGGAATTCCTGAGACCCCCTTCAGACCACAGTGTGGGACCAGTGAGATCAAGGAGGAGTAGGGGATCTGCCTCACGCAGGTCAAGAACCACAGGGTCTCAGAGGACAGACAGTGCCAGGTAAAAATATGTTAAAATCTTGGGGTTGGTGCCAGGTGGGGAATTATGAACCCTGGTTATGCCCTTAATGATGCTGTGGCTTGGCACTCCTGACTTTTGGCAAGTTGGGTAGCCTTTCTGCACCCCTAATTCCTCACAAGTCAGATGAAAATAAAAGTGCTTGTCTTACTTCAGAGTCACTGAAGGAGTATGTTACACTGATGTGCCTTGAAAACTAGGTGGTAGTTTGTTGGCAGTGGTTTCTGTAGAGGCTGGCTCTTCTTTAAATCATTTGCATATCAAAAAAGTATATATATTCTTTTAACTTAAAAGTCCATACTCCATGTACCCAGTATCCATCGTTAATTGGTACCCCATGTAATGGTGCAGTAGACTTTTGGAAGACAAGCAGGCTGGATTTAGAGAAGCCTTGTGAAAAGTAAAATGTGAATTAATTTAGAGCTTGTCTGACTCTGGGTCAAATAATGGTTAAACATTCCACCCCTCCTCACCTGAGAATGTGTTGCAGAGTTGAAAATAATTTTCTTTCATAGTTTTTCATTTGAACTTGCCTTTTCAAGTGCTTAGCTGTCAAGCCTTGACAAAATTACGATGAAAAATAACCACTGGTTATGCCTTGCCTGTTTTTTAACTTCCTCCTGCTTTATTTGAAATATTTTATTTCACATTGGCCTTCTAAATGTTTTAACAGATTGAATACATCATCTTCATTTTATATATGAAGGAAAGTTGGACCCTAAGAAAGGGTTTTGTTCAGGGTCTCATAGCTACAGTGGGGGACAAGGTTGAGTTGATAGTGAAGCCTGGATCTGACTCATTTCTATCCAGGCAGATAGAGGAAGCTTCAGTCACATGTTTCCTTAACATTATGAAAATAATGAGATGATAGAAAAAGCCACAGCTAGGCCATCTGTTGACTATATTTTACAAATGAGGAAGCTGATGCAGTAATTTGCGTTCTGACTAGGGTAGCTCTGGAATGGGATTCCAGATCCTGGAATTCTGATCCTGGACTCAGCATCCTTTTCCGTGGATTCTGCTGATTACTGTATTGGTGGTGAGGGTGTTGGTCCGGGGGCGAGGGGAGGGTGCTGCTGTTCCTATGGATCTAGTCTCTAGTCTGGCCATTTCTGGATGTGACCTGTCAGGGATGATGTGCTTAGTTTTGTGTTGACAAGAGTTTTCAGATGCATGTTAGCCTTATTTTAAGGTGTCATTCCCTCTGATTATGAAAGCTGAGTAATTTTCATCTGTTTGTGTCAGAGGCGAAGGCAGCGTGTAGTGCGGTTTGGGAACCCTTTTTCAGAGTCTGTGGACTGGGTTGAAAGTGATGTCCCCAGGAACTGGCCGACTGCCAGGAGACTTCATAGTATTCCTCAGCCTTGGTTGTTCATATACTTATTCGGGGGAGGGCAGTTGAGGCAGATTTAATTGCTTTCCATGGGAGACTCTTGTGTTAACCCAACTCACAGGAGAGTAACACTTAAAAACCAGATGCCAGTTTACAGAGAGAAATAGAAATGCCACAGAGGGGCATCTGGGTGGCTCAGTGGTTTAGGCCTCTTCCTTCAGCCCAAGTCATGATCTCAGGGTCCTGGGAGCAAGCCCCATGTCGGGCTCTCTGCTCCTCCTCTCTCTCTTTCTCTCTCTGCCTGCCTCAGCGCCTACTTGTGATCTCTGTCAAGTGAATAAATAAAATCTTAAAAAAAAAAGAAAAGAAAAGAAATGCCACAGAGACCAAAGTCTCTTGCTGGCACAGTCAGCATGACTCTCCTAAAAGAAATTTACACACAGAAGCTAAACTCTAATCAGAAAACTGCTGGATATATGTAGAATCTGTGCTCAGGGACTGTTATGGAATATAGATGGGAAAGGATTTCACCTGAGCTCTTTGATAGAATAAACCTAAAGGGCCAGGAATTGTGCAATTTAGCAGAGAAAGCATGGATTCTGGACACAAATAAATGTGGTATTTAAAACTTTTTCCCCCCTGACGGTGCCTGGGTGGCTTAGTGGTTTAAGCCTCTGACTTCGGTTCACGTCATGATCTCAGGGTCCGGGGATCGAGCCCCACATCAGGCCCTCTGCTCGGCAGGGAGCCTGCTTCCCCCTCTCTCTCTGCCTGCCTCTCTGCCTACTTGTGATCTCTGTGTCAAATAAACAAAATCTTTAAAAAGAAAAAAAAAAAACTTTTCCCCCTAAATACGGTTAGAAGCAAATACCACACTAAATTCACATAAAAATAGGAGCTTTTCTAGGACTGATTGCTTATTATACCTTCTGAATTTCTTTTCTTTTTTTGGTGAGATTTTATTTATTTATTTATTTATTTGTCAGGGAGTGAAAGCACAGGCAGGCAAAGTGGCAGGCAGAGGCAGAGAGAGAAGCAGGCTCCCTAGTAAGCAAGGAGCCCGATGTGGGACTCGATTCCAGGACCCTGGCATCATGACCTGAGCTGAAGGCAGAGGCTTAACTGACTGAGCCACCCAGGCATCCCATATACCTTCTGAATTTCTTAACATGAATTTGTCATTATGGTGTTTGGCATTTACTCACCTGACAGGCTATCTCTGGATCAGGTGTCGAGAGCCTGGGCGAGGATGAGCAGCTTTTGCCTCAGACTCCACTGAGAAGCCAAGGTCACAAACTCCTTTCCTGTTTCTTTGTTTGAGGCTGCTTGACTCTGGCTGTTAGTGTTGTTACTTATTCATCAAAAAAAATTTTTTTTTAAAGATTTTATTTATTTATTTGACAGAGAGCACATGTAGGCAGAGAAGCAGGCAGAGAGGGAGGGGGAAGCAGGCTCCCAGCTGAGCAGAGAGCCCCATGTGGGGCTTTATTCCAGAATTCTGGGATCACGACCTGAGCCAAAGGCAGAAGCTTAACCCACTGAGCCACCCAGGTGCCCCCATCAAATATTTCTAATACTCCGCTGTGTGAGAGACTGAACTTTGCCTTGGAGATACATTGTGAACAGGACAGATCAGGTTCCTGTTCTCATGGAACTTATGGAATCTAGGACTACAGAGGGTAAGCAAGGATCAAGAGCTTATTACACTGGTATTTAATTCAGAGACGATACGTGCAGGGAAAGAGGAAGATTTCTTGGGTTTCAAGGTTGTACTTCAAAGAGAAACCCCAGCACTGCCTTCTGATGATGGTAGCTCCCCTTTTCTTTGTCCCCATCTGACCTTGGAAATGCCTTTTGCTATATTAAAGCAATGTTAATGAATGGGGTTTTTTGAAAATCACTTAATTTTTTACCAGTTTCTATGCAGAATGCTCAATATGCATGTCAGTAGCCAACTATTAGCCTAACTTTAGTGTGGATTTCATTTGATTAAAGTGGTCTTAGGAGATACTGTTCTTCTGTGTCTATTCTCATGGTGGCTATAGCTGCTGTTAGCACACATTTGCCAAAATTAGTTGGTAAACTTGCATGTTAGCATTTTTAAAAAAGAAAACCTGAGTGACATAAAAAATGGCGGAGTGAGGACCTCTAAAAGAACTGGCAAAATTGATCAGAACTAACTTTCAGGACTGTGGAAATTAAGCACATGCTTAAAGCGATTCAGGGAGTAAGTATTTAAAAAATAGCTGAATATCAGAAGAGTAGTAAGCTTCATGGCATTCCCTGTTCCATATCCCTCTTCGGCTCAGCGTAATGGTTTAATCGAGTGCCTGCAGTCACCGTGAAAACCAGCGGCCTGATAGCCAGTAGAGGGAGTATACTGGGATTGGCACTCCTTCAAAGCTTCATTCCCAGAGAATTCTCCTTCTTCTGTTTGGTGGTTTCCTGGGAGGAGCTGAAAGCCTTTGATATGGGGGCAAACTAAACTAACTAAAAAGCTTAAAAGGAAAAGCTGAGGAATGAGATCTTCATAGGGGTTTTGAAAAGGTCTGACATATCCTTGGAAATCTAGAAGGTGACAGACATGCCTAAGGCTGTGTACGGCTGTGCTCATGCCCAGGAAAGACCTAAGAAGGCACTAATTTCTCAACTCTGGCTGACCTTGAGGCTCTGCACAATCAGGAAGAATTGTCACTTACCTGGCTGATTCCTGAAGGTGTCCCCTCAATATACACATGTAGTCACACACACTGCAAAGACTAGGAGACTTACCGATCTTGGGCTTTTAAGCAAATCTCTGTCCGGGCATGAACTAGCCCCTAAGCTAACCACGTAGACTTAATGGCTACATGTAACAAAGAGCGCAGAGCTTACAGAATCACTTCAGAAAAGTCACTAAACAAAAAGTAACAAGTATAAGAAATAGCAATAACAACAAACCCTGAAAAGGGGAAAAATCTGATTTCCAGAGTTAACTACATTGTAGGATTTGAAACGTCCAGTTTTCAAGAAAAAATTACAAGATGTAGAAAGAAAATATGGCCCACACATAGGAAAAAAAGAAAAAATAGAAACTACATGAAGAAGCCGAGATGTTGAACTTACCAGACAGACTAAATCTACTTTTTAAAATATATTCAGAGAACTAAAAGTATAAAACTGTGTCGGGGCGCCTGGGTGGCTCAGTGGGTTAAAGCGTCTGCCTTCGGCTCAGGTCATAATCCCAGGGTCCTGGGATCCAGCCCCACATTGGCTCTCTGCTTAGCAGGGAGCCTGCTTCCCCCTCTCTCCCTCTGCCTGCCTCTCTGCCTACTTGTGATTTTTCTGTCAAATAAATAAATAAAAGCTTAAAAAAATAAATAAATAAAACAGTGTGTCACCAAATAGACAGTTTCAGTAAAGAGATTGAAGTTATAAAAATATACAAAATAGAAATGGTTGAGTTGACAAGTACAATAAATGAAAAAAAATCACTAGAGGGCTCATCAAGTTTGAACAGGCAAAAGAAAGAATTGGCTTTGAAGAGTCAAGAAGCAAAAATGATGATAGGTGAATTGAGGCTATCTGGTCTAGATAATGGGGAAAAATGAAGAGTAATGAACAGAGCCTCAGGACGTGTAGAACATCAAGTATATGCCAACATATGCATAATGGAAGTCCTTGCAGGGGAGGGGAGAGAGACAAAGGATATTTGAAGAAATGACAAAAACTTGCCAAATTTGATGAAAAACATTAATCTATAGGAAGCCTAACAAACTCTAAAAAATAAATTCAAAGAGATCCACAGCTACGTGGATCATAATCATACTGCTAACACCATAGAAAAAGAGAGAATCTTGAAAATCAGCAATAAAGAAGTGACTGACTCACCATGTACAAAGGATATTCAATAAAGTTGACAGCTGATTTATCATCACAAACAATGGGGCCAGAATGCAGTTGAATGACCTGTTCAGAGGTTGGTTTGATTGGGGTTTTTTGTTTGTTTAGAGAGAGTGCACGTGAAGACAGTATAATTTATACTTTATACATCCAGCATGGAGCCAGATAGAGGGCTTGAGATCACAACCTGAGCGAAAATCAAGAGTCAGATGCTTAACTGACTGAGCCACCCAGGCACCCCTGGCATATTCAGAGTATTAAAAGGAAAAAACTCAGCTAACAATTCCATGTCAAGCAGAACTATCCCTCAAAAATGAAGGAACAACGAGGCATTCTAGGATTTAAAAAAAAAAAAAGGAACAAAATTTCTTTAGAGGATACCTGTCCTATAAGAATTACTAAAGAGGGTCCTTCAGGCCAAAATTAAAGAAACACCCCCCCCAAAAAAACACCAGACATAAATAAATTGAATCCATAAGGAGGAATAAAGAGCACTAGCAAAGATAACTACATAGGCAAATATAATAGAAAATACACATGTATTTTTTTTTAAGATTTTATTTATTTTTTTGACAGAGATCACAAGTATGCAGAGAGTCAGGCAGAGAGAGAGGAGGAAGCAGGCTCCCTGCTGAGCAGAGAGCCCTATGCGGGGTTTGATCCCAGGACCGTGGGATCATGACCTCTGAGGCGAAGGCAGAGGCTTTAACCCACTGAGCCACCTAGGTACCCCCACACGTATTTTTTATTAGAATTTTTTCTTTCTCATTTAGAAAAAGCAGCATAAAGAAATAACTATGGGTCTGAGTTGATGGACATAAAATCATCAGAAAAAGTGGGGAGGGAATAGAAGTATAACTCTAAGAAGATGTGGTAAAAAGAAACGAGGGAATTAAAATGGTGCACTTGAAAATAACACAAAAGAAGGCAATAATGGAGAAATAAACATTTTTTAAAAGATTTTTTTAAGTAATCTCTGCACCCTCTTTGAGGTGCAGAGATTATACTTTACCGACTGAGCCAGCCAGGCACCCCTAAACATTTCTATAATGAGAATTTGGAATAGACCTTTCTATGTGAACAAAAAAGACATAGGCATATGGAAAACAGCAAAATGGTAGGTAGAAATCCTGCCTTAAATTAAATGCAAGTAGTTTAAACACTCTAATCAAAAGGATAGGTCAGCAGCACAGATTTTTTTTATCCAACTATATACTGTCTGCATGATACACAATTTAGTTTCAAAGGCATTAATAGTTTGAAAGTAAAAGGATGGAATAAAATAGGCCATGCATACAGTAACCACAGGAGAGCAGGAGTTGCTATAGTAATATCAGACAAAATAGACTTTCAGACAAAGATTGTTATAAGAGTCAAAGAAGGACATTTTATAATTACAAAAGGGTTAACCTAATCCATCTAGAAGATGTGATAATTATAAACCTATATATACCTGCAGCAGTGCCCCCAAATACATGAAGCAAAAACTGTCATAATTGATGGGAGAAACAGACAATTCATCAGTAATAGTAGGAGATATCAGTATCCCATTTTCAATGGGATAGACAGAATGTCAGGAACCAGAAAACTTGAAAACACTATAAACCTACTAGGCCTAATAGATATCTGAGGGACATTCCACTCAATAGCAGAACATACCTATTTCTCAAGTGCATATGGAACATTTTCCAGGACAGATCAATGTTAGGGCTAACATATAGGTACAGAACAAGGCTCATTAAATTTAAAGTATTGAAATCATACGAAGTCTGTTCTGGACTTAAGTAACAGAAAGAATTTGGGGAAATTCACAAGTCACAACTCCTAAATAACCAGTAGACCAAAGAAGAAATCCCAAGAAAAATTAGGAAATGCTTTGAGATGAATGAAAAGGAAAACATACCAAAACTTACAGGATGCAGCTAAAACAGTGCTTAAAGGGAAATTAATAGTTGTTCAACACCAACTAAAAAAGAAAGTAGCGACACCTGGCTGGCTCAGTCATTAGAGCACCTGACTCTTTATCTCAGGGTCATGAGTTTGAGCCCCTCACTGGGTATAGAGATCACATAAAAAAATAAAACTTTTAAATAGAAGAAGAAAGTACTCAAATCAGTAACCTAGCTTAAGGAACTAGAAAAAGAAACGAAAAAAGCCCCAAAATCCAAAATTCAAAGCAAGCGGAAAGAAGGAAATAATGACTGTTAGAGCAGAAATAAATACAACCTAGAAAAGCAAGAGAGAAAACCCAACTAATCCAAAAGTTGATTTTTCTGAAAAATCAACGAAATTGATAAACTTCTAAGTAGACTGACCAAGATATAGAGAGAAGACTCAAAGTAATAAAATCAGGAATGAAAGAACATTACTGTCCGTCTTACAGAAGAAAGCAATATTATAAGGAAATACTGTGAACAGTTTTATACAAGAAATTAGATGACCTAGGTGAAATTGACAAAGAAAAACATGTTTTTAAAGATTTATTTATTTGAGAGAGAGCGAGCATAAACCCGCTGAGAGGCAGTGAGAGAAGCAGGCTCTCTGCTGAGCAAGAAGCCTGACACGGGTCTCCATCATGACCTGAGTTGAAGGCAAACACTCACCTCATGCCCCTAAACTGAGAAATTTCTAAGACACTAGTTATCAGTATTCCTTCAAGAAGAGAAAGAGAGGGGCGCCTGGGTGGCTCAGTGGGTTAAGCCGCTGCCTTTGGCTCAGGTCATGATCTCAGGGTCCTGGGATCGAGCCCCGCATCGGGCTCTCTGCTCAGCGGGGAGCCTGCTTCCTCCTCTCTCTCTGCCTGCCTCTCTGCCTGCTTGTGATCTCTCTCTGTAAAATAAATAAATAAAATCTTTAAAAAAAAAAAAAAAGAGAGAAAGAGAGGCACCTGGGTGGCTCAGTGGGTTAAGCCTCTGCCTTCGGCTCAGGTCATGATCCCAGGTCCTGGGATTGAGCCCCACATTGGGCTTTCTGCTCATCGGGGAGCCTGCTTCCCCCTCTCTCTCTGCCTGCCTCTCTGCCTGCTTGTGATCTCTGTGTGTCAAATAAATAAATAAATAAATCCTTTAAAAAAAAAAAAAAAGGATTCACAATTGCTGCTTTTCATTGCAATTTATTCACATTTCTTTCTTTCTTTTTCTTTTTTAAACAAATATGAATCCTCCAACTGTTGAATTGGATACCAGATAACATTTACTTTGCTCTGTCATCATTTTTTAATTGAAAGCACTGGTTTGCCATAAATTGCTGCCAAACTACGAGAAATCAATTTTTTTCTGTGTGAGCAGTCTCTAGGGATGTCTCGGGGGGCATAATATAATGTTATAAAGACAATTATTTTTTTTAAAGATTTTTTTTTAATTTATTTGACAGAGAGGTTACAAGTAGGCAGAGAGGCAGGCAGAGAGAGAGGGGAAGCAGGCTCCCTGCTGAGCAGAGAGCCCAACGTGGGGCTCCATCCCAGGACCCTGAGATCATGACCTGAGTCCACTGAGCCACCCAGGTGCCCCTATAAAGACAATTATTAAAACTTAGAAGTAGATCACCTTTCAGTAGTACTTTGTAATTAGTAGCTAGGTAGTATGTTCTAAAGTACAGGACCCTTTTTTGGTTTTTAATATTGGAGGTCATTCTGTGCTGGATGGAGGGTATGGTCGGTTGGCTTAGATGTGAGGGTGGCCGCAAAAGGGTTGTGGGTTTGGCTAACTCTACCAGCCGGCCGCAACTAAAGTGTTAAAATCTGCTCCCAGGTCTTCTCATTCTGAGTTTATTTTTGGATATCATGCTGTGTTTTTAACCTTAACGTGACATTTTTTAAACTTTAAAAGGAAAACGTTTTAAAGTAAGGTAAAGCAGTGGTGACTGAAGCCAGACTTCATTTTTACCCCAAAACATGGTGGTCTGCACTGTTGCGGCAGCAGAACCCTGTGAGGCTATTTTGATCAACAGAGCCCTTTTTCTTCTTGTCCACTGTCTTTCAGCCCCCTAATACCAGTGGAGAAATTGCTGCACTGCGACCTTTAAAAGATACTGACACATGGCCGAAAGCCAGTAAAGTAGAATTTGCTTTTAGCAAGAGTCAGCCTCCAGTGTGGCTAATGTAATAACTGAGTGGAAAAGAGACTATCCAGGCCAGCCAGCAACTGCCTAAAACTACTATTTCTGCTTCAGTGGTCAAAGCAGCATTTAACGGCCTATGGATGGGTTGAATTGACTAGGATTTACCTTCAGACTACTGTGTAGTTTTCTTGTGATGGTGGGGCATTTGACTGTGCTTGTACTGTACTTCTGTTGTCTTTCTGCATACATAGGTTGAGAGCACCATTGGATGCTTACTTTCAAGTGAGTCGGACCCAGCCTCCTTTGCCAAGGACCTCTCAGGACTCAGAGACCAGGAATCCTGTCTCTGAAGACTTGCAAGTCTCAAGCAGTTCCAGTTCTGACAGTGAGAGCTCCACAGAGGCCGAAGATGGTGTTGTCCAGGCGGAGGAAACTAGAGCTGTCATTTTAGAAGGTATTTTATTCAGTTTTGGATTCACGAGGCTGACACCCAGGAAGCTTAGCCTCCAGAAAGCGAGGAACTCTCCATTTGTGTTTTGCTACTGTCCCTTTCCCTGCCCAAGATGCCAGAGATTCCTACTTTATTTAGTACAGAGCATTCATGGGCCACAAGCCTTTATAGAGGATTTGCTCGAACTTGAAATTTAATGTGGTTTGTGACCCAGTAAGTTGGTCACTTTATAATAGCATTTTATATCCTCTTATATTTTGTTTGACATCTGAGAAGGAAATAGCCTCTATTATTTAAAAGAAAAGCTTTGTAAATTCGGTACCCTGTCTAGTCTGCCACTTTTGACATCCTAGCATAGTGTTATATATTGTGCAAGTAGGACTTTGTTTAGCAGCAGGGGCAGAGACCACTAGAGCATATGTCCTGCTTACCCTCTGATACCCCAGACTGTGGTCTTTTCCCAGTTAAAGGAACCAGGGCTTCTTGGAGAAATGGCTTTCCAAACCCGGGATAGGAGATAAACAAGGTGAACCCAGGTCATTTGATGGTGCCAGAAAGTAAGGAAGCCATCTCTCACGGATTCATCGTGTCTGTAGGCATGGGAGCAGCCTTAAAAAGGACCTCTTGTGGCATAAGATGGGATGATATAAACATCAAAATGAATAATGGATATGTATTCTTGGATTATGGATTGATATGTAGGTTAAAATCAAATTTGTGAAAAACCTATAAATTCATAATTAGGTACTTTTTAAAACCTCATTTATCAGCATCCTAAGTTACTAGAGCCCTGACTCATTACTCTGAAAACTGCTAAGTGAAGGATTAAGCATTTATCCTGTATTTTCCTATGTGAACTATATTCAGGAAAACCCAATAGTTGATGAACGAGGTTTGTTGGTTTTTTGTTGTTGTTGTTAAGACTTTTTTTTTTTTTTTAAGAGTAGTTTAGGGTTCACAATAAAATGGAGAAGGTTCATAGGTTTCCCAGGGGCATGTCTCCACCATGCATTGCCTCCTCATGTCAGCACCCGTCACCAGAATGGTGATTTGTTACTCAGCATAATCACTCCAAGTCCATAGTCCACCTTACTGTTCACCTCTGGGTTATACATGTTTTCACTGACCTAAAAATTCTCTTTGCTCTGGCTCTCATTCCTCCCATCTATCATTAGGTAAGTTTTTTTAAATGAAAAATTCCAGCTAATATCAGAGCAGGAATGATAAGAAAAAGTCATGATTTCCTGACTCCTAATGAAATTACGTAACTAGGCAAAGATCAGCGGGATCCTAAAAACCATTAGGTTGAAAAGTTAATGACATTCCTTTTAATAGAGGGACCAGGCTAGCAGCACCAGACCTTATGCACATTTTGATGTTTTGCAATCAGAAATACCCGGAGGGGCGCCTGACTGGCTCAGTCACGTGAGCATGCAGCTCCTGACCTCAAGGTTGTAAGTTCGAGCCCCATGTTGGATGTAGAGAAGACTTCAAGATAAAATTTAAAAAAGAAAGAAAAATATCCATAGCCCTAAGGAAGTACTGTTGCTGCCCCCCAAAAAGCCTGAATTTACTTAAGACTGGATACAATAACCAGGTTGTACAGTGTATGGGAAGTAGAGGAACAAGGTAAATATTACTTGAAAGATGCAGCAATTCAAATCTAAAATGTGGGACATTCTATAACGGAACATCTAGAAAAAGATCTAAACATACATGGGAATTTAGTATAGGGGATGCCTGGGTGGCTCGGTCGGTTAAGCATCTGTCTTCGGCTCAGGTCCTGATCCTAGGGTTCTGGGGTCGAGCCACACGTCTGGCTCCCTGCTCAGTGGGGAGTCTGCTTCTCCCTCGGCCTCTCACCCCATTCATGCACCCTCTTTCTCTCTCTCTCAAATAAAATCTTAGAAAAGAAAATTTAGTACATTGTAAAGGGGATATCTCAGATCAGTGGGGAAAAGATAGACTTCTAAATTAGTACTGTTGTAAAAACTGGATTGCTAACTGGAAAACAGTAAAACTAGATTCATGCCTCATACTAAAAAATAAGGTATTAGTGGATCAGAGACCTTGTGTAAAAAAAGAAACCACACTAGTATAAGGAGAATAGGTATGCGATAAAACCCAGAAGTAAGGAGTACTTTGAAATTTAGAGGCAATACAAGAAAATTCCATTAGAAAATTCTTTTTCAGTTTATGACAGTGAGCCAGCGTAGCTGCTTTATGATATCACTTATATACAATGGCTAGGAAAGGCAAATCTATAGAGAAAAAGTAGATTAGTGCTTGCCTGTGGCTGCTGGTACAGATGGGAAATGATTCTAAATTGGCTTGAGAAATGTTTAGGGCATGATAGAAATGTTTTAAAATTGGATTGTGATGATAGTTGTACAACTCTGTAAATTTACTGTACATAAAAGTTAGTATGAGGAGGCAATCCGTCAAATCCAGGAGGTAGACATTTTACAGGACAGATGACCAGATTTCTCAAACAGATCAAGGACAGAGGTGGTGAATTTTAATTTAGAGCTTGTGTTCATCAACAGACATCATTAGAAGAATGAAATGGGAACCTCTTGACTGGAGAAGACATTCATGATGCGTGTATTTGGAATAGGGCTTGTATCTAGTTTATAGAAATAATTTCTACAGGCTAACAGAAAAATGGGCAGAAGTTTTTAAAAGGTACTGCCAAAGGAGGGTAGCCAAATGGCCACTAAATATATAAAAAAGACTTCATTAGTCATCAGGGAAATGGAAATTAAAACCACAGTGTGGTAACTAATAGGCATCCACCACTAGAGCTAAAATTTAAGACTGACAGTATTAAATTTTGGAGAGAATATAAAGCAGCCAGACCACTCTTGCACTGCTGGTGGGAGTATACATTGGTACAGTCATTTAGGTGGTATCTTTACAAACTCATCTGTATGTATAAAGCCTAGGGTCCAGCATTTCTACTTCTATATATGTAACCAAAGAAAGGAATACTGTTCAGTAGAAATGTGCAAGACTGTAATGGCATTGTAATGGCAAAAACCTGGAAACCACCCAAATACCCATCAGCAATAGAACAGATAAATGTGATATTTTTACACAATGAAACAGTATACAGCGGTGAAGATAAATGAACCACAACTGGACATGTTAGTCTAGAAGAATGTTATGAACAATGTAGAGTAAAATTAGTAGACACAGAAAAGTTGAATAACTCTGACATGCTATTTATATAGAGAAACGGGCAAAAGTCATTAAATGGTCCTAGAATTTATTAAGGTGGTTACCTTTGGTGGGGGCAAATCATCTCCCCTCTACCCCCAAGAAGTAAGGAGGGCATAAGGTATAAAAGGCACTCTTGGGATTTTGGGTGATGTTCTGTTGTATAGTTCAGTTTGTGAGAATTCACTGAGTGGAATACTGAGGTTATACTTTTCTGTATTTATATTCCACTTCAATAAAAGTTTGTGGGGTTTTTTGTTTTTGTTTTTTTAAAGAATCAGTTTAAAGGAGCTCCCACAAGCTATGATGGGATCATTTGAGCCTCAAAAAGCAAAATGACTAAATAAAAGTCACCTCCTTGACCATTAAATGGAGGTTTTGAAAGGTTGATGAGGAACTTAATAATTGGTCTAGGAGTCAGGCTGATCCCACCCAAACCCTGTAGGAGCCTCGTGTGCTGCAGTCAGAAGCAAACAACCAAAGACATAATCCTGCTGCCCCTCTTCTTGCCAAATGACAAAATTGAGTCTACTGAAGCCTCCAGATTTAACCTCCAGTTTATAGGAAACATAGAACAAGTAAGGAAGCAGTCCATCAGATATGGGATGTAGGATATTTCATAAGACAAATGACCAGATATCCTCCAACAAATCAGTGACAAGGACGGGATAAAAACGAATGAAGGAGGGATGCCTGGGTGGCTCAGTCAGTTTAGTGTCTGTCTTTGGCTCAGGTCATGACCCAAGGGTCCTGGGATCAAGTCCCACATTGGGCTCCCTGCTCAGTGGGGAGCCTGCTTCTCCCTCTGCCTGCTGCTCCCTACGTTTGTGATCTTTCTCTGACAAATTAAATACAATCTTTAAGAAAAAAAAAAATGAAGGAGAATAGAGTGAAAAAAAAAATCTATCAGGTTCAGTAGTCAAGTTTGTGGAGGTCTTGCTTAGATTCCAATTGCAGTAAATGTGCTGTAAAGAGCAACTTGAAACCAACTGGGAAATGCTGAGTATGAACTGCGTGGATATTAGACAGTATGAAGGGATCATTGTTACTTCCGTTAATATGGTAATGATAGTATCTATGTAAAAAAATCCTTATCAGCTAGTATTACAAAAATTTTTACAAGTGAAGTGACATTTTAGAGAGTTATTAAGCATTATAAAAGAAAATAATGTGGATGGGGGCTTAGAACAAAATGGGCAAAATACTGATTTGTTTTGAAATTGGATGAGAGTACTTGCATGTTAATTATAATGTTCTGTCTACTTTTCATGTATATTGAAAGTATCCAAAATAAGTTTAAAAATAAATTCACTTTTACTACTTGGGGAAATTTCCAGCATTATTACCAATTAGAAATGGAAAGCTATGGTGAGTTAGGCTCTCCTGCTTGCCTCTCATACCTGACTTCTGTGTTCTTTTGTGCATTACTTCTCTTACTGTTCCTGGAAATGACTTGGTGCAGAGCAAGTAGGAGGTACCTCAGCAGAGCAAGAAGTTACATGTATCAGTGGAGGAAAGACCCTCCCCAAACAGGTAATTTGAATATCCTTTTAAATGAAATGTTTGGATTTGCCTTTAGAGAAGAGGCTATGGACTAAAGTTGAAAGCTTGCAGACGTGGTAGGCAGGAGGTCAGGGTGTGAGTCCAACCCATCTTACTCAGTTATGTAACTACTTCCTCACAGGTTTAGAAAAGCAGGGATAGAGGTGAGGATGACTTGTCTTGCCTACGTAACAAAGTTAAGTTTTTATTAAAATAGTGGATATGAATGAAGTTTATGAAATATCTGGTAGAATATGATTGCTACATGTTAAACAATTTTTATTTACAAAGGTAACACATAGTCCTTAATACGAGTTATTTACATCAACCGTGGACTCTTCAAATCTCAAAATATCATTGGCTTACTTTTTCCACAGTTCTATATGACCTCATGTTTTTATTTTTCTCTTCTAGAAGAATTTTGTATCCATGTAAATTTATTTATGTACATAAATGTTCTGTTTTTTACATTTACACAAAAGGGGATCTCATTCTTACTCATTACTGCATAGTGTTCAATCATAAATAAATTTTTAGTTAACTCTTGTTTTGTACACTGTAGTTGTTCCTGTCCTCCCGTCCTCCCTCCCTCCCTCCCTCCCTTCCTTCCTTCCTTCCTTCCTAACTTCTCTCCTTCCTACTGGTAAAATGATGCTGCATAAGCATCTTTGTATAGATGTCTTGGAAGTATTTGTGACTATTTGTGGATGTATTTTTACCAGAGACATTGCTCTGTGAAAGGAAAGATACTTTTGATAGATAATGCCAAATTGCCCTCTGGAAAATTTGTGTCACTTTCTACCCGCAGCAACAGTGGGAAGCATGGCTATTTCTTCCTTAACCCTCAACATTGCTTGGTATCATCAGACATCAGTTTATACCATCTAATAAGTGAAAAAATGGTTTCTTATCTTAATTTGCATTTTTTAATTATAAATGAACACTTCTGAACCATTTGTATTCTTTTTGTAAGCTCTTTATATCCTTTCTTTGTTTTTCTGGGTTTCTTTTATGTATTTTCTATTCAAGTATTTTATAACTATTTGACTTGATTATGAACCTAACTTTGAATGTATAACAACCTACTCTTCCCTTTGTTGGTTATCCAGGTAACTACTAGATTTGTTTCATTTTTTTTTTTATGTCTTTGTAAAGATAGCTCCTTTTCTTCATTTGAATGGAAAAAAAAAAATCCCAAGAATTTCATAAGATCCAAGAGAAATAATATTTTCATTTCATGGCTTATACGAAACATTTGGCCAGATTGCACTTTACAAAGAATGACAGGTGATTCAGAGATGTTGCAGTTTTTCCACAGTGTTTTCAGTTGGGTTTGTATTGTTTTTGTGTGGTTTTGCTTTGATAGAGTTGCACATCCTCTTTGAGACTGATTCTGTATTTTCTCTAATTTAATTGTATTCTGGTTTCCATTCAGTCTCCCCAGAAGACCAGCCCTCTTCTACCTTCTGTTTCTATGGATGATGAAGATGGGGACACTTGCACAATATGTTTTGAACATTGGACCAATGCTGGGGATCATCGACTCTCAGCATTACGCTGTGGGCACCTCTTTGGGTATAAGTGCATTTCTAAGTGGCTCAAGGGCCAGGCACGAAAATGTCCCCAGGTAAGAACCATAGATAAGGAATGAGCGTGTGCACAGTCAACATGTTAAGTCAGGAGGATTCCTAGAACCACGCTGATTATATCTTGTTGGGCTCTTTAGTGCAACAAGAAAGCCAAGCACAGTGACATTGTTGTTCTTTATGCCCGAACCCTGAGAGCTCTGGACACCAGTGAACAGGAGCGCATGAAAAGGTAGGTGGCAAGAATCTACCTACTTGACAGATCTGAAAAAGGAGGTATGAATCACTCTTTATATGGTTCTAAGGCTTTACCTGGACTGTGACGGGGGCGGGGGGTGATCTCTGGGGGATCACTGGCAATTTGTCTCACATCGTGATTTATAATACATGTCTGATATCTTCTGAAGGAGGTCTACATGGTTTCCTCTCCATATAGCATTACAAATGAGGTTTTGGAGTATCGAGTAATTGTGACTTTAGCTAACTCACTGATTGTGGGCCCCAGGCTTATTGAATGTATACTTTCTCAGCTGTAGAATGGGGGAGCCTACCTGACAATGAATTGGATGCACAAGAAAGCAGAGCTGATAAGTAGAGAAAGAGAGGTTCCTGGCCCTTGATTCCACCATGCCTGAAGTTAGGCTTCAGTGGATTTCTTGGTTATATAAGTCAATACATTGGTTTTCAATTTTAGTTTGCCAGCTTAAATAAAGTTTCTGTCATATAATCTAGGGAGCGTTGACCCATGTATCATCATACAACATTTTCATTCTGGGAAGACTGACACCTGGGTCATGAAAAACTAATCCCTTAAAAGAAGGGGAAGATAAAAGAAGGATGACGGGTGGCGGACCATGCCAGTTACTCCTTTTTGTCTTCTGTGCCTCGTATAAACCTCTGTTTTCCGAGCCTGAGTGCTGTGTGCTGATTGGAGCAGGCAGATTCAGAAGGAGTAGAGCAGTTCTTCCTTCTGCAGGAGCACTTAGCTATCCCCCACAAACTCACAATCACCTCTGCTAGTTAAGCCAGCAGTAACATGACCCAGGGAAGCCAAGACCATGGTGCCTTAAGCTCCCCCCCCACCAAATCCAAAGTCATAGAGAAACCTACAGCCCTCCAGTAATACCTCACACCTGGTGTGGGCAGAGAGGTTCCCTGGAACTTTTGGAGCTTATTCCAGTTCTTCTCTAAGGTTTACATTTACTGCCTGCCTCTGCTTCTAAATACCATGAACATTTAATCAGAGATTCCTTGTCTTACTCTTTGTAGATAATTTATAACCACTTGGAACATTTTTCCATGTCTTAGTCTCCTCTTCCCTATAATAGGCTTAATGATACCTTAAACAAAACAACAAAAAAGAAGATCTGACACATTACTCAACTGTTGCCATATTTTGCTGCTCATGTCCCTAAGCCCTCCCACAACAGCAACAGAAGATTCTTTATTATTATTAATATTATTAACATATAATGTATTATTAGCCCCAGGGATACAGGTCTGTGCATCTTCAGGCTTACACACTTCACAGCACTCACCATAGCACATACCCTCCCCAACGTCCATAACCCCATCACCTTCTCCCTACCCCCCTCCCCCAGCAACCCTCAGTTTGTTTTATGCGATTAAGAGTTTCTTACAGTTTGTTTCTCTCTCAATCCTGTCTTGCTTCATTTTTTCCTTCCCTACTCCCCAGACCCCCCCATGTTGCCTCTCAAATTCCTCATATCAGGGAGAACATATGATAATTATCTTTTTCTGATTGACTTATTTCTCTCAGCATAATACCCTCTCCATCCACGTCATTGCAAATGGCAAGATTTCATTTCTTTTGATGGCTGCGTAGTATTTCATTGTATATATAATACCACATCTTCTTTATCCATTCATCTGTTGATGGACATCTAGGTTCTTTCCATAGTTTGGCTATTGTGGACATTGCTGCTATGAACATTCAAGTGCATGTGCCCCTTTGGATCACTACATTTGAATCTTTAGAGTAAATACCCAGTAGTGCGATTGCTGGGTCATAGGGTAGCTCTATTTTCAACTTTTTGAGGAACCTCCGTGCTGTTTTCAGAGTGGCTGCACCAGCTTTTGTTCCCACCAACAGTGTAGGAGGGTTCCCTTTTCTCTGCATCCTCGCCAGCATCTGTCGTTTCCTGACTTGTTAATTTCAGCCATTCTCACTGGTGTGAGGTGGTATCTCATTGTGATTTTGATTTGCATTTCCCTGATGCCAAGTATTGTGGAGCACTTTTTCATGTGTCTGTTGGCCATCTGGATGTCTTACACAGAAAATTCTTAAGTGGATCTTTGCACGTGTTGTGCAATGTAAGAAATTATCAGGATTTTGGAAGACCAAGAACAATTGTTAATAACACTGCTTAAAATAAACTTTAAGAACATTAAAAAAAAATAAAAATACCCACCAAGAGATCGCAGAGATAACGGGTTTTCTCATAATAGTGCTGGTAAGAATGTACACTGACACAATTGTTTATTTAGGAGACCCTTGGCCTTATGCTTCAGAAGCATTTAAAAGTAATTCTACTTCAGGCATTTATTCTAAAGAAATGATTTATAAAGAAATGTGTGCAAGGATTTACTAATGGGGGGGTGGTGCCTGGCTGGCTCAGTTGGTAGAACATGCAGCTCTTGATCTCAGGATTGTAAGTTCAAGCCCCACACTGGGTGTAGACATTACTTAAAAGTAATCCTTAGGGACACATGAGTGGCTCAGTCGATTAGGTGTCTGACTCTTGGCTTCAGCTCAGGTCATGATCTCATGGGTCGAGAGATCAAGACCTACGTCAGGTTCTACACTCAGCGAGAGTCTGCTTGAGATTCTCTCCCTCTGCCCCATCCCCCACTCATGTGAGCTCTCTATCTCTTAAATGAATAAATAAGTCTTTTAAAAAATAAATAGGGGTGTCCGGGTGGCTCAGTTTTCTGCCTTTGGCTCAGGTCATGATCCTGGAGTCCTGGGATAGAGCCTCGAGTCAGGCTTGCTGCTCGGCAGGGGGTCTGCCTCTCTCTCTGCCCCTCCCCTGCCTCGTTCTTTCTTCTCTCGCTCACTCTCAGATTAATAAATAGAAAAATAAAATCTTTAAAAATAGGTAAATAAATGGAATCATTTTTCTAAACAAAAAGATTTACTTCATGAGACTTTTCATTTAAGCACACCGCTAATCCAAACTGAGAGAATTAATTGGTTGAGTAAACTCTGGCATATCCATGTGATGGGATACTACACATTTATTTAAACTAACGTTTAAAGTGCACGTAATATTTTGTCATGTGAAAAGCACATATGGTGATTATGTTTTTTGCGAAGTAAAAAATACTGCAGGTAGTCACTGAGTAGTGGAATTACAGATGATTTTAATTTCCTTCTTTTTTTTTTTTCTGTTTCGTCCAACAAATAACTTACTTGGTCCAGTAAATGTTTAGTGTTTTTACATGGCAGGTGTGTGAAGAGGGTAATTTTGTTGAAAAAGCTAACTTTGTAGGCGTGTTTGTTAATGTATGATTATATTTAAAACTTTGCTGATTACTCAAAAAACTGCCAACAAACAAGTCTAGGACCAGTTGGCTTTACAGATGAATTCTATCAAACATTTAAAGAAGAGTTAATACCTTATTTTTTTTTAAGATTTTATTTGACAGACGGAGATCACAAGTAGGCAAAGAGGCAGGCAGAGAGAGAGAGGAAGGGAAGCAGGCTTCCCACTGAGCAGAGAGCCCAATGCGGGGCTCGATCCCAGCACCCTGGGATCATGACCTGAGCTGAAGGCAGAGGCTTTAACCCACTGAGCCACCCAGGCACCCCCGCCCCCCCATCTTTTTAAGACTTATTTATTTATTTTAGCGGGGGGCGGGCAGAGGGAGAGAGAATCCTGAAGCAAACTCCCTGCTGAGTGTGTTGCCCATCACAAGGCTTGACCCTAGGACCCCAAGGTCATGACCTGAGCCCAAGTCATGGTTCGACTGCTTAACCGACAAAGCTACCCAGGCTCCCCAATACCTAATTTTTCTCAAACTTTTTCAAAAAACAGAAGAGGAAGGGAAACTTATAAATTAATTCCGTGAGTCAAGTGTCACCCTAATACCAATACCAGATAAAGACAACACAGAAAAAGAGAACTACAGGCCAATACCACTGATGAATATAGGTTTAGAAATCCTCACCAAAGTGTTGGCAAACCAAATCCAACAATACATTAAAAAAAAATCATTCACCATGATCAAATGGGATTTATTCCCAGGATACAAGGGTGGTTCATTATTAGTAAATTAATGTGATATATCATCTCAATAAGAGAAAGGTTAAAAACCATATAATCATTTCAATAGATGAGAAAAAGCATTTGACAAAGTACAACATCCATTCATGATAAGATCTCAACAAAGTATGTTTAAAGGGAATATACTCAATATAATAAAGCCCTTATATGAAAAACCCCACAGCTAAATCATCCTTCGTGGGGGAAAAGTGGGAGCTTTTCACCCAAAGTCAGGAACAAGACAAGGATGTCCACTCTCACCACAGCGATCAGATGAGAGAAATAAGTAAAATGAAAGGCATCCAGATTGGTAAGGAAGAAGTAAAACTTTCACTATTTGCTGATGGTATGATATTGTATGTAGAGAACCCAAAGACTCCACCAAAAAACTGCTAGAACTGATAAATGAATGTAGTAAATTTGCAGAATGAAAAGTCAATATACAGAAATTCATTCCATTTCTATACACTAATAATGAAGCAGCGGAAAGAGAAATTAAGAAAACCCATTTACATTTGCACCAAAAACAGAATACCTAGGAATAAACTTACGAGAAAGACCTGTACGTGGAAAACTATAAAATATTGATGAAAGAAACTGAGGATGACACAAATGAAGACATTCCATGCTCATGGATTGGAAGAACAAATACTGTTAAAATGTCTGTGCTACCCAGAGTAATCTACACAGTTAATGCAATCCCTATTAAAGTACCACAGCATTTTTCACAAAACCAGAACAAACAATCCTGCTAAGATTTGTATGGAATCATAAAAGAAGAAGAAAAAAAAAAAAAAAAAACTGGAGGTATCACGATTCCAGACTTCAAGTGATACTACAAAGCTGTATGGTCCAAAACATACCAAAACAGTATGGTCCTGGCATAAAAATAGACACATAGTTCAATGGAACAGAATAGAAAACCCAGAAATGAATCCACAGTTACATGATCAATATATCTTTGATGTAGCAGGAAAGAATATGCAATGGGGAAAGAGACCGTCTCTTCCAACAACAAATGGTGTTGGGAAAACCAGACAGTAACATACAAAAAAATGAAACTGGATCACTTTCTTACACCAGACACAAAAATAAACTCAAAATGGGGGCATCTGGGTGGCTCAGTGGGTTAAGCCTCTGCCTTAGGCTCCTGTTATAATCTCTGGGTTCTGGGATCGAGCCCCGCATCGGGCTCTCTGCCCAGCGGGGAGCCTGCTTCCTCCTCTCTCTCTGCCTACTTGTGATCTCTCTCTTTGTGTGTGTGTGTGTGTGTCAAGTAAATAAAACCTTTAAAAAAAAAAAAAAGAAACTCAAAATGGATTGAGGACCTAAATGTGAGACCTGAAACCATAGAAAGCCTAGAAGAGCGCAGGCAGTAATTATTCTGCCATCAGCAGTAGCAACATCTCTCTAGATAGGTCTCCTGAGGCAAGGGAAACAAAAGCAAAAATAAACTATTGGAACAACATCAAAATAAATAGCTTCTGGACAGCAAAGGGAACAGTAACAAAACTAAAAATCAGCCTATGGAATGGGAGAAAATAATTTGCAAATGAAATATCCGATAAAGGGTCAGTATCCAAAATATATAAAGAACTTATACAACTCAACACCCTAAAAACAAATAATCCAATTTAAAAAAAATGGGTAGGGGCACCTGGGTGGCTCAGTGGGTTAAAAGCCTCTGCCTTCCACTCAGGTCATGATCCCAGGGCACTGGGATTGAGCCCCGCATCGGGCTCTCTCAGCAGGGAGCCTGCTTCCCTTCCTCTCTCTCTGCCTGCCTCTCTGCCTACTTGTGATCTCTGTATGTCAAATAAATAAATAAAATTAAAAAAAAAAAAAGGGCAGACAATGTGAACAAATTTCTCCAGAGAAGACATCCAGATGGCCAAGAAACAAATGAAAAGATGTTCATTGTCACTCATGATTGGAGAAATGCAAATCCAAGCTATACCCCCACAGCTGTCAGAATGTCTAAAAATCAAAAACACAAGAAACAACAAGTGTTGTCAAGGATGTGGGGGAAAAGGAACCCTCCTGCACTATTCATAGGAATGTACACCCGAAACAGCCACTGTGGAAGATGGTGTGGAGGTTCCTCAAAATACTAAAAATGGAATTACCCAATGATCTATTAGTCACACTACTGTTTACCGATAGAATACAGAAACACTAATTCAAAGGGATGTATGTACCCCTCTGTTATAAATAGCATTTTACCATAGCCAGACTATGGAAGCACCCTAGGTATAGATGGTTGGGTAAAGAAGAGGTGGTATACACACATACATACATGCATACATAATATAGAATCTTATTTGGCCACAGAAAAGAATGAAATCTTACCTTTTCTGACAACATGGATGGAGCTAGAGTGTGTAATACTAAGTGAAATAAGCCAGTCAGAGAAAGACATATACCAAATGATTTCATGCCTATGTGGAATTAAAAAAAAAAAAAAAAAAAAAAAAATGAGCAAAGGGGGGGAAAAAGAGAAACAAATCAAAAAGTAGACTCTTAAGTATAGGGAGCAAACAGATGGTTACCAGAGGTGGGTGTGGGGATGGGTGAAATAGGTGAAGGGGATTAGGAGTGCCCTTACCTTGATGAGCACTGTAACACATGGAAGTGTTGAATCACTGTGTTGTACACCCGGAACTAATAAAACACTATGTTAACTACATGGAAATTAAAGTTAAAAATAAACTGCTGATTACTATAATCAATCAGTATGCTCCCTATCCTCTTTAGAAAATATGAATCTTTTGAAAATGCCAATAAATACAGAGATTTAATAAAATGAACACCCTTGTGCTTGACTTTACCAGATCTTAACAAATTGCTGTATTTGCTGTAGGCCTTAAAAAAATAAATCATTATAGGTAAACCGGAAGCTTCCTTGAGAACTACATTCTCCTTAATTTCATCCCTTTCCTCAGAGGACCTATAACCATAAATCATGTATAGTATGATTTACAGAGTTTTTACACTATGTAAATGTTATTAGATTATAATTTTCCTCTGTAACTTGTTTTTTTTTGTTTGTTTGTTTGTTTAGAATTACGTTTGGAGAACTTATCCCGGTTGGGATACATCTAGCTTATTGATTCTTAGTTCTGTAGAGTGTTCTAGTTCTCTAATTTAAAATTTCCCTATACGGGGGCGCCTGGGTGGCTCAGTGGGTTAAAGCCTCTGCCTTCGGCTCAGGTCATGATCCCAGGGTGGGATTGAGCCCTGCATCAGGCTCTCTGCTCAGCAGGGAGCCTGCTTCCCTTCCTCTCTGCCTACCTGTGATCTCTGTCTGTCAAATAAATAAAAATCTTTAAAAAAATAAAATATAATAAAATTTCCCTATATGTGTTTTGTATTGGTGGACACTTAAGGTGGTTTTTTAGTTTTTGTTAATATAAGCCATGGTGCAGAGAGATGGGCAAGAGTGTCCTTAGGCCTAGAAGTGGAAATACTTTATCCTAGGTCACATGGAATTTCAGCTTTACTAGCTACTGTCAAATTGCTCTTCCAAGAAGCTCTTTCCAATTTGTACTCCCATCAGCAAAATTTCTCTTTGTTTTCATACTCTTGTCCATTTTATATTATCAGACTTAATTTTGACAGTCTCATGGAGTCAGTAGTAGTTACTTAATTTGTGTATCCTCAATTATTAATGAGGTTGGACATACTCTTCTCTCAATTTTGTTTATATCTTTTGTTCATCTATATTGAGCAAAATACATTATTTCTTACTGATTTATAGTTCATTATGTTTTCCTTATACAGTTGACCCAGGGTAGAGGCACCAACCTCTCACACAGTTAGAAATCCACATATAACTTGTAAGTCCCCAAAACCTTAACCTTAAGAGCCTGCTGTTGACTAGAAACCTTACTGGTAATATAAACAGTTGATTAACATATAATTTATATGTTATATGTATTATGTACTCGATCTTTACAGTAATACCTGTTTCTTAATTTTTTCCACATTTCTAGGATATGTGACTACACCTTTCTAGGTTTATCTATGAGTTTTTTCAAATTGTTGCAAATCTCCAAAAAATTTTCCAGTGTATTTATTGAAAAAAAAAAAAAATCCACAGTAAGTGGGCCAGTGCAGCTCAAACCCATGTTGTTCAGGGGTTACATGTACTGATTCTTTGCAGGTTGCAAATAGCATATCCCAGTCTGTGGCTTGTCTCTTTAACATGTTTATGTTATCTTTTGTTGAACATGAGTTTTTAATTTTAATACAGTTATTTATCTCTTGATTTGTGGTGGGTGGGGTTTGTGCACTGCTTCAAGGCTATAAAGACGACTTCTTCTAAAGGTTCTTCAAAATTTTTGATTTTTTTGGGTGCCTGGGTAGCTCAGTGGGTTAAGCTTCTGCCTTCGGCTCAGATCATGATCTCAGGGTCCTGAGATTGACCCCCGTATCGGGCTCTCTGCTCAGCAGAGAGCCTGCTTCCCCCTCTTTCTCTGCCTGCTGCTCTGCCTACTTGTGATCTCTCTCGCTCTCTGTGTCAAATAAAATCTTTTAAAAAAAATTGCTTTTTATGTAGGTTTTAAATATTTCTTTAAACCTAGTTTTATGGATAACCAGGTGTTGCAGTGTAATTATTAAGTAATATGTTCTTCCTGTATAAGTCTTCATTGCTGCCTGTATCCTAGATTAAGTTTTTGAGTTTTAGGTTCCATGGTCTCTTTGTTAATTCTTGCCCCAGTATTCTGAAGTTATAATTTATTGTAACTTTAAAATACTTCCTCCCACCTTGTTCTTCAAATTGACTTTGATATTCTTGGCATTTTGCTCTTAATTTTAAAATTAGTTTCCTAAGTTCTATTTAATGCAGTTTCCATCAAGATTTCAAAAGGAAAAGTTCCCTTTGAAATCTTGATGGAAATTGCATTAAATTTTTAGAGTAACTTGAGAAGTTCTGTCTTCTTGATTTTGAGTCATTCCAGCTGTGAACATTATGTAATATCCTTCCACTATTCACTGTCTTCTGATGCCTTTTACAAGTGTACTTTTCTTCATAAAGGTCTTTTCCATACCCTTTAACTTTATTCCTAGGTTGCTCTTGTTAGATGTGCTCTCGTGAGTGATTTTTTTTTTTCTATTACATTTACTAACCAGTTATCTGGCATATGGGAAATGCTGTTGATCTAATTTTTTTTAAGTTCATTTATTTTTTCATTATTCTGTATACCTACTGTGGGGTTTGAACTCAGTAACCCTGAGATCAAGAGTCATGTGTTTCTCTGACTGATCCAGCCAGGGGCCCCAACCTAATTTTCTTGATCTTAATTCCAACACCTTGCTGAATGGTTTGTGGGCTCTCTTGAACGTTCCATGAAGATAAATAGGGTGGCTTTATCTCTTCGTTTCAAGTTTTCATCTTTTTTCTATCCTGTTTTCTGAGTGGAAATATTTTTTTTATTTTTTGCATATTTTGAAAGTGTCTTTAGGTACATGCAGATCTATAATTTTTATTCTTGGTGAATGTATTTTTTTTCATTATGCATTGTTCCTCTTTATGCCTATTCATGCTTTCTAATTCTAACTGGTCTTAGCATTTTCCCAGTATATACCTTCTATCTTTTTAATTTCAGCCTCATTTTTGTGGTATTATTTAATTTCAGTATCTGATGAACTGGTAACTTACTATTTTCTTTTAATCCGCCAGGAAACCTTGCTCTTTTAACATTGTCATTTTACTCTTATAGGGGTGCCTGGGTGGCTCAGTGGGTTAAAGCCTCTGCCTTTGGCTCAGGTCATGATCCCAGGGTCTTGGGATCGAGCCCCACATTGGGCTCTCTGCTCAGTGGGGAGCCTGCTTCCCTTCCTCTCTCTCTGCCTGCCTACCTGTGATCTCTGTCTGTCAAATAAATAAATAAAATATTTTTAAAAAATTGTCATTTTACTCTTATATTTGGCTCTAAATCGAGCAGTGAGCTTGGCTCTGTCCCGTCATCTGGCATTTTTGCATTTTTAGTCTCATTCCCTCGTAAGAGCCAGATTCCTGCTCATCACTGCCAGCATTAATGCTGAATCCCAGTGACTCGTGAGTTCAGCCCTGCATGCTACTTTCTGTAGTGTTTCTGGATGTGAGACTTTTTCTTTTGTTGTGTTTTATTCACCATCATGACGTATTTACAGCAAAAACTTATCATAGCATAAACTTAATCTGACGTCTTGTTGGCAAGTCTTCTGTGGCCTTCTCATCTTCCCCTGTTGCTGGCTTCCCCTTCTAGTTCCTTACTGAAGGAGCAGATGCTGAGGAAGCAGGCCGAGTTAGAATCGGCGCAGTGCCGGCTCCAACTTCAAGTCCTCACTGACGAGTGCAGTAAGCTTCATAGTCGTGTCCAGGTAGGTTCTCCCGTCCTCATCCAGAGAACTTCGGGGATAGGAGTGGAGAAGGAATCTAAACAGAACTTCGGTTCATCTCAGATACAAAGAAGGATTTACCAAGCTTTTCAAGGAGGAAACAAGACCACCTCTTTATTCTATTTTTGATTAGGGCATTTATCGGAAGTATACACACTTTGGGATGAATTCAGCAGTTTGAACTTCGAACCAATTAAACAGCAGGCTGATAATTCAAATTCTCAGTCATTTTACCTCCCTGAACCTACCAAGAAAATGAGGGGTGTAGCCAAGATGACCACTGAAGACTTCCAGCCCTCATATTTTCTGATCTGGGCTCTTGTTGGCTCAGTTGCTGGTTGAAATAGGGGAGAACGGCTGCGGGGCTCTCTCTCAGACTCATGTCAGCATTTCCATGTAGCGGATAAAAAATGTCCCCATGTCAGATGAAGGGATTGTGCAGGAGGGGAGCATCAAACAAAAAGGCTTCACACTTACAACATGGTTTTCATTTTAGGACTTGCAGAAACTTATTGTGCAGCATCGGGATCAGATTTCACAGCCCCCCAGGGGCTCCCAAGCACGTTCCCTGAACTGCCTGCCCTCCAGCCAGAACCAGCACAAGTACCATTTCCAGAAGACCTTCACAGTGTCTCAGACAGGAAACTGCCGCATCATGGCATACTGTGATGCTCTGAGCTGCCTGGTGGTGTCACAGCCTTCTCCTCAGGCCTCCTTCCTGCCAGGTGAGCGGTCAAGCACCTCGGCCTTCATGTTCATTATTGGACTTCATTTGCTTCTCTGCTCCCTGTTTGCAGAATCCAGGACTCGCTAGCGGGTGAACACTGACTACAGCCCGCCAGACCACCTTCCCTAGTCCTTTAATGCCGATTCTCTGCAGGGGCTGCAGAGATACCTGTCTGTTGGCTTCATTCTGTACATGTATTCACCTAGAGCTCAGAAATGCGAATTAACACCTGTGATAAAGTAAGAGCAGGGAGGGTACTTGGAAGCATGGGTTACTGGTGTAGTCCAAGGAGAAGAACAACACCCCCTTTCTGTCCTGTTAAAGGTACAGATTCATGGGGGCACCCAACAGGCTTAGTCGGGAGAGTATGAGACTTGAAATTAAGTTTGTTTGTTTGTTTACTTGTTTTTTAAATAATTTCTCCACCCAATGTGGGGCTCAGACTTAGGACCCTGACATCAGGAGTCACATGCTCTACCGACTGAGCCAGACGGGTGCCCCGAGACTGGAAATTTTTTTTTTTAAGATTTTATTTATTTATTTGACAGAGAGATCACAAGCAGCCAGAAAGGCAGGTGGGGGGTGGGGGAGCAGGCTCCTTGCTGACCAGAGAGCCTATGTGGGGCTTAATCCCAGGACCCCGAGACTATGACCCAAGCTGAAGGCACTATGACCCACTGAGCCACCCAGGCATCCCTGGAAATTTTTTTTTTGTAAGATTTTATTTATTTATTTGACAGACAGAGATCATAAGTAGGCAGAGAGGCAGGCAGAGAGAGAGGAGGAAGCAGGCTCCCCGCTGAGCAGAGAGCCCGATGTAGGGCTCGATCCCAGGACCCTGGGATCATGACCGAGCCGAAGACAGAAACTCTAACCCACTGAGCCACCCAGGCGCCCCTGGAAATAATTTTAAAAACGCTATCCTAGGGGTGCCTGGGTGGCTCAGTCAGTATAGCATCCTACTCTTGATTTTGGCTCAGGTCGCAATCTCAGGGTAATGGGATCCAGCCCCCAGTTGGACTCTGTGCTCAGCAGGGAATCTGCTTGAGTTTCTCTCCCTATTCCTTTACTCTACCCCTTGCTTGTTCCTGCTGTCTCTCTCACTCACTGTCTCTCTAAAATAAATAAATAAATCTTTAAAAAAAACCACAAAACTATCCCAAGGGCTAATTCAAGTTGAAACAAGATTTAATACTGATTTTCAGTAGTATTCAAACGGATAAATTTTGAATAAAAGAATTTGGAAATATATTGATTAATATTGATAATAATATAGTAAATATTAAATAGTCTCATATTTTGTGCTTTTTTAAAAGCTTAATTTTAGGTTGTCGTAATGTTGAAAACCAAATCTCCTCACGTGCCCAGTTAAATCATTCCTAATTGTAGTAGATGTTTCTTTACATAATTTTTAGCATGTGATTTCTCCCAGCTGTCGGGTCCTTTTGCTTCAACCTGATTTCCTGTTTACCCACTTAACAAGTTTCATTCAAATGCTTCACAACTGTGTCCTCCTAAACTTAGGTATATATAGGATTAGAAGTAGCATTCCTTCATTATTGCATATTTTTCCGTTCACTGATAGCTGGGAGTTGAGAGTAGCTCCAGTTAAGGGGAACATAAAAGGATTATTTATAACGTTTATAGCCCATCCACATCTTTAATAAAGTATTTATCATAAAAGCCTTCCCTACAACTGGGAAGATATTTATTTGAATTGTTCCCCCAGCAATGGAATGGGGGTGATCTGTTCCTTTTTCCTTAATGCATCTATCCCACACAGCACAGCCAGCTCTTGATAGCCTGTTGATGCTAATTTCTCTTTGTTTCCCTTGATCATGAATTAGGCCAGTATTCGTGTTCCCTGTTGATTTAAAGCCTGTAGTTTCCCTCTTTGTCTTCTGGCTCTCCTAATTCTGTTTCAGGAGAAAACACAATGAACTTTTCCCACTTGTTTCCCCAGAAAAGCTAAAGTGTGACTCAAGGGTGTATTGATTCTAGGATTTGAGAAATTCTGCTTATGGATAACTTGGATAATAATAGATAATTGTATATTGTCAAGAGTCTAGGAATAGAACAGAGTATCAATAAATTAAAAAGGACAAATTTTGGTGGGGGATTTTTTTCTTCTTCTGAAATGATGCAAATTGATTAGAATACTTGAAGTGTCATCTGTTTTTATTCCATTCAGACAAATATAGTACATCTTGACCACCTGACACAGAAATCACCCATCTCCATTCTTTATTGTTCACTTTTTCTTCATCTTCACTCTCTGTGGATATCTATATTAATAGCTTTATTGAAATTTGACTGACATATACTAAATTGCACATATTGAAAGTATAGTTGGATGAATTTTGATATATGTGTACAGCCCTGAAACCATCCCCATGATCGAGATAATGAACCCATCTTTTCCCCCAGAGTTTTCTCATGCCCTTTATAATCCATCTCCTATCTGCCCCTCCCTCCTTTCCTCATCCCCAGGCAGCCACTCATCTACTTTCTGTCAATATACATCAGTTTGCATTTTCTAGAATTTTACATAATTGTACTCATACAGTATTAGCTTTTTTGTCTGGCTTCTTTCAGCATAAAGTTACAGAGATTCATCCATACTATTGTATTTATCAGTAGTTTATGTCCCTGTATTGCTGGCTAGTATTCTGTGTATATGTGTATGTAGTGGTTTATCTGTACACCTGTAGTTGGACATTTGGAGTGGAATATACTTTTTAAAATAATTATAACCCTGGGGAATTTTTATTTTCTTTGACTGGCTGTTTTCCAGGGATTTATATGCCAGGAAAGCTGAACAAAAGAGCTACTTGAAAAGGTGGTTTGCTTTGCCTTAAATTGACTTCCAGTGATTTCACGCTCTCTTGTCTTTGGCAGGCTTTGGTGTTAAGATGTTGAGTACTGCCAACATGAAAAGCAGTCAGTACATTGCCATGCATGGCAAACAGATCCGTGGACTGGCTTTCAGCAGTAGGTCCAAAGGCTTACTGCTCTCAGCATCCCTAGACAGCACTGTTAAACTGACCAGGTGGGTGCTTCGGGGAGGAGGTTGGGGCCTGGTCTGGTTAGCGTTGAACATTGAGTGTGGAAATTAATATCCATGTTAGGACGGCCTTAGCTTCGTGTGTGTGTGTGTGTGTGTGTGTGTGTGGCATTGTCTTCTGAGATCCAGTTCATTGAATTTAAAATGTATTGCTTTTCAAAGTAGATAAGACAGGTTCCACAACAGTATGTGCAATGCCCTGTTTTTTGGTTTTTGTTTTTTTTTTTAATTATCTGTGTTACAAAATACATCTTAAGCCAGACAGATGAGAGGAACACCCTCGATGGTCGAATGACGGTATGGAGGAAGCTGTCATAGTGGGCACCGTGGAGTTGCCGTACCATCTTGGACCTGCTTATTGCTGGTCTATTTCCGGGATCATCCTATGGAACAAAAGTGCTCTCCAGGAACTCATTCTCCTGGGGTGTCCTGACTTCTTTTATCAGTAACCCTCGGTTAACTTCATTTTATCTTTCACATGCCCTGCAATTGCTGTGAACCCGATCTGAACGGGTCTCAGGGCCTTCATCTTTAGAAAGTAGTTCTGATCAGACATCTGATAGTTGGCTTCCTGTTCCACGGTTAAATCTGAAGGACATCAAGATATCACCATCAGGCCTGATAAGCCTTTCATTTTTCAAGAATGCTCTGGCTTAATTAGCCCTGAAACTCAATGTAGCATTATGTTTTATACGTATATATAAAATGATATTTTTTCCTAGTTGTGTTAAAAAAAATAGGTGAAAGAAGAGCCAGTTAAAGACCAAAGTTATTGATTACTCCCTCTGGGTGGTTGGAGTGTTAGTTTTTGTTTCTCTCATAGGTATATTCTAATTTTTCAGCCTTGAATATTGATTACCTATGTAATAGATAATTACAGAGAATTGGGGTAGAACGGGGAATGTACTGTTTAAATACCTCTTTAACTTATTCTTTTATTTTCCTTACATTTCAAGAGGAAAGCCTGTGGCCCTCAAAACAAATATTTTGGAATTGAAAGGGGTTATGTGGGCAGTCCCTGCAGGAAATTGGGAATCCCAAATAGTTTGGGTGTGTGGGTGTGTTCTTAAAAGATTATCACTAAAATGATAATCTTTACATCTTTGTTATATATTTGATTTTCTTAATACATCGTTGTAAAAGTCTTGTATCTCCACAGCCTGGAGACAAACACAGTAGTCCAGACTTACAATGCTGGACGCCCTGTCTGGAGCTGCTGCTGGTGTCTTGATGAAAGCAATCACATCTATGCTGGACTGGTCAATGGTTCGATCCTGGTGTATGACCTTCGAAACACAAGCTGTCATATCGAGGAGTTAGTACCTCAAAAAGCCAGGTAGGGGACCACTTAGGTTTTCCCTGTAGGTAGCAACTTTCTCTTGGACTGTCATATGAGTCCTGTCTTTTGACAATGTTTGATGTTTGGTCAGAATTCCTCACAGAGGACAGTTCTCTGTGTATGGTGATGCATTCTCGCTTAGGACTCAGTAAGATCCTTTCTGTGTGTTCATGCTATTTCTGCATGGTAGAAAGCCCTGACGCCAAGTATAGCCAGGTTCATATAGTCACTCATCACCCAGCGTGGCAAAATGAAGTCAGATCTGTGTTCCAGACCCGGCTCCACTGCATAGGAACTATGTGAGCTTGGTCACAGTTCTTGGCCTGTTACAGAGACTTGCTTTAATAGCCACATGTCAGATGCACAGGAAGAGATCAGTAAAGAGTGGGCCTGAAAAAAGATGATTGAAAATTTCCCTAACCTCCAGCTAGACCAAGTTGGTCGGAAGATGTCATGTTACGACAATGAATCCTTTATAATCCCTTTACAGAGTTCGCAGGTTTTCAGAGTCAGCCGGGGTTCTGAGGGTGAGTGGTGGTAACACCACTGTGACTCTGCAGAATGTGTTTGGTCCCATTTGGGCATAATACGCTCCTGAAGGCATAAAATTCTCAAAACGAGAAGTGGAATCTGACCTAGACCAAAATGAGAAATATCTTAAAAGAGAATTTCCATTTCCATTGTGAACATATATTAAAAAGGGGGCATAGGGATCTAAACAGAAAGATATCACCATAGCAGTGATAGAGTAATGGTTACTGAACCTAGGTCAGCACTCTGGCATCCTCTCATCGGGGTGGGGCAGACTCATGCTTCCGGTATGTGGTCTGTGGACCTGAAGGTGACAGATGTGAACTCCCAGCTGACATGGGGCCTGCCCTTGATGTCAGCAGATGCAGGCAGAGCAGGCAATAAATAAAGTAGAGCAAACAGCCAGGAAAGTATTTGTATGGAGTGCTCACTGCTGCTTCCATTTGCTTCACTGTGACAGGGCAGTGAAAGAAAGCAGGCAAAGCGACCACTTCGGCAAGTGCAGCAGAAACAAAGTTCATCGGAACAGAGTTGGCGGGCTGATACTTCTGAGAGACTTGTTGGCACACAGTTCTGGTCATGTGCTTGCAGAAAGAGATTTAGAAAATTTCTAAAGAAACAGTTGTTTTTGAATTAAAATGTAGTTGCTTCAGGGGCCCCTGGCTGGCTTCGTTGGAAGAACATGTGACTCTTGATCTCAGGGTCACGAGTTAGAACTCCACGTTGGGTGGAGAGATGACTTAAATAAAAAAAAAAAGGCAGTTGCTTCAGGCAGTATTTGAATTGAAGGGTCTGTCCGATCCAGCTTGGAAGCTTTATCCGATGTGTAAGCTGGATTTCCTTTCGGACTTTACTCGTGTATGTGGCCAGCCCCCTTACTAGAAACTTCAACAACAGTCAATCTTTCTTCTTCCTTGTATTTGTGATCTTGTACTACTAAATTTCCTAGTCCTTTTTTTATTACATTTTTTTTTTACACTGTTTTTCAAATGTGTGATATCTCTGAAATTGGCTGCAGAGATTATAGGTATACTCTTATTTCTACAGAGGGGGTTGGTAGTTTTTATCAAATGTCAAAGGACAGTGACCCACAGAAGGTCTTTAACCTCTTCTATAGAGGTAGGACTGTGCTTGGGCTCCTGGCAGTGGGGTCCGGAGCAGTACAGGTACTGGAATGTGAAACATGGTTTCATTTCTTCCCCTTCAGATGCCCGCTGGTATCCCTGTCATACATACCCAGAGCTGCCTCAGCTGCATTTCCATATGGTGGGGTGTTGGCTGGAACCTTGGAGAATGCTTCCTTCTGGGAACTCAGAATGGGCTTCTCTCATTGGCCTCATGTGCTGCCCATGGAGCCAGGGGGCTGCGTAGACTTTCAGACGGAGAGCAGTACCCGGCATTGTCTTGTGACCTACAGGCCTGGTGAGTGTTGGGATGTCCTTGTGGGACCTCCTGTGGTTTGTCTGGGAGCGGATCATTTCAGGGGAGGACAGGAGGTCTTGCCCTACCCTTCCGGTGGCACTGGGAAGCCCCTCACAGACTAATGGCTCATGCTACTACACGGGGGCTGGTGTCCCCACATTGCTCTTTGGAGCCTGCCTCTGCTTCTCACTTGTCTGCGGATTCTTCTAGGTACTCCTTGGTGTGAGTCAGCTACTTGAGGGGCTCCTGTGATTTAGGCAGTACTGGAATGAGGAGGCCTGGAATTGAGGCCAGTGAGCCACCCTCAGTGCAGTTCCGTATCTTCTTCTGCTTGCCCTTAAGGAAGATAAAAACCTGAGCCGGGGTCTGGCAGAATACAGGGATTTCACTAAAAAGGATAGCTTGCGCTCAAAATCATTGCCCTTATAGGCAAAAATCTGTTGTAGAGGGGCGCCTGGGTGGCTCAGTGGGTTAAAGCCTCTGCCTTCGGCTTAGGTCATGATCCCAGGGTCCTGGGATCGAGCCCCACATCGGGCTCTCTGCTCGGCGGGGAGCCTGCTTCCTCCTCTCTCTCTGCCTGCCTCTCTGCCTACTTGTGATCTCTGTCTGTCAAATAAATAAAATCTTGAAAAAAAAAATCTGTTGTAGATAACTTGCTTTATCTTAGCCTGGGGTTCTGAATTTCACTTATGCTGTGTTTCATTTTGTTCTTGTTATTACGGTTGCTTTGTTGCTGTCCTTAACAGCTTGATGAATTGTGGCTCTCCCACTTAGGGGGTCTGTAAGCAGCTGAGGTACTTCCTTCATTTCTTTGGGTCATCCTCATGAAGCCAGATTTGTTCTCTGTCCTGTAGATAAAAATCACAACACTTTACGAAGTGTGTTGATGGAGATGTCCTACAAGCTGGATGATGCTGGAGAGCCGGTCTGTTCCTGCCATCCTGTACAAACGTTCCTCGGGGGACCCACTTGCAAACTACTGACCAAAAGTGCCATTTTCCAAAACCCAGGGAATGATGGCAGCATCCTGGTGTCTACTGGGGATGAAGCATCAAATTCTGCCCTGGTGAGAGCCTATTTTTTTTTTTTTTATACTGAAGTGTGTAGAGCAAAAAGCCGAAGTTCTCCATGATTGCACATCTCTGTGTATGTGTGTGTGTAGCATTGTTTATTTTTATACAAGTCACACTTTACATCCTGCTCTGTAATTTGCTCCTCTCTCCTTTAACTTCCTCGCTTGGATATCTTTCCATTTCAATATCTGTGGAGTCACCTCATTCTTTTTTATTTGAGCTGAGTATCCTGTGGGCCATCTTGTGATTCTTAAAAAGAAAAAAAAAAGGAACTACTGAAACCCCTATAAAATAATTGATTCAGGGGTGCCTGGGGGGCTCAGGGGCTCAGTCAGTTAAACATCTGCTTTCTGCTTGAGTCACAATCTCAGGGTCCTGGGATCAAGCCATACATCGGGCTCCCTGCTCAGTGGGGATTCTGCTTCTCCCTCTCCCCCTGCTTGTACTCTCTTTCAAATGAATAAATAAAATGTTTTAAAATAAATAGATAGATAGAATAATTGATTCAGGCAACAGTTTCATGAATTCAGGGTGAAACCAACAAATGAATGGTTGATGGGGAATTGTACAATGGAGGGTCAGTCTGTCATGATCTGGACGCATTGATTAACCTTAACATCGCTGTAAGTGGGTTTACAAGAACTAATTTGCCTCTTAGTGTAAGACAATATGAAGCACATGGCGCCTTCAGTGAGACGCCCTTGAACCTAAATCTAATGAAGCTTTGAAGTGTGGCTGACCAGTAGGGTTGCACCAGCCACACAAGCAGTTGAAACGTGATTAGTGTGAGTGAAGAACTTAATTTTTAAGTTTTTATTTAATTTTAATTTAAATAGCCTTATGTGGCTAGTGGTCACCATATTAGGTAGCACCACTATAGAGTAAGGGTAAAATGACATGAAGTAAGAAGAAAAAAATCAAAATAGAATTAGTAAAGCAGATACGGTAAAAAGTTGATAATCTGGGAGATAGGCAGATGGTTGTACTACCCTACTTCTTTTTTTTTTTTAAAGATTTTATTTATTTATTTGTCAGAGACAGAGGGAGAGAGAGTGAGCGAGCACAGGCAGAGAGGCAGGCAGAGGCAGAGGGAGAAGCAGGCTCCCCGCGGAGCAAGGAGCCCGATGCGGGACTCGATTCCAGGACACCGGGATCATGACCTGAGCCGAAGGCAGCCGCCTAACCAACTCAGCCACCCAGGCGTCCCAATAGGAAGACTAATTGCTTATGAAGGTAGCAGAGGCCACACCTAAACTGTGTTGTGTGTCCTGGCTTTGTGAAGGTTAGGGACAGTCTGTTTTGCTCCCCAGGCAGTGCCCTCTCTGCAGCTCTTTCAAACTTGTCCATTGCCTTAAGGAGGGTGCTTGTGATGAGCACCTGGTGTTGTACAGAACTGTTGAATCACTTTATTGAATACAAAAAGCTAATATAACAGTGTATGTTAACTAACTGGAGTTTAAATAAAAACTTAACAAAAGGGCACCTTGTGGCTCAGGCAGTTAAGCGTCTGCCTTCAGCTCAGGTCATGATCCCAGGGTCCTGGGATCAAGCCCCACATCATGCTCCCTTCTGAGCAGTGAGCCTGCTTCTCCCTCTCCCTCTCTATTCCACCCCCCCATAAATAAATAAATAAAATCTTTTTTTTAAAAACCCACAAAGTTGTCTGATGATCAAGCAAGCAGGTCCCCCAGCTGAACTGAATGACCCCTGACCCTCCTCTCTGTCCTTCTGTAGCTTTGGGATGCTGGCAGTGGCTCATTGCTGCAGGAACTGCCAGCTGATCAGCCTGTCTTGGACATCTGCCCATTTGAGGTGAACCACAACAGCTACTTGGCTACCTTAACCGAGAAGATGGTCCACGTCTATAGGTGGGAGTGACTGTGTCTGGAAATTGGCAGGCCTGCTGCTGGTTTACATTAAATGTTTGCTGGCAGCCCTGAGCAAGGTCCCTGCTTACTGTCTGTGGCCTAGAACTTCTGGGATCGTGATTCCTTTGGGTTGATGTGACTGGACAACTCCGGGTCACTGAAACACTACAGACTGTTTTTGCAGTGTCCATCAAAAGAGTAAGTGACTGGTACTCCCATCTACGTTATTCATGTCTTGGATTAAAATTCTTAAGGAATCTGTCGAGAAACTCTATTTCTGATCAGACATTCTGCTGGACCTCAGAGAATATCCTCCAAGCAGTCATTTAGGCTATGAGTGTGCACCACGCATTTTCTGAAGGATGTGACCCCACCTAAGCGGTCTTGTCACTTGAGCTCTGTGACTTGGGGACGAATGCTTCTATCCCAGAAGGGCCTAACGATCTTCACGTCGCGTGGATGCAGTAGTCTTAAGTTGAACACAAGAGGGCACTGTACAACTGCTGAAGGATTTGATCTACTTCTGACCTTGAGTGTTGACAGCCTCTCAGTAGCTCAGGCTCATCCCCACAGAAATGTCTGGTAGAGCGCATCTGGTCTGCTTTGTGGCAGCACCAGAACATTCCAGGTGTGCGGGGCTGGGATATTGACAAGCCCAGCGAATGAGGCGGCTGATGAGCTGTTGGCCCCTTCCTAACGCTGAGCGTGTTAAGTTCACATTGTGGGAGCCAAGGAAGGAGACCAGTTTGAGCAGTGGGCAAGCCTCGTTTTTTTTCTAGCTAGCATGGGATTTCAGGCTTGGTTGTATATAAGCCAGTGCTCTGAAAACCACTCCTTTTCCCTCACACTAGGAAAAGACACTTACTTGAGTCTCCTGGTAAGATCCGGACCAAAGGGCCAACTGAGAGAGGCTTACAAAAGAGAAGCTCCTCAGACCACTGGTGAAAACAGAAAAAAGGCTTGTCTTTTCCATTTTGAAAGCATTCCTGTCTGAATAAAGCCAAGCTCTCAGAGTGGGGGGCTTTTCTTGGGCGTGTTTAGAGTTCCCAGGAAAAGCCTTCCTCACGTGAAACTGGTGTTTGGCTTCAACTTCCCCTGATAGGCCTCCCTTCCTAACCTTTAAAAAAAGTTATTAGAAAAACAGTTACTCTCAGGAAGGTAATAGTGGTTGGAGACCTGTGTGGATTGCAGGGAGAAGCCCACCAGCTTTCGCTCCGGCCGTGGGTTGTCCAGAATGGCGAGCTCTCTTCTCTCCAGTAGAGGGTTCGGTTCGTGCCTGCTCTGCCTAAGGCTGCGCTGCTGAACCACGGTCCATGACAGAATGTGCCTCGGGCCTGGGTGGCCCAGACTCTGTTCTTAGAAGCAGAATGGCCAGCAGTGTGACTTTCTGACATTAAGTGTTCTGGAAATGTTATTATTTTTATTTTAAAACAGTTCTGGCCTGACAAGTCCTGAGCTGTTTCCAGCATTTCTCACCAGCAAGGGGTTATTGCAGTAGATTCCCCAGTGTTCCAAGTTCTAGTTGTGCCTTTTAAAGAGTGGCCTCTTTCTATTTTAGTACATCTTACAAAAAAGCCAGTTTCCAGAGCCTGGGAAAGAGCCCCTTTTTCTCAGAGGAGATACTCCTTTCACGTTGTTGATGATTCAGAAGGACTGCCTGGGCCTAGAGCATCAGCGGCAGGAAGGGATTCGAATTGAAAAGAACACCTGGTTTCAGCAGATTCCTGGAGAGGATACAGTTGGGCAGGCCCTGGCTGCCTTTGTCTTTGGCAGGGACAAACCTGGAGCAGGGTTAGGATTTGACTAGGGCTGGAAGTATACTCAGCTGATGCTGATTCCGCGCGCGCGCACACACACACACACACACACACACACACACACCACCGCCACCCCCCACCCACCCCCCACCGCCCTGCTCCAGGCCAAGCATAGGAACCAAGGGACTTATTACCACGGAGATTGGGTGATTCTCAGGTCTTGCCAGTTCTTGCATTCCTCCAGTAAATTTGAATGCTTCAGAAACAAATTTGTAACTTCAACTGGTTGCTCCCAAGAAAAAGACTTTGCCCCCTCCCCCCAGCCACCCTTCCCCAGCCCCCCCTCAGCACGGAGGAGAGGTTGTCTGTGGGACCCAGGCTCCGGGCTCTTGTCAGCACCAGGCTCTGCCCCTCCATGTCCCCTCAACCCCTGTCTCTAAGGTATTTATCCCATTTGAGGGCTTGGAGTTAAGCATACTCAAAATATCTTGTTGATGTATATATCCTTGTACTTGCTTTGACAAACAGGGCAGTGGGATCTCTGTTCATGTTCTTTGTTTTAATGTTTGTGTTAATGTTAATATGGAAATAAAGCGTTGGCCATGTGTACCAGCTCCCGGTGTCTTTTGTTTCTTTGACTGCCGGAGGCAAGAGCATGTCTGCCTCTTGGGAAAGTGGTTCATTCTCAGCCTGGTGGATCTCTATATTTCATGCAGTACTGGGTCTGAATTACACTGGATGGGCCTGGATCTCAGGTAAACATTTAAATAGATGAGGGATTTAACCGGCAATTCTGTTCTACTGTTGCTTAAAGGGAAGCTGTGTGTTTGCTTCATAAGAGCTTGCCTACCCTGGTTATTTGTTTGCGCTCAGATCCAAAGGGCCTAATCTCGGAAACTACACTTCCCAGACTCCCTTTGCCCACTGGCTTCTTTGGTATTTTCTTTGAATCCAGAAAACCATAATGTGGGAGGAAGGGAGTGGAAGAGAAGACTTATCCTTTTATTTCTCTTAATCTTTGGCAGCCCTGGGACAGCAACAGCAGCCCTGGGCAAGCATGGACTCAGGGTTCCTGCTCAGCACAGTTCTGGCCTCTTGCCTCAGTGTCTTTGTTCTGTTTAGTTCAGGAATTTCTGTTGCCATAAATCATGGTTCTGGGATTAGATTGGAAAGGCTGAAAATGTTTTCTAGCTGAACAGCAAAGGGATTTTACTGGATCCCAGGAGGACTGGATCCCTAGGTAGAAGCTTGCTATTGTCACGGAGCCCGGTGCTCCCAACAGTAGATGACAGAGGTCCTGGGTGGAAGGAACCTCCATATTACTAAGAAACTCAACGCCATTTTTTTCTCTTTCACAGTACTCATTTCCTGTCTCCACTTGGCTGTCAAGTGAAATTCTGGAAGCAGACATTTGTGTGTCCTTGTCTTTCGATGAGTCAGCTTCACTGTGTTGGTAACAATTGCTTCTATTTATCCCTTTAGAGTTTACGAAGTCCCTTCCTGATCTATTGCTTAATTTTTATTATTTTTTAAAAAGATTTTGTTTATTCATTTGACAGATCACACATGGGCAGAGAAGCAGGCGGTGGGGAGAGGGGAGCAGGCTCCCTGCCGAGCAGAGAGCCCGATGCAGGGCTCGATTCCAGGACCCTGGGATCATGACCTGAGCCGAAGGCAGAGGCTTTAACCCACTGAGCCACCCAGGCGCCCCTATTGCTTAATTTTTAAACAATGTTATGGAATAAGTATTGTTATTCCAATTTACAGGGAAAGAAACAGCGATCCTTTTAAAGGAAAGTGACATTAGACAGCATTTCGCTTAATTTTTATTTTAAAACACATATTTTTAAAAAAATATCCTCATGTTTACATCCTAGACTTTCCATTACTGACCACTAAGCAGTTGGGAAACAGGTAGAAACTCATTTTCACTCTTGACGTCTCCATTTCCAGAACAGCCTAGGCTGATTCCGCACAACTTATTTCAACTACATTTAAAATGAAAATAAAGCACACAGTCGTGAATATTATCGTGATACTTTTACACCGGTGGATGCTGAGGCTGGGAACACCACTGCCCAGTGTAAGAGCCCACGTCACATGGCTAGAACTGCTCAGCTCTGCTCTCAGGACAGGTCTACTGAAGAGGGAAAGGAAGTGTGGAGCTGCTGCTCTTTCTGCTCTAGAAAGCCAGGTGCAGGGCTGGCTGAATCAGGAGCCTGCTGTGGAGATGGGATGTGAGAAAGGATGCCATGAACCCTCGTTTGCCCCTGAAAAGTAACAACTTTATCCAAATACAGCTACACTTAGCAGAAGGGCTCACCTAGAAGCTGGACATGGGCCAAAAGTAACAATATCTGGATTTGGTTCAAAGGAAATGTTATCCTATGAGAGGAAAACAAAGTTCAGAACTTCACTTAACAGATGATTGGGTAAAAAGACCTGGAGGTTCTGTTACATAAGCTCAGCTCTGTGTGTGAGCTGCCAACGGTCGGATGGACTGTGGGTTAATGAAAGTGGGGGCATGGTAGATCACTTGTTCCTGTAATGAAGGAGGGAATATATGCCTCTGGGTAAATACCCTGCTATCTGCTTAAAATAACCACCACTAGGGGGAAAAATAAAATAAAATGCCACCACCAGGTTAAAGCAGTCCTTCCAGAAAAGTCTGGTAAATTCCTAGGCTTGAGCTATAGTGGGGGGGGGGGGGGGGCATGTTGGTGCAGCTCAGTTGTTTCTCTAAAACATGGTGTTGAAAATTAGTTGTTAAGAGGTCCATGGTTCATATCCGTGTGTCCCATGCCCCCTCAAAAAGACCAAAAACAAACAAACAAACAAAAAGATTGTTAGATTAGCCAGCAGCAGATAGAAAGGACTGAAGGCCTAACCTAAGAAAGGGTGTTGAGGTCAGGAGAGGAGAAACCATTCTGGCAGCTTAAGCCCTTTGAGGTGCTGACACCTGACTTGTACCCCAGAGGAAGCTCTAGAATTGGACCTGACATCAGGCCCCCTCATGAGGATGGTAACCTGGCCGTTGAGACAGTGACAGTCCTGCACTATGCAGACAATACGCCCCTTTCCCTCAGCTCACCTGAGTTACTTGCAACCTGAGCCAGGGAAGGGAAACCTACGTTATCAAATGCTAACATTCATGTCTCTCATTAAGATCCCCACTGTCCCCAAAAAAGGCATGAAATTCCTTAACAGTAAGGGACCACATCTTGTGCAACATGGCAAGTTGCAAGGGAGGTGGGCCATCCCAACTCTAGAATGCTGGGCTCCTCTCTGGGTCTTAGATTTTCAGCCTAGATAATCACTGATGTTTCTGTGACAGACATGTTCAGGGCCTTTGGCTGCATAATTTGGGGGTACCCGTAAGCGTGTTAGTACATTTATCATCCCCTCAGTCCTAATGGTGTGGTACACCATTTATATGAAAGGAACGCTCAGACAAGTTAGAGAATTTGCCAGGTGTGGTGGCCTTGAAAATGAGCCCCTCAGAACTTGCAACAATGGGAAGCATATCTGACTGCTACTACGGGTCCAGCTGCTAAGCCCTAAAATCCATTAGTGCCACCGCAGCAGGAGCCCTCCTTCCCGAGGCTTGCTCTAGCCAGTGACTGATGACAGCAGGGATACCGAGGCAGGCCCATTTCTAGGGGAGGCTCAACTCCTGACAGGCAACAGGCAACTTTAGCTTGAGGAGTCTGCATGGCCTTAGCCAAACCTTTTTTTTTTTTTTTTTTTAAAGCTTCATTGGGACGCCTGGGTGGCTCAGTCAGTTGGGCTGCTGCCTTGGGCTCAGGTCATGATCCCGGCGTCCTGGGATCGAGTCCTGCATCAGGCTCTTTGCTCAGCGGGGAGCCTGCTTCTCTCTCCGACTCTGCCTGCTTGTGCATTCTCTCTCTCTCTCTCTGAAAAATAAATAAAATCTCTAAGATTCATTTATTTGAGAGAGGGCACGTGTGCATGAAAAAGAGAGAGCGTGCACTCGCACGCACAAGAGAGAATGCAAGTTTGAGTTGGGGGCAAGGGGAGAGGGAAAGAGAGAAGCAGAGTCCCCACTGAGTGTAGAGCCTACATTGGGCTCCTTCCCATGACCCTGAGACCATGAACTGAGCCGAAATCAAGAGTCAGATGCTTAACCGACCGAATCACCCAGGTGCCACGTTAGCCAAACCTTGAGAGCTAAGTGCAGTTTAAGTTCTATCTAAGTTGTTTCCGCCCATCCATTGGTCCTGACCTCTCTGTTTCACACAGGACCAGACCTGTGTTGTGTTTAATGGCTCTTTGACTCACCCAGTTTTTCCCACAAGTGTCACCCCTAATAAATTATTGGCATGACTAATTCCCCTTCCTTTTGGCCAATTTTTTTATTGTGGTAAAATGCACACTTATTTATTTAAAGTAAACTCTGCACCCAGCGTGGAGCTTGAACTCACAACCCCGAGATCAAGAGTTGCGTGCTCTTCTGACTGTGCCAGCCAGGCGTCCCACCCTCTTAGACATTTTTAAGTATAGCTGTATGTATTAAGTTCATATTCTTGTACATCTGTGTCCGTAATTTTTCATCTTGTAAAACCGAAACTCTATACCCATTAAATAATAATAACACCTCATTCTTCCCTCCTCCCAGCCCCTGGCAACCACCATTCTACTTTCTGTCTCTTGTGTATTTGCTCTAAGCACCTCATATAAGTGGAATCATACAATATTTGTCTTTTTGTGAGTGCCTTATTTCACTGAGTACAGTTTCCTCAAGGTTCACGCACGTGGTAGAATATGCCAGAATTTCCTTTTTAAGACTGAATGATACTCTATTGTTGGAGTAGACCACCTTTTGCTTATCCATTCTTCTGTCAGTGGGTGCTTGGGCTGCTTACATATTTAAGCTATCAGGAGTAATGTTGCTATGAACATGTGTGTACAGATACCTCTCTGAGACGCTGCTTTCGGGTTTTTTCACCCAGAAGTAGAATTGCTGGATTGCCGTAATTCTGTTTTTAACTTTTTGAGGAACTGCCGTACTGTTTTTCCATACCTGCTGTTCCACTTTGCATTTCCACCACCAGTGCCCGAGGGTTTTGATTTCTCCACATCCTCTCCCACCTTTTTTTGTTATTTTCTGGGTTTTGTAAAGTTTATTTTTTGTTTAAGTAATCTTTCCATCCCAGTATGGGGCTTAACCCACAACCCTGAGATCAAGAGAAGCATGCTTTTCCAACTGAGTCACCCAGGCTCCCCTATTTTCTGGGTTTTTTTGTATGATAACCATCCTGCTGGGTGTGAGGTGGTATCTCATTGTAGTTTTGATTTGCATTTCCCTTATTATTAATTCTGAGCATTTCTTAGATAATATTGGGCACATTTTCATGTGCTTATTGACTCTTAGTGTATCTTGTTTGGAGAAATGTTTATTCATACCCTTTGCCCATTTAAAAAATTGGATTATTTGGATTTTTTGTTGATGGTCAATTCCCTTTTATTGTCTGCTTCCCAGCAAACCTAGACTAATAGAAGTAGTTTTGGGAGTGTTCCAGAAAACAGGTAGTAAGATGGGTATGATGGGACCCCAGAATAATAAAAATTGGGTCACCGTACTTATCTGCCAGAAGCCAGGAGACCGTAATTATCATTATTTCCAGGAAGACTGAAGAGGTAACCAAGGAGCTAATCAGCAGGGAGTTGCAGAGAGGGTTAATAAAAGATAACATCCTTAGGGGCAAAATAGACTCAGCCATCAAAGGTGATTTTTAACATCCATTTTTAACATCCAAACAAACAAAAAACCCCGAAGAATGGAGGAGCAGGAGGCTAAGGGTGGCTGTCCCCAGTAATTCATGCTCCCATGCTCAGTTTCTAGACCTGAGCCAATTTTCAGATCCAGAACCCATTGATGAGTAAGGAGCTAGAAGCCTAGGAACAGAGACCCTGCAACACCATGACAGATAATATACCCCTGCAATGATTCCCTCTGTCTTTCCCTCAAAGATTCATGGCCATCTACCTGGGTGACCATTTACTGACAAAAGGGAAATAGCCAAACATGTTGAGGACTACTGGATACTTGGTCTGAGTTGACACTGACACTCAAGAGACCGAAAGCATTGTCAGCCCTCTGGCCTCGGGGGGTCAGTAATAAGTGGAGTCCTGGCTAAGGTATGGCTCGTGGATATGTGGGCATGGCCCACACTGGATATGTGGGCATATCTGGTGATCATTTTCCCAGTCCCCAAATATATAAATGGAAATGAGTAATACCACATTGTGTTTCTGGCCTGTGCGGTAAGAATTGTGACAGGAGGGGTGCCTGGGTGGCTCAGAGGGTTAAGCCTCTGCCTTTGGCTTAGGTCATGATCCTGGGGTCCTGAGATTGAGCCCCATGAGCCCTGAGCTCCTTGCTCGGCGGGAAGCCTGCTTCTCCCTCTGCCTCAGCCTGCCATTCCCCTTGCTTGTGGTCACTCTTTCTCTCTGTCCCTGTCAAATAAATGGATAAGATCTTGGGGCGCCTGGGTGGCTCAGTGGGTTAATGCCTCTGCCTTCAGCTCAGGTCATGATCCCGGGGTGCTGGGATCAAGCCCCGCATCGGGCTCTCTGCTCAGCGGGGAGCCTGCTTCCCCTCCTCTCTCTCTGCCTGCCTCTCTGCCTACTTGTGATCTCTGTCTGTCAAATAAATAAATAAAATCTTTTAAATAAATAAATAAATAAATAAATAAATGGATAAGATCTTAAAAAAAAAAAAAGACATAACAGTAAAAGCTAAATGTGAACCTTGGAAACTGCTCTTATCACTGGCCAATGTCTTATTGGGGGATGGAGGATGGTGGCAATTAGTGCCACCATTAAAGACCAGAAGGATGCAAGTGTGACCCTGGAAGAGGCAGTGTGAAAGATATTCCCAAGGAGAGTAGCTGCAAACTGTGCCCTTGGCTTTCCACTTCGTATGGAAGGGACAGGTGGTCTAAGGTGAGACGATATACAGGTTCCTGGGCAGGGTTCAGTGGCCTGGTGGATGTGGATGACTTATATGGAAGAAGGCATAACACGTAATTGTTATCAGCTGACAACGCCCACCAGAAAGCCTCCACCATGGAAGAAGCACTGAACAATCAACCAGGCGAAATGACTCGGTCAGTTCACATCAGGCAGTCTTCAGCGCCTGCAGCGGGCACACGAACAGAGCGGCCACGGTGACAGAGATGGAGGCAACATATGGACCCAAAGTCCATATGGAAGAATGGACTCCCACTTACCAAAACTGCCTCTGAATGTCCACCGCGTCAGGAATAGAGACCAACACTGGGTCTCTGAGAGGCTCTATTTCTAGAGGAGATCAAGCAGCTTTGTGCTGTTAAGTCAGCTACAATGTGCTCCCTCCTTCCGAAAAGGCCAGCAAATTCTTCCTTACAGGGCTAGATACCTATTCTGGGTTTGGATTTGCCTTTCTTGCTCTTAGCTTCAGCCAGCAGAATGCCTGATTGAAGCACAGACTGCCACATGGCGTAACATCTCACCCAGAGGACCCCTTTTACAGGGAATGATTTGCAGAAGTGAGCCATGACCATGGGACTCCACCATCCGGAAGCAGCCAGCTAATGGAATACTAGTAATGACCTTCTAAAGGCACAGCTGAAGCACTAGCTGAGAGGAAACAAAGAATAGGGTGCCATTCTTCAGGATGCAGTATTAAATAAGAGACATCTATATGGTACTGTAACCCTAATAGAGGGAATACATGGGGAAACAGGAGTGACCCCCACTCACCATCAGTCAACGACTTGGGTAATTCTGTGCTTCCTATCCCAACAACTTTGGGCTCCATGTGGTTGAAGTTCCTGTGTCCCTCCAGGGGGTACACCTTGCCAGAGGACACAGCAAGGGTCCTCCTGAACTACAAGTTGTGACTGCTACTTCAGGACCTTGTGCTCAGGAACACAGGCGAGAAGAGGAATCACCATACTGGCAGTGGAAACTAACCCTGATCAACAGGAGGAAGTTGGGGAGGAAGGAAATACCCAAGTGGTTCAGTTGGGTGCCTACTGGTTCCCCTTTGACCCTCTGTGACTATAAACACACATGTGCAACAATACTACACCAGACTGGCAAGGGTATGAAGACCAAGTTCAGACACCACCACTACCACCAACCACCACCACCCAGGAATGAAGGGTTGGGTCACATTACCAGGTAATGTACCAAGACTCCAGAGATGCTAGCTGAGGGCAAAAGAAATTCAGAATGGAGGAAGAAGAGGGGGGATACTAGTTGCAGCCCTGAGATCATTTGCGAAGATAGATATTAGCGCATCCCACTAATCTCCCTCATTGGAGCTTTTTCCTCCGAGAGAGAGATCCTTTGAAACTATAGAGTAGCTGTTCACCAAAACCAGAGAGAAATGAATGTCTGGGACCCAGAGTGTGAAATATGGTGGTCATGAAAATTTGCCTCTCAGGTCTCCAACTGTGGGAGTGCAAGTGACCCGTTTTCCCAGTTGCTGTGCTCGGAAATCCACTGTGTTCACTCTGAAACCACATTCCCCAAGGGTTACTCCCAGCCAATGACTGTGTGTCAGAGAGGCTAAAGCGGACTCATTCCCGGGAAGCTTTCATCCTAGTAAGTCTCTTCCGTGGCTAATCCTGTACAGAGAATGTTGGTTTGTTGTTTTTTTTTAAGTTTTATTTGTTTAAGTAATCTTGATGTCCAATGTGGGGCTTAGAACTCACGATCCCAAGATCAAGAATCACATGTTCTTCCAACTGAGCCAGTCGGGCATCCCTGGAGATTGCCTCTCCTAGAACCCAGAATAACCCAGCAGTAGGCAAATACATTAGAAATAGTAGGAATAGAAACCCAGACAGCCTAGTTCAGCTCTCTTAACCCATAGTTCTATCCCTAAGGCACGAAATAGGAGGCGTTCAGACATAATAATTGCTGCATAAACAAATGAATATAAAAGTGATATGTGGACAAGGGGTTAATTTTCCCAGGAAGGCTTTAAAAACATTGAGACTTTTGAAATGAGCATTGAGGGATAAGAAAAAAAAAAAAAGTTTTAGGATGAAAGTGTTAGAACTTCACGGGTCAATGTTCCTTCTATTTGATCTTGAAATCTTGGATACTGGCAGAGGTCAGGAAGTTGCCTGGGGAGAGGGAGACCACCCGTGCCGTCTTACACGACAGCAGCTGTTGCCAGAGACCCGCGGGGATCAGTGCCGGCTTAGTTTTTGGGAACAGCATATTCCTGGATACCATAATTAGAAATGTTTGAAAACTACTCCAGGTGATTCAGCTGCACAGTCAAGTTTGGGAAAGTATTCCTGAACTCTGGAAGCTGCCATAGTCCTTAAATCAGAGTAAGAAGGGGCAGGGGGCCTGCCCTGCCCAGTCACCTCCTTTCACCTTGCTTGCCCAAACAGTGGGTGAGAGAGTCACTGGAGGGCTTCTTGGAGGTAGGGACCTTTCAGCCATTCAGCAATGGGAGAAGCAGCTTGTCCATGTCAGTAAGTCTTCACGGATCGCCCTCTGTGTGCTCAACACCATGCTCAGTACTTTGCGGATAGTTGTGAGGGGGTCAAGGCTCCACCTTTCATAACTCTTACTTGGCGATTAAATAATAGCCCCACAGAAAACCCTCCAAGAGCCTCCCATGGTACTTAAATTTAACTGGACTTAAACTTCACGCAATTGTTTTCTGTGTATCCCATGTGTTCTTCGTTACTTTATTCCCACCCTTTCAGTCTTCTTTTGGAAGACTTTTTATTCCAGTGGGTTTTTTGTTTGTTTGTTTCTTCTATTAGCTTTACACATACCCATTCTTGTGTTCTTTTACTGTTCACCCTAGACTCTTGGGCCTAGAGAGTACAGTTCACGTCCTTGATTATATACTATGGGAGTCATATAGTTCACTGTTACATCTGGTATGAATCCCTCAATTATTGTGCTTAAAGCAACAATAATTGTCCACATACAGACTCTGTCAGCACTTTTTATTCCTTCCCGAACTCTTTATTGCTTCCGTTGGGTCATTTTCCCTCAGCCTCGAGTAGGGCAGGTCTGTCTGGCAATGAGTTATCTATCTCAGCTTCAGCTTGCCTGAAAATGTCTTTAAACTTTTAAAAAATGGGTCCAATTGTATTTAGCATTAGCTTTTATTGGGGTAAAATACACATAACATAAAATTCACTACTTTAACCATTTTTCAGCGTACCATTCAGTGTTTGTTTGTTTGTTTGTTTTTAGTATATCCACAATGTCATGCAACCATCACCACTATCTGATTCCCAAAAGAAACTCCGTACTTTTCGGGGTGCCTGAGTGACTCGGTGGGTTAAGGCCTCTGCCTTCGGCTCAGGTCATGATTCCCAGGGTCCTGGAATCAAGCCCCGCATCAGGCTCTCTGCTCCGCAAGGAGCCTGCTTCCCCCTCTCTCTCTGCCTGCCTCTCTGCCTACTTGTGACCTCTGTCTGTCAAATAAATAAATAAAATCTTTAAAAAAAAAGAAACTCCGTGCTTTTCAATTCTCTTCCCTCATCTCCTGGAAACCATTAATCTACTTTTAGTCTCTATGTATTTGCCTATACTGGGTATTTCATATAAATGCAATCACACAGGTGCACCTGGCTTCCATAGTTTCTACTGAAAAATCAGATATTGGTGTTAGTGCGCCTTTGAAGATAATATGTCTTTGTCTGCTTTTAAGATTTTATCTTTCTTTTTGATTTTCAGCAGTTCCATGGTGATGTAGTACTCTTTGTGTTTATCCACTAAGGGTTCCAGGAACTTCTTGAATCTCTAGGTTGGTATCTTTCATCAGCTGGGGGAAATTCAAAGCATGTCTCTTCAATTGTCTTTCTCCTCTCCCTTTGGGGTTCTAGTTATATATATGTTAGAACTTTTGACTATGCCCCACGTATATCTTAATGCTCTGTTCTTTTTTGAAATCTTTTTTCTGTCTGTGCTTGCTTTTGGATATTTTCCTTTTTTCTAATTTTATTTTATTTATCTATTTATTTTTAAGGATTTTATTTGGGATGTCTGGCTGGCTCAGTTGCTTAAGTGTCTGCCTTCAGCTCAGGTCATGATCTTAGAGCGCTGGGATCAAGTCCCACATTGTGCTTGTGCGCTCACACATGCATGCTCGTGCGCGTTCTCTCTCTCTCTGACAAGTAAATAAGTAAAATCTTTTAAAAATACATTTTTATTTATCTATTTAGAGAGATTGAGCAAGCAGGGGTAGCAGCAGAGGGACAGGGAGAGAAAGAAAGAACCCCAAGAAGTCTCCCTACCAAGCATGGAGCCCAATGGAGGGCTCAATCCCACAACTCCAAGATCAGCCCCTGGGCCCAAATCAAGAGCCAGGATGCCCAGTTGACTGAGTCACCCAGGCACCCCTCCTTTGTATATTTTCTGTTCATCTGTTTCCCTTCAATAATTCTGTCTTCTGCCATAACCAGTGCCATAGATTGAATGCTTGTGTCCCCGCCCCCTGCCAAATTGATGTTGAAATCCTAACCCCATAGTTTCTACTGAAAAGTCAGATATTAGTGTTATTGCTCCTTTGAAAATAATGTCTTTGTTTCTAAGATTTTTTTCTTTCTCTTTGATTTTCGTGAGGGTGGAGCTCACAAGAATGGGAATAGTGTCCTTCTAGAAGAGACCTCAGAGAGCTCCCTAATGCCTTTATACCCTGTGAGGTTATAGCAAGAAGATGGGGCTATGAACCAGGAAGTGGAAGTCACCAGATAGGGAATCTGCCAGCATCTGGCAGTCCATCATGGACTTCCCAGCCTCCAGAACTGTGAGAAATAAATTTGTATTGTTTTAAGCCACCGAGTCTATGATATTCTGCTATAGCACCCAAACAGACTAAGACATCCAATCTGCTATTAAAGTCATTGAATTAATTTTAGGGGTGCCTGGGTGGCTCAGTTGGTTAAGTGTTTGCCTTGGGCTCAGGTCATGATCCTTTGGTCCCAGGATCAAGCCTCAAGTTGAGCTCCCTACTCTGCAGGAGAGTCTGCTTCTCTTTCTTCCTCTGACCCTCCCCCAATTGTGTGGGCTCTCTCTCTCTCTCAAATAAATAAATAAAATCTTCAAAAAAATCATCTAATGAATTTTAATTCAGTTCTAGAATGTCCATTTTGTTATTTGTGAAGAATCCAATTTTCTGTTGAAACACTCTATTTTTCTTTTTTTTTTTTTTTTAAAGATTTTATTTATTTATTTGACAGACAGAGACCACAAGTAGGCAGAGAGGCAGGCAGAGAGAGAGGAGGAAGCAGGCTCCCCACAGAGCGGAGAGCCCGATGCAGGGCTCGATCCCAGGACTCTGAGATCATGACCTGAGCGGAAGGCAGAGGCTTTAACCCACTGAGCCACCCAGGCACCCCAGAAACACTCTATTCTTCACCTATTTTTTAAAGTTTTGTTTTGTTTTTAAGATTACTACACCCAGTTTGGGGCTCAAACTTACAACCCTGAGATCAAGAGTCACACATTCCACTGACGGAGCACACGAAGTGCCCCAATTCTATCTTTTCTTTTTCTTTTTTTTTTTTTTTTCCTCTTTTAAAAGATTTTATTTATTTGACAGAGACACAGCGAGAGAGGGAACACAACCAGGGGCAGTGAGAGAGGGAGAAGCAGGCTTCCTGCCGAGCAGGGAGCCCAATGCTGAGCTTGATCCCAGGACCCCAGGATCACGACCTGAGCTGAAGGCAGACGCCCAACGACTGAGCCACCCAGGCACCCCATTATCTTTTATTTTCTATAACATACTAGTCACTGCTCTTTTAAAGTCCATATCTGATTAAATCCAATATTGGAATCATAGAGAGTTTGTTTTTGTTGACTTTTTTTTTCTACCTTTTTTTTTTTTAATTTAAAAAGTAGGCTTCATACCCAATATGGGGCTTAAACTCACAACCCTGAGATCAAGAGTCACATGCTCTACCAGCTGAGCCAGCGAGGGGCCCTGACTTTTTTGTTTCTTTTGGTTTGGGTTATTTAGTTCAGTTTTGGTTTGGTTTTAGCATGCTTCATAATTTTTTGTCCAATCCTGGGACATGCAAATTAAAAATTGTAGAGGCTTTCCATGATGTTACCTGTCTTCAGAAAGATGGTGTTTTCTTCCTGTAGACAGAGTACAGTGGGTCATGTTGACCCCACTGAGGTATGTTTAGGCTTTATTAGGGTTGGACTCTTGTAGTTTTGCTTTTTCTTCTAGGGCAGTACCCTCACTCCTCATGTGGTATCCTTTCTCCTGGGGTGTGGCTTCTGTGCCTAGAGGGTAACCCTTCTGAGGCCTCAGTTTAAAGCCTGGGGTGTTGACCAAGACCTCTATACCTCAGCAGGGTGTAAGCTCTAACTTCTAATTCCCTAGCACGCATGAGGCTGCTGGGAACTCTTGATTTATCACTCTCTCAGCTCTCGTTTTCTTCTGGGTTTGTGGAGCCCAGCTTAGGAAATAGCCAGAGACTTGGAGAAATGTAGTCACAGATTTTTGGCTCTTTCTCTGCAATTCTCTTCTCTCCAGTCTTTTTACCCTTACGTCCCAACCATCTGGGAGGCTCTGAATTTCTACCTGTGTATTTTCGGCCCAATGAGATTGTTGCCTTCGGCATAGACTCAATTCTTTTGAGCTACAATTTAGAAAGTACAACTCAGAAAAAAATCTGGGCTGTGTAATTAATTCCTTTTTCTCAAAGATTGTTGCCCTTCATTTCCTGATTGCATTGGTTACTCTCTAATTCCTTTCAAAGATATTTTATGTAATTTTGTCTAGCTTTTATGTCTTTCTTTCACTGGAAATACAAACTCTTTGTTTGGAGTCAGAATTCTCCCCCAGTTACATGGATATATAGGGCCTAAAGGGCCCTCGATGATCTGTCCCTGACCAATTCTCTGATTCCTTTTTCTGTTCTCTTCTTTCTTCATTCTAATTCAGGCATATAGGCCTTTATTTTGCATGCTTATTCCCACATCAGGGTCTCGAACTTGTTAATCTCAGCTTTTGGAACATTTTTGCTATGGTCTGTTTGTGTCCACCCCTACATTTATATTTTGAAATCCTCACAGCCAGTGTGAGTGTATGAGGAGATAGCCTTTTGGAGGCACTTAGGTCATGAGAGGATGGGATGAGTGTTTCTATAAAGAACCCTATAGAGCTCTCTAGCCCCTTCCCCCGTAAGAGAATACAGCAAGAAGTTGGAAATCTGCAATCTGAAAGAGGCTTCACCAAAACCTGGCCATGCTAGCACTGTGATCTTGGACTTCCAACCTCTAGAACTCTGAGAAACAAATGTCTTTTGTTTATAAGCCCCCCAAGTCTGTGGTATTTTGTTATACCAGCCTGAACAGGCTAAGACAGCTTCAGATCCAGATTTTTTTTCCATGGCTGGTAACTTCATTCTGATTGGCTCTTTGTTCAATTATCACTCAGAAAGCCTCTCCCCAGCTGCCTTTATATAAAAGCCTCTCCCCCCAAAAAAAGCCCCTCCCTACCCCAGTCACCCCCTATATCTTTTATTTTCTTCATAGCACTTTGTATGGTCTGAAATGATTTTACTCTTTGTTTACTGTCTTATTGTTTATCATGCATATAAGATGGTTTTTGAGCAATGCCTGGCATTTAAAAAAACCCAAAAACCTCAACAGGTATCTACTGAGTGAATCAAGGAAGTCAGGATCAAAAAACAAAAGGAACAATAAAGGGTAAAATGAAATCGTAGTTTGCAATAGAGGTAATCTTTTTTTTTTTTAAGATTTTATTTATTTGGCCGGGGCTCCAGGGTGGCTCAGCCGGTTGGGCATCTGTGTTTGGCTCTGGTCATGGTCTCAGGGTCTTGGGATGGAGCCCCGCGTCCGGCTCCCTGCTCAGCGGGGAGCCTGCTTCTCCCTCTGCCCCTTACCCCACTCATTCCCTCTCTCTGTCTCTCTCTCAAACAAATAAAATCTTTTTTTTTTTTTTTAAGATTTTGTTTATTTGAGAGAAGCAGTGTGAGCTGGGGGAGGAGCAGAGGGGGAAGGAGAGGGACAAGCAGAACCTGCACTGAGTGCAAGCCCATCCGGAGGGGGCCCCCCACTGCCCTGAGATCCTGCCCTGAGCGGAAACCAAGATTCAGTTGCTTAACTGACTGAGCCCCCAGATGCCCCAGAGAGAGTCCATTTTATACTGAAAATTCATTGAAGTTGGGAGAACCAAGATAGGTCAACCGTCTTCCTGCTGGCTTAGGCGTTTGTACCTTATATAAAGTCTAGACTTGCCTGACACAGCCTGAACTGGCAAGTTTCCCAGATTTCTCTGGGTCTCTTGCTTCCTGGTCATTGTGATTTTAAGATAGGCACAGATACTCCTCCCTATCTCCAGAGGCAATCTGTGGCTGGTCTAGTGTTTCCTCAGTGCAGGCTGAGAGGCAACTGCTGGCATCTCTTAATAGACTGTCAATTTCTAGCCTTAAACTAGTTTATTTAAACCTTTTTTAAAAAGTTTTATTTAGGGGCGCCTGCGTGGCTCAGTGGGTTAAAGCCTCTGCCTTCGGCTTGGGTCATGGGATCAAGCCCCGCATCCGGGCTCTCTGCTCAGCAGGGAGCCTGCTTCCTCCTCTCTCTCTGCCTGCCTCTCTGCCTACTTGTGATCTCTGTCTGTCAAATAAATAAATAAACTCTAAAAACAAACAAACAAACAAAAAAACCCCATCCTTTAAAAAAAAAAGTTTTATTTATTTAAGTAATCTCTACATGCAATGTGGGGCTCGAACTCATGACCCTGAGATCAAGAGATGCATGCTCTTCCCACCAAACAGCCAGGCCCTCTTAGCCTTAAACTAGTTTATTTTTTTTAAGATTTTATTTGTTTATCTTAGAGAGAGAGAGCGAGAGCGAGAGAGAGAGGACAGGGGAGGAGCAGAGGGAGAGGGAGATAATCTCCAGCACACTGCATGCTGAGCACGGAGCCCGATCCCAGGACCCTGAGATAGTGACCTGAGCCAAAACCAAAAGCCGGCGGCTCAAGCAACTGAGCCACCCAGGCACCCCCTTAAACTACTTTAAAATAATCTCCCACTTGTTGTCTGAGCACATGCAGACTTATTACTGAAAATTAATGGCTCCTAGTGACTTTTCAAGAACTTCTGGTGATGTCTCCAGCCTGCTGACGACGTCCCTATCCCACATATCTGTTAACGAACATGGACGTTTATCTGGTCTATCCTGGGCTGCCTTAGTCAATGCTAAAGTTTCGCAGCAGCCTCAGGACCATTTTATGGCAGTAGCGGGGTGGGGAGAGGGTTGGCAGAGATGCCAACATACCTTCATGCCCAGAGATAGAGACCTGCTGTCAGCCATAGTGAGGGGTCTGTACCCTCACAATATTCTTGGTCTCAGGGGTTCCTTATGTGGTCTCTGAGTCCCCATCTAACTTCTTTTTTTTTAAAGATTTATTTATTTTAGGGGAGCCTGGGTGTTTCAGTCAGTTAAGCATCTGCCTTCGGCTCAGGTCATGATCCAGCCCAGCCTCTGGCTCCCTTCTGAGCGAGAGATCTACTTTTTCTGCTTTGCCCTCTCTCTCAGCCCCTCTCCCCCACTTGTGGTCTGTCTCTCTCTTAAATAAGTAAATAAAATCTTTTTTTTTTAAGATTTTATTTATTATTTGACAGAGATCACAAGTAGGCAGAGCAGCCAGCAGAGAGAGAGGAGGAAGCAGGCTCCCTGCTGAGCAGAGAGCCTGATGCAGGGTCCTGATCCTCATGACCCGAGCCAAAGGCAGAGGCTTTAACCCACTGAGCCACCCAGGCATCCCCGTAAATAAAGTCTTAAAGAAAAAAAACCCAACATGATTGACCTTAGCCTGTCAGAGTGTGCAAGTGAGAGGAGGGGCAGAAGGAGAGACTCTTCAAGCCGACTCCGGGCTGAGCACCAACCTGAGGTGGGGCTTGATCTCACAACCCATGAGATCATTCATGATCTGAGATGAAATAAATGAGTCTGACACTTAACCTACTGAGCCACCCAGCACCCTGACCCCCCATCCAGGACTTCTTAGACTCTAGTTATGTCTGATCTTCACTGCCCATTTGTGGGTCAGCATAGAAGTTGCATTTTTGAACATGGATCACCAGTTGGGATCCTATACCCCTAGCTGTCCTCATTCCTCAAAATGCTGTATTGATAGAGTGGAATAAAACTGCACCAGGGCAGTGGGAAGCCGCACAGATCCTAGTACCAGACTGGTCGAGTTTACTCTGGGCAGGTCTTTTAACCCTGCTGTGCAGAACTTGTTACCATCACTGTGCCGTTCCTCAGTTGAATTAGAGTCCAACCCAGGCCTGATACAAAACTCAAATGACAATGGATGTGAAGACCTTGGAGAAGGTATCATCTCTCCTAAGGAGAGGGAGGGGACAGGGGTGTGAGGTCAACCAACCAATCCCCGCCTAATGTGCTGAAGATTCTGCGCCCAGGTCAGCAGAAAGTTCCCCAAGGCAGAGACTTGACCTGACACCTAAAGACCTGTTTTGCTATTTTTCTTCTCCTCCTTTAAACACGGGGTTAAGTTCTGATTTACAATCAGGATTGCGGCACAAAAGGCTTCCCAACTTAGTAATAATATCGGCTACAACTTTTTGAGCTCTATATTGTTGGCCAGGCACTTTCCCTTAATATTTTTTCTGGTCCTCACAACTATATTTCACATTAAAGCTCCTCCTCGTCTTCATGGGACGAGAAGAATGAGGCTCAGAGAGTTAAAGGACTTGCCCAGTCTGCAGGGGAACAAAGATTATAACCAGGTCCCTTCTTATCCCGGAACCTTTGCTTCTAACCATTTTTCAAGACTGCCTTCTTCCCTGGATAAGAAAGATTCTGAGGCAGGTAGAAAGCAGCAGGAAGAGATGCAAGAAGAGGCTCTTAGATTTCGGAATACCCTGGTCGTGTACAGTTCACCTCTACAAAGTTTTTTGTTTTTATTTTTTCCCCCCAGTCACTGAACAGGCGACATACTCTACCAGCCATCTTGGTTGTGGCAATACCGATTCCTCTTTATTTTTCTGTGACGACAACCAGGGGAATGAGGTAAAGCCGTCCAGCCCAGGCTTTTTAAGGAGCTCCAGCAATTCCCCCGGCAAAGAGCCTCCGGGACCCAGGGCGTGGGCCGCTTCAAGCGCAGCCTCCTCCAGGGCTCCGCTCCCGGCTGGCCGGTCTGCGCCGGCCGGGGAGGGGCTCGGGCCGGGCCCTACCGGGCCCCACCCCCTCATTTAAATACGCGGCGCCGGCGGGTGCGTCGAGCTCGCCGCGGACCCAAGATGGCGGCGTGTGGACGTGTACGGAGGATGTTCCGCTTGTCGGCGGCGCTGCAGCTGCTGCTGCTCGCGGCGGCCGGGGCCCAGAAAGTCCCGGGCCAGGGCGGCCACAGCCAGGGCCAGGGCCCCGGGGCCAACTTTCCGTCCTTTGTAGGGCAGAATGGAGGCGGCGGGCCGGCAGGTCAGCCGCTGCTCCAGCTGCCTCAGTCATCTCAGCTCCAGCACCAGCAGCAGCAGCCGCAGCAACCGCCTCAGCCGCCGCAGCCGCCTTTCCCGGCGGGTGGGCCTCCGGCCCGGCGGGGCGGAGCGGGGCCCGGCGGGGCTGGCGGGGGCTGGAAGCTGGCAGAGGAAGAGTCGTGCAGGGAGGACGTGACCCGTGTGTGCCCCAAGCACACCTGGAGCAACAACCTGGCGGTGCTCGAGTGCCTGCAGGACGTGAGGGAGGTGAGGAGGCGGGACGGGGCCGGGAGGGCCAGGCCTGGTGCGGGCCGGAGGGTGTTGCCGGCCTTGGAAGCCGCTGACGCCGGTCCGCTGCTTCTCTCTCTTCCTCTGTACTGCGCTCGCTCGTTCCCTCCCCGTTTCTAACTAGCTCCCCAGCGCATTCCGAGAAGAGGACCCCACCCCACCCCCCTCCTTCCCTCCTTGGTGCGGGGGTCTGGGATTCAGACCCTGGCTCCTGGCCGCTGTCTGCGAAGGCCCAGAGCGTGTTTATGTTTGCTCCGGTCTTTTGTGTGATGCTCTAAGCACAGTGGCTCCTCGCCGAAGACCTGCTTAGAATTTGGTTATTTGTTTCGACTTGGACAGTTCGTAGCAGCCCTTTTAAACATGAAAAAATGGTTGGCGTACTTAAGCTGTTAAGAAATGATCTGTTTATTGGCAGTAGATAACGTTTGTTTAGGTAACTCAGGTTCTGTTCTGATGTGTATTGTAGTCAATACCGAATTCACCGTCTCTACCCCGTTCTTTTGTAATTTAGCAAATTCCTATTATCAAATACGGTGTTGAAACTGATATATGTCCTCCCCCCCCTTCATTTATTTTGATCAGTTCGTAGTGAATCTCAAGCTATTACCCCAAGTAAATAGAGTCCCAAAGCTTGAAAAGTTGGGACAGCAGTCGAAGCTGTAATACCTATACAGTATTTGTGATTGGGTTGTGGGATCTTGCCTTTCTGACGTCTGAATATGATTTTAGTAGTACCTTTTAATGAAATCTAGATTTGATATTCTATAATGTGAGTCAGTTAACTGACATGTCTTCTCTAGATTTAATGCTGCGGACTTAATTGACAATTCTCAAAGTTTGGGAGCAACTCTGGTAGGGTTGTGGGGTTTTTTTGTTTGTTTTGTTTGTTTGTTTAAGGTTAGGTGTATAGAATTAGACCTAAAGGTTAACAAATAGAATGAAACTGCTGCTTGATACAGTTTTGTTTGGGAAATTGTATCATCAGGATTGCCTAAGATGTTCATGACCATGGGAAGATCACTGGTTTGTAGAAAATTGCTAGTCTTGGCAATATTTCCCCCACTCCACTCGCCCTCCCATCCACTGTGATGCCTGCTCTAGTATTCTATACAGAGAATTCACAAGGGGAAGAGACATACAGAATCTGAAGACAGAAAGGAAATTTCCTGAGCCAACAGAAATGTGGGACCGCAGATGACTTCTCATCTACAGTTTGAGAGACTAGGAGGATTCACTGTTACTCTTTATTTTTCAGCTACTTCTCTAGTAGATACAGCTGAGATTCTTAACTGTCAGGCTTTTTGGAATTTTCTATTTGGTATTTGAGGATATATAATCGATGTTCCCTCAGAGTAAGACCCTAATATTGGTGATCAAACACTTTGTTAGTGGTTTGTGGCAGAAGTAGGATGTTATTAGGCAAAGTGGCAAAAAGTGGCCCATGCTCGGAGTACATGTCTCTTTGTGTGCTTAGGAACATTTGGAAACCTCCACTTACAGAAGCAGGCTTCCTTTGTCATGCAGTAGAAGTGTGTAGCAGCATATGTAATCCATAAATAACAGATTTGATCACTTTTGGAGTCTGTTTAATTTTGTGGGTACTGTCTTGGATTACTTAGTGCAAGGAAACTGGCTTGAAAATGGAGTCCCTGCTCCACATTTGATTGTAAGATTCTCAGCAAGGATACTGTTTCAGTAACTACATTTTTTTCTCCTTTATGGAGATGGGTGTTTAAATTCTTTGAACATAGTTACTAGGTCCTATATTTCCTTTGTAACTTTCCAGAGTACCTAATTGAGTACTGAGACTCAATAAATATTGCCAACAGATTGAGGATAAATATACTAATGAAGTCAGTTTTATACTCCACAGGAAGAAAACGTATTATGTAAATTGGAGGTGGGGGGTATTTTGGGGACCAGAGCTTTCCAAATTTACAGTTTAGTTAATTTTCCTCTAATTTTATATACATAAAAGTTGAAAAAAGAGTACCATGAACTACTGTGTATAGTCTTCGGGAGGTGGAACTATTTTATTTTCTTTCTTTTTTTTTAAATTTGTAAGTGGGCTCCATACCCAATGGGGGCTTGAACTCGCAACCCTCAAGTCAAGAGTTGCATGCTGTAGGGACTGAGCCTACCAAGCTTCTGGAGGTGGAGCTGTTTTTGTTTGTTTGTTTGTTTTTTAATATTTTATTTATTTATTTGATATATACAGAGAGAGATACAGTGAGAGAGGGAACACAAGCAGGGGGAGTGGAAGAAGGAGAAGCAGGCTTCACGCTGAGCAGGGAGCCCTATGCGGGGCTTGATCTCAGGACCCTGGGATCATGACCTGAGCTAAGGCAGATGCTTAACCATCTGAGTCACCCAGGTGCCCCAAGTGGAGCTGTTTTTAAACTTTTTTTTCTCTAAAGACAGCAAAAGAACATTTAAATCCACTTAGTTTGAGAATTAGTTAAATCTGATTTATGTGTTTGAAAGAACATACCTGAATTAAAGAAAGAAACTGCCTCAGCACATTTAAAGTGAAATTATGGAACATGTTTTGCATTTGTTTTTTGGTAAGTAGTACTGTTTGATAGGGACTTTGATATAATCTGCTTCTATATCCCTTTGGGTTTTCTTTGTTTTTTTGTTTCCTTCTTTATCCCTTTGGATACTAATTTGGAGAAGGCTGTTCTCTGTGTACTTGCTATTAGAATTATGGAGAGGCAAAGCATGTGAGTGTTTAAATGGTAGTAAACATCTTTATTTTGAAACAACGTGGGGTATATAGTGTTAGGTTAAGTCTTTTTTTTTTTAAGGTTTATTTATTTTTTTTGTTTTGTTTTAAAGATTTTGTTTATTTGACACAGAGAGAGAGAGCACGAGAAGAGTGAGCAGCAGACAGTGGGAGAGGGAGAAGCAGGCTCCCCGCCGAGCAGAGAGCCCCATTCAGGGCTCGATCCCAGGACCCCAGGATCACAATCCGAGCCTAAGGCAGATGCTGAGGCAACTGAGCCACCCAGGTTCCCCGTGTTAGATTAAGTCTTTTTTTTTTTTTTTTTTACACACTTCTTTTTTTTTTTTTTAAGATTTTATTTATTTATTTGACAGAGAGAGATCACAAGTAGATGGAGAGGAAGGCAGAGAGATAGAGAGAGAGAGAGAAGCAGGCTCCCTGCTGAGCAGAGAGCCCGATGCGGGGCTCCATCCCAGGACCCCGAGATCATGACCTGAGCTGAAGGCAGTGGCTTAACCCACTGAGCCACCCAGGCGCCCCTAGATTAAGTCTTGAGCTCAAATATTTTAAGATTGTCTCTACTGTAGTGCTCAAAGTTATGTAGTAGTTCACTTAGAAACTTTATTTGAAGGTATTTATGGCTACCTTTAAATAATTACAACTGATAATTTCAGTTTGTCTGACGTATCATATCATATGCCAACAAATTAAAATCTGTAACTACAGTAAACCTGAACATGGACTATAGTTCACAGCTTTCCCTCAGACACTTTGGGTGCTATTTTGGAGGTTGTGTGTCATGAGAGGGATTTTTTTTTTGAACCCTTTCAGATGAGTCATGCTTTTTAAAAGGTCAAGTATACCCAGTGGGTCCACTGTTAAATAGTAGATATAATAGTAGTAATGATGGGATAGTAGACCTGGTTACATGTGCGTGTTACATGTGTTGTGTATATACATGTGTACATGTATGTCAGGTTACACACATGTATATACATAGAAAACTAGAAGTAGTGCTAGTCATAAAAAATATAACAAGAATGTATAAAGGTCTGGGCACCCGAGTGGCTCACTCGGTTAAGCGGCTCAGGTCATGATTCCAGGGTCCTGGGATGGAGCCCTTCGTAGGGCTCCCTGCTCACCAGGGAGCCTGCTTCTCCCTCTGCCAGCTGCTCACCCTGCTCATGCTCTCTCACTGTCAAATAAATAAAATCTTTAAAAATAAATAAATAGAATCCATAAAGGGGAAAAAGGAAAAATATATCCTGGGCTATTTTAGCAGGTGGAGGAATAATAATACCAAAGAAAGAGAAAGTACTGCTATGTAGTTAGTAGTTAATGTATTAAGAGATAAGACATGCCTTTTTTTTTTTTTTTTTTTAAAGATTTATTTATTGACACAGAGACAGCAAGAGAGGGAACACAAGCAGGAGGAGTGGGAGAGAGAAGCAGGCTTCCCACCAAGCAGGGAGCCTGATGCAGGGCTCGATCTCAGGACGCTGAGATCATGACCTGACCTGAAGGTAGACCCTTAATGACTGAGCCACCCAGGCACCCCAGAATAAAACACGTTTTATGTTGAGAGTAATTTTAAAATACTTACGTATTTTTGACTGAAATGACTGGTATTATCATGTGTTTAGAAGTTTGGATGGAGACATTGTTTTCTTGGGAGGAATTTATTAATGATGTGCAGTTTTTCTTAGGGCTTTTTAAAAAATCTGTTTTTGCTAGATTTTATTTTTTTTAACATATTTACTTAAGATTTTATTTATTTGAGAGGGAGACAGATAGCGAGAGAGAGCAAGAGTGGGGAAGAGAGGGAGAAGCAGGCTCCCCATTGAGCAGGGAGCTCCTTGCAGAGGCTTGATCCTGGGACCCTAGGATCATGACCTGAGCCAAAGGCAGATGCTTAATGACTGAGCCAGCCAGGTGCCCCTGTTCTTGTTGGGTTTTAAAACATAAAACTTTCTAATATGGAAAATTTCAAGTATGCACAGAAGTCAAATAGTATGGTGATTCTCTCTGTATGTATCACCCAGCTTCAGCTGCCTCTATATTTTTTTGTTCATTTGGCATAGGACTTGGGAGACTGGCATATTTTAAAGCAAGTCCCAGACACATGTCATTTCACTTGCTTTCTTTTTTTTTTTTTCCATTTCACTTTCTAACTACTTTGATGTATATCTTTGATAAGGACTTAAAAAAAATAAAACAATGTAGATATTTAAGATGTACTATTTTATGTATCAAACAGGATTAACATTTAAACATTACAAACTATAAATCCAGTTTCTTTCTTTTTTTTTTTTTTTTTTTAAGATTTTATTCCTTTATTTGACAGAGAGAGAGATAGCGAGAGAGGGAACACAAGCAGGGGGAGTGGGAGAGAGAGAAGCAAGCTTCCCACTGAGCAGGTAGCCCGATGTGGGGTTCCGTCCCAGGACCCTGGGATCATGACCTGAGCTGAAGGCAGATGGCCAACAACTGAGCCACCCAGGCACCCTATAAACCCTTTCAGACTCACAGATGAACATTTTTATTACTCTATTCTTTAAAAGAATTCTTTTATTTTTGAAGATTTTTATTTTTCAGTAATTTCTGTATCCAACATGAAGGCTGGAACTTACAACCCCAAGATCAAGAGTCTCACACTTTGTCAACTGAGCTAGCCAGGTGCTTCTGCTCTCTTCTTAACCTTTAATTTAACAGTATCCTAAGATCATGTTTTGCACTCTCTATATTATCTTATGTAATTTTTTTTCAAAAGATTTTATTTATTTATTTGACAGAGATCACAAGTAGGTAGAGAGGCAGGCAGAGAGTGGGGGGGAACCAGGCTCCCTGCTGAGCAGAGAGCCCGATGCGGGGCTCCAACCCAGGACTCTGAGACCATGACCTGAGCCTAAGGCAGAGGTTTAACCCACTGAGCCACCCAGGCATTCCTCATTTAATATTTTTGATAGTCCTGTGAGGTGAATGTCCTGTTATCTTAGTTGAAACAGGCTCAGAGAGATGAAGTAATTTGTCTGATGTTATGTCCTAAGTTGTAGTCAGTAAGTTCTCTTTGATTTCAAAGTCAGACACTTTGCAATCTACCATGGATGGTTTCAGCTAGGGAAATTGGCATGTGACTGTTGAGAATGCCAGGGGTTCAGAAATGGATACAAAAAATGAGAAGAGTTGCCTGGAATTAGAATCCTCTTTTCTTTACTACTGAGAACAATTGGGTAGCTACAACTCCTATGCACTTGAATATTGTAGATTTCTCAGGTAGACAGAGCAGCATTATTAGACAAATCTAATTTAATTTCTAGTTTGAGCCCATCATGAGCAGAATTTCTGCTTAATGAAAAGATTTTCAAATCCCATCTTACCTGAGGCAGGATTTGTACTAGTATATGATGGAAGAATTTATATATTATTTCCCTACTGTTTGTGTTGAATCCGTGGAGCAGCACAAAGAGTGAACTAGGACTAGAGCTGGCACTGCCATTAACTAACCATATGACTGTGGGCAAGTCTTTTCACTACTTTGAGTTCTGGTTTCCTCACGTATTTAATGAGAGATTTCGGTAATAGTATAATTTCTAAGATCCCTGTTATTTTTTTTAAAGGTTTATTTATTAGAGGGAGAGAGAGCATGTGTGTGAGTGGGCAGGAGGAAGGAGCAAAGGGAGAGTCTTTTTTTTAAAGATTTTATTTATTTATTTATTTGACAGAGAGAGAGAGAGAGATCACAAGTAGGCAGAGGGGCAGTCAGAGAGGGAGGGGGAAGCAGGCTCCCTGCTGAGCAGAGAGCCAGATGTGGGGACCTGAGATCATGACCTGAGCCGAAGGCAGAGGCTTAACCCCCTGAGCCACCCAGGCGCTCCAAGGGAGAGAGAGTCTTAAGCTGACTTTGCTCTGAATACAGAGCCTGGGCATGGGGTTTGATCTCATGACCTGACTGAGCTGAAACCAAGAGTTGGATACTTACCCCACTGCACCACCCAGGCACCCAGTAAGATTCCTGTTATTTAACCTGTATAACTTTCCTATATTCTATGTATATTTTGTATAGTTTTTAGGATTTATAGGTATAGCATCTCCTGATTCCTTATTCATTCATGGGAGGAAATAGTGATGTGAATAATGCAAAAGGCAATTAATCCAGACATTGTTTGGCATTAAGATACGTTATGATTGTTTTGTTTGAGCCCATGTGGAATTTCCTCCAATGCTAACTCTCAGTGGTTAGAAGCAATCTAACCACAAAATCAAGGCATTATTGATCCTTTATTATGAAGGAACACTAGTGCTTTAAGAACACCATTGCTTACAGTTGGTTTGATAAATGAGATTGTGATCAAGAAACAGTTATGACATGAGAGTGTTAATCTGTTGGTGCCATACAGACAGTAAATTGTTTAGGGCAATGAAAAGAGGACAAAATTAGGATTTAGACTTGAGTAGAATCCAGTTCTGCTACTCTTAGCTTAAAAGTTTTTTCTCCCTTGGGGCTCAGTGGGTTAAGCCTCTGCCTTTGGCTCAGGTCACGATCTCAGGGTCCTGCGATGGAGCCCTGCATGGGGCTCTCTGCTCAGCAGGGAGCCTGCTTCCCCTTCTCTCTCTGCCTGCCTCTCTGCCTACTTGTGATCCCTCTTTCTCTGTCAAATAAATAAAATCTTAAAAAAAAGTTTTTTCTCCCTTAAGTTGTGACTATCGAACCATGTCATAAGTGAAGATACACATGAATTCTTGAGTTTGATGTGCTACTTATATTTTCTAATATACATTAAACAAAATATATGGCCATTAAATTATATAATACTAACACCATCTGAAATTATCTTTCTTACTTTCTGTGGTACCTGCTTTGGAAAATACCAAGACTGGGTTATCTCTTCAGATCCTTCTAGCTCTGATACTTTGTGATTCTGTGATATGTAAGAATACAGTTATGTAAAAGAGAATGAAAAATTAAAAGCACAGGTGAAAAGGGGAGATACTTTAAGAAATTTAGGGGGTTGTACTGACTAAAATAGAGTTTGAGAATTTTTTCAGAGTCCAGATTATAAAGGGTCTTAGATGTACCACTGGCTCGTTCTCCAAATAAAGCCCAGAAATGGGGGTACCTGGGTGGCTCAGTGGGTTAAGCCTCTGCCTTCGGCTTAGGTCATGATCTCTTAAGGGTCCTGGGATCAAGCCCTGCATTGGGCTCTCTGCTTAGCAGGGAGCCTGCTTCCCCCTCTCTCTCTGCCTGCCTCTCTGCCTGCTTGTGATCTCTCTCTGTCTCTGTCAAATAAATAAAATTAAAAAAAAATAAAAATAAAGCCCAGAAATGGTATATGTTTTCAACCTGAGACAAAAATATCCTTGCAGATAATTGGGAGTTACCTGTAAAATTCCACTGTTATTGATGAGAAATACTTCTCTAAGAAGTCTCTTAATAGAGTGCTTAATAGTGTATAGTTGCTTAATAATTCATTGTTCTTTGGAAGAAAATGAAAATACTTGAACAATCCAAAGGATGAAATGGTACATTTCTCTTCTGTACACTTTTCCTAATGTGTCCAAAACCAATTTAGTCAGCAACAATCCAAAAACAAAACAAAAAACCTTCACCTGTTTATATAAGATACTTATATATTTGAAAAATAAGCAATTAAATGGCTTATAGGATGTCATGCAAATTAATTTTTCTTCCTTCAGCAAACATTTATTGGATACCTACCATATGTAAGACACTGTGCTTAGTGTTAGAGGATATAAATGCATGATAATAGTTAGCATTTTGAAGGCTTTCTGTGTGCCCCGTGCTAAGGGACCGGATGTTTTCTAGGCATTCTGTCTCATTTAATCCTATCAGAGATGTATCATTATTATTATTATTTAATGAGGAAACTGCCTTAGGGCCCGTAAGTGGTGGAATTAGATTTGAAAGCAAGTCTGTCCAGCTATGAAATAGCTCATTCCTCTTCCATCCCTGTAGTACAGCCCAGTGTGGTAGTCACCAGCTCAGTGTAGCTTTTGAGCATTTGAAGCATGAAGTGTGAATGGGGTTGTGCTGTAAGTGTAAAAGACACACTTGATTTTAAAGGCTTAGTACAAAAAAACAAATGTAAGATACCGCATTAATTTTTTGTATTGATTACACATTTAAATGGCAATATTTTGGATATATGGGGTTAAATACATTATTACAATCAATTTTACTTATTTTTTATTATGACTATTAGAAAACATAAATAATAGATGTGGTTTACATTTGATTTTTTTTTTTAAGATTTTATTTATATATTTGACAGAGAGAGACAGTGAGAGAGGGAACACAACCAGGGGGAGAGGGAGTGGCAGAGGGAGAGGGAGAAGCCGGCTTCCTGCAGAGCAGGGAGCCTAATGTAGGACTTGATCCCAGGACCCTGGGATCATGACCTGAGCGGAAGGCAGATGCTTAACGACTGAGCCACCCAGGTGCCCCCATTTGATTTCTAATGGACAGTGCTGAACTGGAAGAAGAAAAAGATATCTTTACTAAAAATTATTACTATAGGGGTGCCTGACTGGCTCAGTTGGTTAAGGGGCTGCCTTTGGCTTGGATCCTGGTCTCGGGGTCCTGGGATTGAGCCCCGGGTTGGATTCCCTGCCTGGTGGGGAGCCTACCTATCCCTCTCCCGCTCCCCCTGCTTTTGTGTGTGTTCTCTTTGTCAAGTAATAAATAAAATCTTTAAAAAAAATAAAGAATTAATATGTTATAAAATAGTAAGTACTGTAAAAGAAGGGAAAAGTTAAATGCTAGGGCACATGCTAGAGGAAGTGGTTGGGAATATCAGAAAAAAGCTTGTCGGTACTTTTCATTCTTCTTAAAGAGTTTATTGTTAATATCATAAGATTCTTTTTTTTTTTTAAAGGTTTTATTTTTCAGTAATCCCTGCACCCAGTGTGGGGCTTGAATCTACCACCCTGAGATCAAGAGTTGCATGCTCTACTGGCTGAGCTAGCCAGGTGCCCCTGTATCATGAATTTCTTAATTTAGCTACCTTAAAATGCCTCCTAATCTGGCACCATCCCCATGCCTAATTTATGAGTTGTAAGGGGCGCTCCTTCAACTTGAGAAGAGCAGTACTCATAAAACTGGAAGTCAGTAAGTGGTTCATCTTTATTTGGTTGAATTACAGAAATTGGAAACGTAGGAAGGAATCTCAAATGATGGCCCTCAGAACTGTGCCAGTGCTAACTCTTGTATCTGCATTAAAATAGAGTGTGGAGGAACAAGAAGTGTGGACTGGAATCTAAAAACAATGAATTAAGAGAACCGGACATCTACTTTCATTTAGCTGTAACAACTTTACTGAAATTAGAAAATTATGTTAGATTGAATGCATAGTATTTATAGTACCTTCTAATGAAGACGCGAATAACATGTGTCACTCTTTGTAGGGGGAGGAGTCATAGTGAAAGTGAGTGCTAACTTGAATTCCTGGATCTGTACACTTGTAAAATGGAACAAACTCTTAAATGGTTTCTGTGTTCCTTAAAAATAACAAATGTGATATATATTTAGAATGATAAGTAAGAGAAACAGTGAATTGAAATTATGTGGGGGAAAAATTAACCAGGAGAATGTGCATACAAGCTATAAATCAATTCAGATGCAAAGTAACAACAACAAAGAAGGAAAGAAAAAAAAATAATGTTTAAAGAAAGATACAGAAGGTATCTGGGAAGGTTTCTTTTGTAACTTAAGTGTATACTAGAAAGAGCCTGAAAGTCAACAGAATTCCCAAGTTCCTGCACTGTCCAAATCAGCTGTGTAATGTGATAAGCAGTTGAAGTGGACAGAAGCTTCAAGGAGGGAGAAGGGGATGTAATGGAGGGTTTTAATCCTGAGCATATCTGCCTTCTGTTAATTAGTACCATCTACTGAGCACACCTATTTAACGTAAGCAGTAAAAATCAGAACCACAGTCTTGGATTCAAATCCCAAATCATTTATCACTTATTGTGACCTTGGACAAATTAATAGACAACCTTCAATTGTCTATAAAACAGATAATTTTCTACAAAACAGATAAACCCACTCCTACAGGGTTATGGTGAGAATAAAAAATTTTTAAATATGTAGACCATGCATCAAATTGCATTTGCCCATAAACGGTCTTTCTCTTCCCTTTCTCTTTGTTGTTTCAGAGGAAATGATTCAAGATAAGGTTTTGTGTTCACTGTGTTAAGAGAAATGTGAAATGAATGTAACGTGCCACACCTTTTATATAATACTTCCTAGGTAGGCTCCTTAATGAAAACTTCAGTTGAACTTACTTGAAGAGTAAGATCAAGAACATTTATAGCCCTTATATGTTAATTAAAAAGAAAAGAACATTTATTGTCTTTTTTTTTAAGTTTTCTTTCAGGATTTTATTTATTTATTCTTTAAGTAATCTTTACACCCAGTGTGGGGCTTGAACTCACAACCCCTGACATCAGTAGTCAGATGCTCTTCTGACTGAGCCAGCCAGGTGCCACGAGAACATTTATAGTTTTGTTGTTGTTTTTTTTTTTTTTTTTTTTTTTTTTTTTTTTTTTAGTGAGAGAGAGAGAGAGAGAGAGAGCAAGCACAGGCAGACAGAATGGCAGGCAGAGGCAGAGGGAGAAGCCGGCTCCCTGCCGAGCAAGGAGCCCGATGCGGGACTCGATCCCAGGACGCTGGGATCATGACCTGAGCCGAAGGCAGCTGCTTAACCAACTGAGCCACCCAGGCGTCCCACATTTATAGTTTTTAATGAATATTGAAAATGTATGCACTTTGAGATTATGGAGTGCAAAGGAGTGATTCTCTGGGTAAAGGAATTCAGTTCTGCCAAATGTTCTTTAGTTCTCTTGGCCTAAATGATGCCTAAATTTGGAATATACTCCCTATCAGACAAAGGAAAGTCCCGTTCTTAAATAGAAGAGGAAAAGAATTAGTTCTTGTATTCTGAAGACAGCATTACTTAATGCAGATCCTCCCTCTGTAGAATGGAATGACTAAGAACATAGCTTTTTATTAGCTGAGAAAAAGAAGGCATTGATTCTTTTTGCCTTTTATAAAACCAGATAAATATAAAAATCACTGGAATTTTCCTAAAGATTGGCACCTTTTCATAGAGAAAGGAATATGTTAGGACTTGATATTGCTAAGGTTGGAACGTTCTCTGGCGTATGAAACAATCTATATTAAAAAATCAATACATAAATTAATCATACCTTAAGGATAGTGCAAAATATTTTCAGTATGCAGGCCTTCCTTCTGAGGTAATTAGGCAGCAGAGTTAGTTTTGAATAGTTTAAAACTCCACAGTCTCAGACTGTTAGAACTGATTAGATTTATTAGGACCTCCTTGTTTGCCATGTGTATAGATAAAAGTTTTTGGTGTGGCTGGTTGTTGTTGTTGCTTTATTATTATAAGAAGTTTCAAGAAATTATACTATTGTATATTGATTTCCACCTTTGAAAATGGGTCTAAAATAGGAGAAATTAGAACAGTGAAAACAGAAATCAGAAGAGATTGGTGTGGTTCCCTCCTTCTTCTGGAGACAGATTTATGTTCTTTAGTGCCATGATCTCTGCCTCCTTCTCTGGCTCTTGCCAGCTCCTACAACATCCTGGTGTCCCATATCCCCGCCCTCCCTGTTTGTGGTGAAGTGTTAGAGGCTTCCAGAGAGCACCACCTTACAGCTTGTGAGTTTACAGAGTTGTTGTTTTTTTTTTTTTTACAGAGTTTTTTTTTTTAATGTGAATAGTATTTGTTGGTAAAGATTTTATATTCAGTGATTCAGGAATTTTCTGCGCCTGCATGTTGTTCAGTATCTTTCCCTTTGCATAACCCAGTGGCCCTCTGCCACTCCAACTCTTCTTTAGGCATGGTTTTCTGGCTTCATTGTTTTTATTAGATTAAACTGTAAGAGTGACCAGTATTTGGGCCTATTTGACTTACAAAACCAGCAATTTCATATGGTTCAACCTAATAGTTAAGATTTTGAGTAAATGATATCTGCATTTGCAGCAATTCCATTGTTTGCTTTTTTGTATCATCTTGAAATCTACAGTTAAGAGTGAGGAGATAGGATAAACTTGTCATTTTAGTGGAGAGCTTCACCTTGGGAGTCTTCCTAAATTTTTTTTTCCCTGAGCTTTTTATTGGGTTTATCTGCCCCCAGGACCAAAAGAAGAGAATCATTCTAGATTATCTTATACTTTTGCTCATCATTTGTAAAATATTTACTGAGCACTTACTGTATGGGTTAATTAATAAGATTGTCTGGCATAAAAAAGGTGACTTGAAGGTTTTGTTTCATATAAAATAATGTGTTCCAAAAAACTTCCTTAACTCTTACAGTAGTGGAAATGTGGAACCAGGTGCAAATATCAAAAAGGACCTTACCCAAATACACTTGTTGTTTTTTGTTTTTTTTTTTTACAGTTGTTTTTTAAAAAATGAGTATTGGCCTAACAGTCTTCTCTCTAAATATTTAATTAATCTGAGTCAAGTAAGTTGCTATCCAATATGTGATTTATGGAACCCTTTTTTATGTTATTTGTATCTCTTGATAAAGTATACAATAGATAGAGTAGAAATTTTACAGATTTTACAAATTTTACATATAAAAAAGGAATTAGCTGGATTGTGATTTGCCTAAATCACATAAATATTAAAAAGAGCTTGGGGCACCTGGGTGGCTCAGTGGATTAAGCCTCTGCCTTTGGCTCAGGTCATGATCTCAGGGTCCTGGGATCGAGCTCTGCATTGGGCTCTCTGCTCTGGGGGGAGCCTGCTTCCCCCTCTCTCTGCCTGCCTGTCTGCCTGCTTGTGTTGTCTGTCTGTCAAATAAGTAAATAAAATCTTAAAAAAAAAAAAAAACTTAGATTCCAATCCAAATCTTTTTAAATATAAAGCCTCTTTCTGTGTTACCACATTACTTTTCTGATAACTTTTACATTTATATACATATACATATTTTTATTTTGTTTTTTTTTATAATCTTTCCCATTTTTATTTCAATCTGTCAACAAATATTTGAACATATACTATGTGCCTGTTGTTTCTTCAAGTAGTTTTTCTGTCCCTACTCTTCCTGGGCTCTAGTTTTACATAGGTTAAATTGCTTGCTATTGTCTCAAGTCTTTTTTTTGTTTGTTTAAAGATTTTATTTATTTATCAGATAGAGATCACAAGTAGGCAGAGAGGCAGGCAGAGAGAGGTGGGGGAAAGCAGGCTCCCTGCTGAGCAGAGAGCCGGATGCGGATGCGGATGCGGGGCTCGATCAGAGGATGCTGGGATCATGACCTGAACTGAAGGCAGAGGCTTTAACCCACTGAGCCACCCAGGTGCCCAGGTGCCCCTATTGTCTCAAGTCTTGAAGAGATGTTCTTCATCCTCTCCTCCCCACTGACAGTGGTTTTCTTTCCCCACTCAGTTTCATTGTGGATAATTACTATTGCTGTGTCTTTAGGTTCATTGATCTTTCTTCTGTGACTTTCGGTCTGCTATTAAAGCCATCCAGTGTATTTTTTAAAATTTTTGATATTTTATTTTTCATCTGTAGAAGTTTGATTTGGGTCTTTTATATTACTAAGTGCATGTTTTCCTCTACAGTTGTTTTTTTTTTTTTTTTTCCCCAAAAAGACTTTAAGTAATTTCTGCACACAGTGTTGAGATCAGGAGTCAGAGCCAGCCAGGTATTGCTTTCTTCATAGACTTTTTCCCTCCTTTTCTTTACAGTCTTGAGTGTATTTATAATAACTATTTTAAGGTTCTCATCTGCTAATTCCATCAGTCATCAGTTTCTTGGTCTTTTTCTAATGACTAATTTTTCTTCTTGTGGTCACATTCCTATTTCTTTGCATGTGTAGTAATTTTTTTTTTTTTAAGATTTATTTATCTTAGAGAAAGAAAGTGTGTGCTCACATGAGTAGAGAGAGGAAGAGAAGCAGAGTCCCCACTGAGTGGGCCTCAAGCTCATGACCCCCTAGATCATAACCCCAGCCAAAACCAAGAGTCTGGTGCTTAACCAACTGAGCCACCCAGGTGCCTCTACATGTGTGGCAATTTTTTATTTGATATTGGCCACCATCCATTTTACATCTTTGAGTGCTAAATTTTGTTGAATTCCTTTAAAGAATGTTGGATTTTGTCTGGCACAGAGGTTGTATGCAGATCAGTTTTGAGCCTTTTGAGGCTTGCTTTTAAGTTTTGTTAGGGTAAGTCCAGAGCAGCCTGTAGTCTGAGCCTAATTTAATTCTGCTACTAAGAAGTGACTCTTCTGGGAGTCTACCCAATGTCCTGAGTTATATGAGGTCTCTCCTTTCAGGCTGGTGAGAATAAACTGCTCCTTGCCTTGTGTGAGCATCAGGAATTATTTGGTCTATTTGCTTTTGTGTTTCATTTGCCACCGCACACCCATAGGATAAGACAACACTCAGGGGGATCCCTCTGCAGATATCTTGGGTTCTTTGTGTAGCTCTTTTTTCCAGTACTCTGTCTTGCAAGTTCTAGCCGCCTTGAATCCGTTGAACTCTGGTTTCTCTCCTCTACTCAGGGAGAATACTAGATTCTGTTTGGGTTCCCCCATCCTGTGCTACGGTCTAGAAGCCTCCTCCAGGGACTAAGTTGGGATAGTTTCTAGGTTTACCTTGTTTCCCTTCTCTTAGGGATCATAAGCCTATGCTGCCTGTTGTCCAGCTACTGAAAATTATTTAATATATTTTGTCTAGTTGTTAATTACTATGGGGGCAGTTCTTGTAATAACTAATTCTTCATATGTAGTAGTAGAAATCGCCTTCGCTTGAATTTTAACTTCTGACCTATCAAATGGGATTGAATGGGGAGAATTTGTTAGAAAAGGAGATCATCATTTATTAAAATTGGAAATATATATATCTTTTGACCCAACAGCCCTACTTCTGAAACTTTATATATGACACTATGATCAAGGTGTAGGAAGTATTTTAGTGAGGCTTTTTTTTTTTTTTTTGGTAATAGCAAATAATTGGAAATAACCCAACACCCTTCAATAAGGGAGTGATTAAATGTATTATGTGTATTCATACAATGAGCTATTGTATTGCTGTGGAAAGAAGGTTTACGTCAGGTGTGGAAAGATCTCTAACATCTCTTATTAAATTATTTGCTTATATTTGCATTAGAATGCTCTGGAAGGAGACAGAAGAGACTAGGCTAATAATGGGGGATAAAAATGGGTGGCAAATTTTCCACTATATTCTTTATATATTTTTTTTAAAGATTTTATTTATTTACTTGACAGAGATCACAAGTAGGCAGAGAGGCAGGCAGAGAGAGAGAGGAGGAAGCAGGCTCCTTGCGGAGCAGAGAGCCTGATGTGGGGCTCGATCCCAGGACCCTGGGATCATGACCTGAGCCGAAGGCAGAGGCTTTAACCCACTGAGCCACCCAGGCGCCCCTATTCTTTATATTTTTTATTAAAAAATTTTTTGAGATAGTTAGTGTTATCTATTTGACATTAAAAAAATTAAGGTAACAAAAGATCTTTATTGCCCTTTGTTGACAAAACTGCTTTAGCATAAGAATGCCACAGGTATAATTTCATTGTGTGTCAAGGGGTCAACTTCTCCGGAACTGGTTTGAGCCAAGCCTTTCACTAACTTAGAAGATAAAGATTTCCTTTCAGTTCATGTATTATTTGGGGCAAAACTAACTCCCCATATTAAACCCCAAAATATCAGTGGCTTAACACAAGAGAAGTTGTGAGAGACTATCAGCCTCTGGTGATCCGGAGACCCTGGTTCCTCCTGTCTTGTGCTTTTGCTTCTCAGGGCCTCAGAGTCTTGTGCTTTCACACTGGAAAGTCAGAACCCCTGCCTGCCTGCCCGTATGTATGTGTGTATGTATTTATTATTCTTATTTCCCTCCCTCTGTTTCTTCCTTCCATATGATTCACATAACATAAAATTCACCTTTTTAACCACCTTCTCTTAAAAGCCCTGGCCCTGAGGCGGTTGACTGTCTTGCTCACATTCCACTGGTGAGAACTCTTCATGTGCAGCACCTAGCTACACGGGACTGGGTAAGCACTCCCAGGGACATTTGGCATTGTGAAAGGGTAGCACACAATTGTAGCAGACAGCTAGCAGTCTCCATCTCAGTTGTCTGGGCAAGTCAGGTCAGATTCATGTGCCAGCCTTTGATTTGTCACATTAAGAAGTTAGTGTTCCTTCCCATTTTCTCTAAGAAGGTGAATGTTGTTGATAAATAATCAGGTTTTTCTTTATGTGGAGAAGGGGAGATTCTTTCTTGTGATCAGTTTTCTGTGTTACAGTCTCTTTGATTTAAAGTATGAAAGCAGTCTCAGCGGTACATATTGATTTCAGTTCTAATTTTATAATACTTGCTGAGGGCCAGTATCTTGTGTCCTGTCCCTTGTCATTAAGCTCCAAGCCCTAGGTTAATGAACAACAGTTTGCCTTCTTCCTCTCTTTCTTGGTGCCATGTGGGGTTTTTTGTTTTGTTTTGTTTTTAAATTTTATTTATTTTAGAGAGAGCGTTGCAAGTGTGTGATTGGAGGTGGGCAGAGGGTAAGGGAAAGAGAGAGAATCCTCAAGCAGATTCCCCACTGAGTGGGGAGCCTGACATAGGGCTTAATCCCATGACCCGAAGATCATGACCTGAGCCAAAACCAAGAGTTGGCCGCATAACCAACTGAGCCACCCAGGCGCCAGGTGCCATGGCTTTTAATCCATCCTTCCTCCCTCCTTTTCCTGGCAGCCAGTGGATTCTCCTTTTCTTCTGCATTTGCCCCTGCCTTTAAAAGGACTTTGTTTATCCTCTTTATTGATGAAGGCTTTTTAAGTTCTGTTCTTTGCTGACAGCATATGTATTGCTAGAACCTAAAGTTGTTGACTTTTGAGGTAACCCATTCTTTTACGTTGTTCAAAAAGGACAAGGAGGTAGAGTAACATTTATTGGGCAACTACTGTGTGCTTGTGTACGTTATCTTGTTGAAGCACTACTGTTTCTAAGAGAGCTATGTAGTTTTGGCCTCCATTTTATTATGAAAAGTTACAAACATACAGAAAAGTTTTAAAAAAATTGTACGTTGAAAATAAATCATACATTGGACACATATACTCAATCACTGAAATTCTACCATTAACATTTTACTGTCTTTATTTTATCAGTAAAGATGTTAGTTTTAAACACACAAGTTTTGGGGCTCCTGGGTGGCTCAGTGGGTTAATGCGTCTGCCTTCGGCTCAGGTCATGGTCTCGGGGTCCTGGGATTGAGCCCTGCGTAGGGCTCTCTGCTCGGCAGGGAGCTTGTTTCCCTCTCTTTCTCTTCATGCCTCTCTGCCTGCTTGTGATCTCTCTATCTTCAAATAAAACCTTTTTAAAAAAATAAACACATAAGTTTTGTGAAAAATTGTATTCCATGTCAATTTTAGTGCATAACTTTTATTGTGCTTATTAAAACAAAACATCCTCCTACTTATAGAACTTGTATCTTAGTAGAAAACAACTGCATTCTCTCCCTACCCCTCACCTCCACCTTAAAACCCGTACCTTTTCTGATACCGTCTGCTTCATTCTGCTCCGGTGAGCCAATATTCTTAGACTTTCCTTTTTTCCTCATGTTTTTTGTTTGTTTTGTTTTAAGATTTCTTTATTAGAGAGAGAGAGAGATTGGGGAGGGGGAAGGGCAGAGGGAGAGAATCTTCAAGCAGAATCATCAACACAGGGGTCGATCCCGTGACCCATGAGATTACCACCTGAGCCAAAACCAAGAGCTCGTTGCTCAGCTGACCCAACCACGCAGACACCCCCTTTTCTCCTCAGTTTCTGAAGAATTTTTTTCACAGTTGCCTGTTTTTGGATATGTCCTTTCCCTTATTATAAGTGTCAGTTTATATAACCTAAAAGGAATTCCAGATGCTTTAACATATACCAAAGTTGGGAAATTGAGCTTTCTCCTGAATGGCAGACACTGCAGCAAGGCATGGCAAGCCACATTGGTAGATGTTGGAACTTTTGCTGTTATGCATGAGAGTTTAACAATGCCATATGATGGTGATTTGTAGATTGCAGTGAGATAATGATAGATTTATTCTTTAAGTTAATTAGAACATATCAACTCGGGGCGCCTGGGTGGCTCAGTGGGTTAAGCCGCTGCCTTCGGCTCAGGTCATGATCTCAGGGTCCTGGGATCGAGCCCCGCATCGGGCTCTCTGCTCAGCAGGGAGCCTGCTTCCTCCTCTCTCTCTGCCTGCCTCTCTGCCTGCTTGTGATCTCTTTCTGTCAAATAATGAATAAAATCTTAAAAAAAAAAAAAAGAACATATCAACTAGGGGGCCTCCTGGGTGACTCAGTTGGTTAAGTGTCTGCCTTCAGCTCAGGTCATGATCCCGGTGTTCAGGGATTGAGCCCCACACTGGGCTCCCTGCTTAGTTGGTAATGGCTCCCTGCTTAGTCTGCTTCTCCCTCTTCCTCTCCCTCTGCCCCTGCTTGTGTACTCGCTCATTCACTGTCTCAAATAAATAAATAAAATCTTAAAAAAAATCTTAAAAAAATAAGTAAAAACCATAGCAAGTAGAATATAGCAAAAATGGAGAATAATTCTTACTCTGAGCCAGTATCCTCCATCACTCAAAATAATTGTTTAATACTTTAGTTATAATAGTTTGTATCGGATGTTGTTGACGTTTTGAAGTGTTTAGTTTACTTTTTAAAAAGTTCCATTATTTTGCTTCTCCATTGGATGATTGAGAGGTCAGTCTTTTGTGATTAAATTAATTCTGTTGACATGCTAGAGTCTAGACATAGGTTTATTCTTGCTGTACATTGCCTATATTTCTTGGATTCAGAAGTTGGCTGTTAGCTGGAGGTTTCTAAGTCAATTTAGTATGGTTGGATATATGTTAAAATGCTGTTGGTGTTGGTAATGACTCCTTTTTGCCAGGAGGACATTTAAAATGTTGGGTCCTGGTTTATTTTTTCTTTATTACATGGTTAGGTTACAAACTAGAATACTTGTGAAATGATGTTGCTTGTTGAGGCAAACAGATTCATTTATATAATGTATAATATTTATATTTTTAGAATATTGGAATACCAATATTCCCCCCAAAATAGTTAATTTCTTTCCATGTAACACTTCAGAATTCATCAAATTTTCAACCGAGAGAATGAATGCAGACTCAACCATGGAGAATGTTTGCTATCAGCACAGAAACAAATCATTTAAGAAATAGTGTGTATAGTTTTTGCAACAAAATTTGGTCACTTTGCATGTATTCAAAGTGGTGATGCCCATTATTTAGTATTTATTTGTATTTGTGTTTTAAATTTTTCCACCAGCAAACTAATTGCTGAGCAAACACTTAAAGTTAGCCATTGAAATGGACTCTTAATAGCCAATTTGGGATGTCTTGCAGCCTAATTTATAAAGTGTTGTTCAGGCTGATATGCCTGTTCTGCTAGTGATGCTTTATTTATTAATGAAGTAAAGGAAAGTATTTATTTTAACTAAATATGACCATCATATAAATATTTTTTAAAACTTTGAGTCAGAAAACTGTAGATGCTAAATTATTTTGTGCTGGTCAATTTGGTGAGCTTCAGTGTCTTTATAAAAATGAGCAATTGTAAGGAGTAAAGGTTAAGTGAGGTGTTATAGATCTGAAAGCATTTGTTGAACTAGAAAGCTTTCTGTGGGATATAAAGAATTCTACTACTGATCAGGATGTTCTGTGGAAGTTGGCAGATTATTTTGTGTCAATTTAGCATTACATGGAAGAATTATAGCTCTTTCCTTCAAGGTTTGGAATGGTTTATGACCAAGTAGTTTTATATTTTATTTTTTTAAAGATTTTATTTATTTATTTGACAGAGACACAGTGAGAGGGGGAACACTAGCAGGGGGAGTGGAAGAGGGAGAGCAGGCTTCCCACGGAGCTTAGAGCCTGACTCGGGGCTCCATCTCAGGACCCTGGGATCATGACCTGAGCCAAAGGCAGATGCTTAATGTCTGAGCCACCCAGGTGCCCTATGAACAAGTATTTAAAAATTATTTTTAGATTATTTAAGGGAAGTATTCCCATTAAGGTATGATCAGTTAATTTGATATTTGTGTGTGAACTTAGATTTATTTGATTTAATACTTTGGATGAGACTCTCTATAGCCTGCTTTTTATGTCAGTGGTAAGAACTTAGTGATTGGGGCCTTTTGCTGTGATAATGCTTGAGGGCCTAGATCTCTGTCTGTATTTGCTTTGAGATTTTATCCGAGGTGATTATATTAAGTACCATTTTTAAAGCATAGTCTTTGTTTATGCTACTATATCATTCTTTTTTTTTTTTTTTAAGATTTTATTTATTTATTTGACAGAGATCACAAGTAGGCAGAGAGGCAGGCAGAGCAAGAGGGGGAAGCAGGCTCCTCGCTGAGCAGAGAGCCTGATGAGGGGCTTGATCCCAGGACCCTGGGATCATGACCTGAGCCGAAGGCAGAGACTTTAACCCACTGAGCCACCCAGGCATCCCTCATTCTTTTTTTTTTTTTTTTAAGATTTTATTTATTTATTTGACAGATCACAAGTAGGCAGAGAGGCAGGCAGAGCAGGTTCCCCGCTGAGCAGACAGCCCGATGCGGGGCTCCATCCCAGGACTCTGGGATTGTGACCTGAGCTGAAGGCAGAGGCTTTAACCCACTGAGCCACCCAGTCACCCCTTAAGGACAAGTTTATAAAATGAAACTTCCTGAAACTATGATCAGTAAGAATGTTACAAATAATAATTCTCATCTAAGAAATATATCCTAAGAGATGATTTGTAAACCTATAGCCAACAAGACTTGGTTAATTAATATTAGGCATTTGTGATGCAATTAATAGTAATATTTCCAAGGTAATATTACTGGTGGTGGTTTGCAAGCAAGAATAAAGGAGAATCAAAGAGAAGAATCAGTGTTTTTCGAATACCATGGCCATTGGGAAGGGCTGCCTTGAGTAGCTGACATTAGTGTTCATGGCAGATTGAGCTCTTTAATGAAATGTCTGTATAAGTTTAGATTTTTTTTTTTTTTTGAGAGAAATAGGAAGTCAGTGAATATTATTGGATAGGAGAATGGCATGTGAAATAATTAAGGAAATTATTCTTATGTGCATTATGGATTGAAGTAAGGAAAATCTGAAGGAGCTCATTGAGTAAACTGCTTTTGTAAACTGTGAATTAAAGACCTGGGCAGTATTGGACTAGTAGGAGATGGAGACTCATTACCTAGGAGAAATTTAGGGAGCTTTTGTTCATTTGACAAATTTTGGGTGAATAATATTTACTTCATGTCCGAAACTTAATGATAGACACTAGGAATATGGCGGTTATCATACCCTTCACCTCCCACTCTGAAAAGACATGATCCCTGCAAGGTTTACCATCAAGTGGAGGAAGTAGTCATTAAAGAATCACATATACACACACACACATCACAAAATAAATCGAAAATTATAGCTATGATAAGTGCTATAAAAGAGAGAGATGTGGACATTTGGTTAATCAGAGGGTCAGGAAATGTTTTCCTGAGAAAATGATGATTGAGCTGAAAGAATAGTGGAGTTTAACCAGGTGACAAGAAGTCAAAATTTAACTGTTAGGCTACCTCCAGAAATATGTAATTCTTAGCTTGTGTTGAATTTGAAATGACAGCGAGGTGTTTCAAGCAGTTTCCAGTAAAAGGATATAAATTTGGAACTAAATCTTGAACTGATTCTAAATTTTAGTCATTCAGCTTGAAAGGCTATAGTTGGAGGTATGAAAGTGGTTGAGGCCTCTTAAAGAAAGTGTAAGTAGAAGAGTATGATTGCAAGGACTGAGCCTGGGGAATGCTCACAATTGAGGGTTGGAAAGAAGCTTGTGGAGGAAAGTATAGGGAACAGAAGGAGTGGTTGAGAGTTAAAAGATTTAGAAGAGTTTAATTGTGGAAGCTGAGGAGGGAATTTTTAGCTGTGGGAGCCAAGGAAAGGGAAATTTGAAAGGATGTCATAGTTATCACTAGGGTAAATAGAATAATAGTTATGGTTAATGACGGAGAAAAGGCATGGTTTTTGGTATAATTGAGATAGAACAGTTTCTATAGAACCCAAATTTGAATCTATTTCAGGAGTTTGATAGTGGTGACAAGAGGTGAGAATAGCTGAAAGGGAGGATATTCCAGTTAAGTAAAGACTTTTCAAAGTTAAGGAAATCTATTTTAGTTTAAAAGAAGCCAGTAGAAGGTGAGAGATTGGAGATGCTGAGAAGGAAGAAAATGAATATAAATGCTCATAAAGGAAGAAAGGAGGGGAGGAGATTCAAATCAGTTTGGTGATAAAAAATGATTTATAATTTTTTTTGAAGAACTTAAAGGCTACAGTCCTTACGAATTTCACAAATCTTACCAGTTCCCAAGAGAATTGCTGTCTCAGGTTGCTATCATCCACAGAGTAAAAATTACTCTGCGTTTCTTCTTTTTTTCCTTCTCAGAACTGTTTTATTCGAAGTTAAATTTCAGCAAAAGTAAATAGAGATGTTTAGCTCTGTTGTCCAAAATAATAGCTGCTAAGTTGTTACTATGTTGATTAATATTGCAGAGTAGTTTTGGGGTGAGGCCAAACACTTGGGGCTTTGTGCCCCACAAATAATGTTCAGTAAACCTGGATGACCTCTAGGAAAGTAGATCAGAATGGCCTAAATGCCATTTTGTAGTAGATCCATCCAGAACAGTTGGGAAAAGCTCCGTAAGTAGCTACTGTAAAGAAGAATTTTAGCTCTAGGAATGCAAAATATCAGGATTACCAAGAGTGAACATTCTGGATGTAGCTATAAGTTTTTCACGTGTGATCTTAGCCAAAAGGCCGAGAAGCGATAGCTAGAATTTTTTCAACGCGTTGTATAAACCTGAACTTTTTCTGATTTTGTGTCTGTGTAGAAAGACCTGACTTTTTGGGCTCTGCGTATATAAGCTTGTTTGCAGCGTAATGTTGTATTCCCAATTCCCAGCCCAGTGCCTCTTACATGCTCAATAAATCCTTGATGGAAAAAGAAAGTAACTTTTTACTGGCTGTGGGTAGTTAGAAAATTATTTTTGGTTTTGCTGCCACTAATGCAAACAAGGAATATCTTGTTTTGTATAATTTATTTTTTTTAAATTTTATTTATTTATTTGACAGAGATCACAAGTAGGCAGAGAGGCAGGCAGAGAGAGAGAGAGGAGGAAGCAGACTCCCCACTGAGCAGAGAGCCCGAAGCGGGGCTCGATCCCAGGACCCTGGGATCATGACCCGAGCCGAAGGCAGAGGCCTAACCCACTGAGCCACCCAGGCGCCCCTGTATAATTTATTTTCAAATGTGGCATCTATCCTACTGTTTTTTGTTTTTATTTTTGTTCTTGTTTTTGTTTTTAGAGAGAGTGTGTGTGTGAGCAGGGGAGGGGGAGAGGGTGAGAGAGAGATAAAGAACATGAATTAAGCAGGCTCTACGCTCAATGTATAGCCTGCCGTGGGGCTGGATCCCACAACCCTGAGATCATGACCTAAGCCGAAATCAAGGGTCTGATGCTTAACCCACTGAGCCACAGCTGCCTCCCCTGTTATTTGTCTTAGTATTATACCTGCAGTGTACAAGTTCAAGAACAACCTAAAACTATGCCATCCATTTTTTCCCATTCTTTTTTTTATTGCAATAAAATGTATACCAATAGAATTTAGCACTTTAACTATTTAACTATTTAAGTCAGTTCAGAACGGATTAATTACATTCATATTGTTGTTAAACCATCAATCATCAGCATCCATCTTCAGAACTTTCAGTCATCCCTAACTGAAATTCCCTACCTGTTAAACACTAACTGCATTCTGCCTGTCTCCAGCTCCTGGAAACCACCATTCTTTCTGTTTCTTAATTTTTCTACTCTAGTACCTCATATAAGTGGAATCATACAATATTTGTCCTTTTGCATCTGACCTATTTCACTTAGCATTAATATCTTTAAGGTTCTTCTATGTGTTGGCATGTACCAGAATTTATTTTTTTAAGGCTGAATCATGTTTCATTGCATGTATAGACCACATTTTGTTCATCCGTTCATCTGTCGAACCTCTTGTCTTGCTTCTGCCTTTTGGCTGTTGTGAATTATGTTGTTAGAAACGTGTGTATACATAACTGAGACCTTGCTTTCAGTTCCTTTGGATATATATACTCAGAAGTCAAATTGATGGATCATATGGTAATTTTCTTTTTAATTTTTTGATGAATGGGCATACTGTTTTCCACAGTAGTGGCCACCGTTTTACATTACTACCCACAGTGCACAGAGTTCCAGTTTATCCACACCCTTTCTAACACTTGTTACTTTGTTTTCTTTTTTTCATTTTATTTATTTATTTTTTAAAGGTTATTTATTTATTTATTTGACAGACAGGGATCACAAGTAGCAGAGAGGCAGGCAGAGAGAGAGGAAGGGAAGCAGGCTCCCCGCTGAGCAGAGAGCCCGATGCGGGGCTCGATCCTAGGACTCCGATATCATGACCTGAGCCGGAGACAGAGGCTTTAACCCACTGAGCCACCCAGGCGCCCCTCTTTTTTTCATTTAAAAAAATAGTAACCATTCTAATGGATGTGAAATGATACCTTACTGTGGTTTTGATTTATATTTCCTAATGATTAGTTTTGTCAAGCATGTTCGTGTGTTTATTGGCCATGTGTATACCTTCTTTGGAGAATTGTTTATTTAAGTACTTTGCCCATTATTAGTTGAGTTGTTTGTTGTTGAGTTGTAGGAGTTTGTTATATATTCTGGATACTAACCTCTTATCACTTAAATGATTTGCAAATATTTTCTCTCAGACTTATCCCATAGGTTGCTTTTTCACCCTATTGATTGTGTACTTTGATGCATGGAAGTTTTGGGTTTTTTTAAGAGTTTATTTATTTGACAGACGGAGATCACAAGTATGCAGAGAGGCAGGCAGAGAGAGAGAGGGAGAAGCAGGCTCTCCGTCAAGCAGAGAGCCCAACGTGGGGCTCATTCCCAGGACCCCGAGACCATGACCTGAGCCACAGGCAGAGGCTTAACCCACTGAGCCACCCAGGCGCCCCGATGCACAGAAGTTTTTAATTCTGATATAGTCCCTGCTCAGAGGGGAGCCTGCTTCTCCCTCTCCCTCTGCCTGCCATTCCCTTGCTTGTGCTCTCTCTCTCTGTCAAATAAATAAAATCTTAAAAAAAAAAAACAGAAAGGATAAGAGTGATGATTTTGAAGCACTTTACATATTGGCCCAGAAACCAGAAGTCTCCTAGACTCTCTTATACTTTTCTAATCTTAGCCCTCAAGTCACTCACTTCTCCAAGGAGTTCTCTTTCCTTAGAGTGGAGAATGGTATTTAGAAGCCAAGGTCCAGATGCTAGATGTACTCCTTGCTTCTGGAGTGTTACTGCTTCAGCAGTTAAAGCCAGAAAATATATAAAGTGTATGTGTGTGTGTATTTCTGTGTGTTTACATAAATGCATTCATATGTACATCTACTATATGTGTATATACACTCAGACATCTATTCGTATCTATATGTATACACACACATGTTAAAAAGTGACTTTTATTCTTATGGATGCCTTTAGGACCACAGGGTTCATTCTAGCTTTCTTCCTTTCCATGTTTATAATTTCCATTGATCACAGTGAAAACATGGTTTACTCATCCTCAAACTATTTATTTGTTGAATCCTGTAATAGAGTTAAAATAATTTTAGAATGCTAAGCTATGCATTATGAGAAAACAGACCTACTAGAGTCCAGTACTTGTTTACAGCTCTTTTTTGTTACTGGACTGAGGATATATAGTCAGAATACTGTGTTCGTGAGCACCTCAAGTTATTCTCCCTCCTCTATACTTCTTTCTTCTTTATGGTTATGCTCATCTGAAATACAGTTAGGCTCGTTTATTTTCTTGCTTTCTTTCTTTCTATTAAGATTTTTTACTTATCATTTGAGAGAGAGAGAGAGAGAGACAGCACAAGCAGAGGGAGAGGGAGAAGCAGACTCCCAGCTGAGGAGGGAGCCTGATATGGGACTCGATCCCAGGCCCCAGAGAGCA
>NW_022631002.1:12176490-12331472 GCF_010015895.1 Lontra canadensis
TTTTTTTTTTTTTTTTTTTTTTTTTAGAGAGAGAGAGAGAGAGAGTGCGGAGAGAGGGGTTAGAGGGGTGGGGGAGAGAGAATTTTAAATAGGCTCCACATTGGGGCTTGATCTCACAACCCTGAGATCACAGCCTAAGCCAAAATCAAGAGTGGGGCATTTAACAGACTGAGCCACCCAGGGGCTCCCATTTTTCTTCTCTTAATTGCATTTTTGCCCCGCCCAAAGGCTTATATAAAACATTTTGAGTCAGTAAAAATAACATGGTTCTAGGGGTGCCTGAGTGGCTCAGTTGATTAAGGCTCTGCCTTTGGCCTATGTCATGATCCCAGGACCCTGGGATGGAGTCCCATTTAAGGGCTCCCTTCTCAGCAGGGAGTCAGCTTCTCCCTTTCCCTCTGTCCCTTCCCCCACTCATGCTCTCTATCCCTTTCTGTCTCTCTCAAAGAAATAGGTAGAATCTTAAAAAAAAAAAAAAATTAACAACATGGTTCTAGAATTGCCTTCCTGCTACACTTAAACCCCTTCCCATCCTTCCATTCTTTCCTGCACATTCCTAGGGTAGCCAATCTCAGTTTTTAATTTATACTTTGTTTCTTTATATACAACTGAGCAGATACCTGTGTATTTTCATATTTTACCTTCCTTCTTACTCAAAAGATACCATAGTTGGTACTTTTTGCACTTTGCATTTTGTCATTGAACGTTGTATCTTGGAAATCACTTTAAATCAATTCATGGAGATCTTCCTTAGTTTATTCAGCCACTTTCTTATGCGTGGGTATGAAAGTATTTCCCATATTTCACAGTTATGAACAATTCTGCTCTGTAAAACCCTGTACTTATGTACTTTCATCATGTTGGAGGTACTGTTTCTAGAAGTGCAATTTCGTTGACTTTTGTTACTGCACCAGCAGAGTATAAGTTCCGAAGTAAATTAAATATTTTTGAAGTTTTGTACAATTTATTGTTCACAAACAGTTGATTTTTCAAAAACCTTTTAATAGATGACTCCACAGCTACTGCTACTGGGTGATGTAACCTGGCTGAAAAATTCCGCCTATTTAAAATTCCACCTGCTTTAAAAGTTAAACATGAAAAAATTGAAACAGGAAGCCTCTCCTTATCTCAGTAAGTTATGTTTAAGTTCATAAACTTACTTTTTTTTTTTTAAGATTTTATTTATTTATTTGACAGAGATCACAAGCAGGCAGAGAGGCACGCAGAGAGAAGGGTGGGGGAAGCAGGCTCCCTGCTGAGCAGAGAGCCCAAGGTAGGGCTTGATCCCAGGACCCTGAGATCATGACCCAAGCCGAAGGCAGAGGCTTAACCGACTGAGCCACCCAGGCACCCCTTACTTTTAAGTCACAAAACATTATATACTATTTCATAATTATTATTTTTTAAAGATTTTATTTATTTGACAGAGAGAGACAGTGAGAGAGGGAAAAAAGCAGGGGGAGTGGGAGAGGGAGAAGCAGACTCCCCACTGAGCAGGGAGCCTGATGTGGGGCTTGATCCCAAGACCCTGAGACCATGACCTGAGCAGAAGGCAGAGGCTTAATGACTGAGCCACCCAGGCGCCCCAGTTATTTTTCTTGATTAGTAGTTCTTAGTTGTAATTTTTGGGAAAAGATTGTCCTTTATAGCTCTGCAACTAATATGAAGTACAGACCTGTCACTTGTTAGGAAAAAAATCTAGACATACATAAACAACACTTACAGTTTCAAAAATCGGTCCTTGATTTAAAAAACAAAACAGTCACAGCATTTGTAGTAGTGTGGCTTTGTTTCTCAAGGACTTCCTATAATGAAGTGTTGCTTTTCTCCTACCCAATCCCTGGATCTCCTGTTTTCCAGATAGGCCTAGAAAAGCCTCACTGGGATTTGTTCTTATCCATACTAAGAGCAACATTTTCAATTTAGTTCTTTGATTTAGCATCTTTAAAAGCCTTTAGGATTTAGATCTGTGTTTTTAAAAAATGGTGCAGTGTGAGATTCAGCTATTCTGGAAGTGTTATGCTAATACCTTTACATGAAGAGCTCTTGAGTTTTTAAAATACTTTATGCATTTAATTTCTCAAATCCTTGTATGTTATTAGTACTCAGCATTCCTGAGGCAACCTTGAACCCTCTGATTCAGGATCCCAACCCATTTACGTGGATTATTAGGAGCTGGCTCTTAATACAGAACTTCAGGCCCAGGACACATTTACCTATTTTTAACTAGTTAAGGATCACTTAAATGTCTTGTAAGGCCATGCCATCTTGCCAGAAACATTGTTTCAAAGGTCTTTTCTTGAATCTTCTTTTAACTGAAGAACTCAAGATAATCTTTGTAAATGGGGAGAATTTGGGGAAAATTTAAGAAAACCAAACCAATTATCTCCAGACTAGGTAACTTTTTGTGTACTGAACCCCACAGCAGAGCAGCAATAGGAGTACAGGGTCAGAAAATGCTCCCGTACTCACATAGATACCACATGTCCTGGAAGGTGTATGGATTGTTCGAGTAATACATATGTAGTTTTTTATTTTTTTTTTTTTTAAAGATTTTATTTATTTATTTATTTGACAGACAGAGATCACAAGTAGGCAGAGAGGCAGGCACAGAGAGAAGTGGGGCGGGGGTGGGGGGAGCAGGCTCTCCGCTGAGCAGAGAGCCCGATGCAATGGGGGACTTGATCCCAGGACACTGGGATCATGACCTGAGCCAAAGGCAGAGGCTTTAACCCACTGAGCCACCCAGGCACCCCCATACGTAGTTTTAATACATGATTGTAGAAGTCAGAGTGCTACCAGGTTTATAATGGAAAACTGTAATCTCCTATTTTAGCTCTCCCCACTTTGAACTCTTTCAGCTCTTTATTCTTGAATTTACCTAATTTTTAAGTAGAATATTTATGCTGTTCTTTTTTTTAATAGTAGACATTATCTATTGATTTCTTACAAATGATTTACATTTAGTCCTCATAAAGCACACTTGGCAGTATTTACTCTGAAATTGCACTCAATAGAGCAAGAAATCCTACAAAAAGCTACAGGGTAAAATAGACTGGCTGCTCCACAGATCGTATTCAGACTAGTCTGTAGCTGTAGAATCTGGCATGAATTGGCTGAGTTCTGCAGGAAGCTTTTACCCACTTTAATGAGATCAATTTTGGTCCATTTCCTTTTTATCTGTGTCTCATTCTTATTCATCAATCATGAGTCATCAGCATACTCATATAAGTAAACAGTTTCTTAAAAGAGAGATCAAACTCATTGCTGGTTAGGTCTGGTGGTTAAAAAAACAAAAGCAAACAAAAAACCAATCTAAAGTTGTTTTATTCATTCTAACAGAGCAGGGAACAAATCTAAGCTCTTGCTATATGAATGTTTTGTGTGAAGTCAGAATACTTAGAGCAAGACATGTGCTCCCTTTACTTTGGTGTTTTATAATTTTCATTGTTATATTTGAGATACTGTTACAGATTATGGTCCATTAGCTGTGTTGATTTTGCCTTGCTGGTCTCATAGTCATGGCTCATTTTAAATTTGCAGAGTTCTTTGTTAGAAAACATTTCTAGAGTCTACCTTTTGTGATTTCCTTTGTGATTCAAATAATTTATCAAAATAGATTTACTTAAAATTTGTGTGAGTGTAGTTTTTAAATTGGGCAATGTTCTCTTCTACATAGGAACAGCTAAGGGTATATGTGATCAGTTAAGTTTCTTTTAATAACTACTGAAAACACCATTTATATAAAACTCACCAGTGAATTGATTTTTCCTTTTAGAAACAAGTACATATTGGGCAGCTCTAATACAAAAGCTGTTGCTTTAGCCTTGGCAGTTTACTGATCTTTAGACATTCATTTCTCTTTCTTGATGCTTATCTGTGCCTGTATAGGCTTTGCAATTAGCACAATGAATAGGGTAATCCTCTGAAAGTTATTCTTTGTGTATTTTTGTTGAAGCCCGGGTTTGTGGTTGGTAGGGTCCCACATATAGAGTATACTAGAAGTCATTAGAAAAAATGATTTGACCGCAATAAGATATTAATGTCTGTTTTCCTGAATTAGAATTGGTATATGATTTTCACCAAGAAATAAAAATAAAAATTATTTCTTCAGCCACTCATTTAGGTTCCTATGCATAAGTTAACAGAACCTTGTCAAAGATTATATTTTAAATGAAAAGAATAAATAGTTTTTCTTCACTAAGCTTTATCGGTTTCTGTTTTGTTTTTTTTGCTTCGAAGTTCTTGTTAAAGCATTTTTCCAAACCTATTAAATTAAAATTGGGAAAAATCTGTTTTCTAATTTCTTCAGCAACTTTGTTTTATGAAGCACCCGTTTATGCCCGTTTATATCTTAGACTGGAAATTGGCAATCTGCAGCACATGTGGCAAACCCAACCCACGGCCTTTTTTTTTTTTTTTTTTTAATGTCTCTGGAGGTAAGAATGGTTTTTACAGTTCAAGAAGATAGTTAAAAGAAGACACCAAGATTGTAGAGATTGTATGTGGCCTGCAAAAACTAACAGTGGTTGTTATATGTCCCTTTATAGGACAAATTTAATATATAACATATAATGTACATACAGCTTTTTAATGGTTTACAGTCCATCTGAATTAGAAAAATGTTTTGCTATAATCTCTTTACATAATCCTGCATGTATTGTAGGAATTCATGGAATTTTGTCAGTTTTTATTTTGATATGATCTTTTATTGATCAGGGCCAAATGTGTATGCATGACACTGCAGACTTTCATTAAATTAGCTTAGCTTTTTGAGAGACAAAGAATGTGTGTGGTGAAGTAGTGAACCAGCACACTTAGGCTTACTTTCTTGGGAGGGTGTGAACATTTTTGTGATACTGCTTTAGGGGTGGTGATGAGTTTGAATATTGTCATTTCTCCATTGGTGTAGGGTTTTTTCTTTGATACCGTTGTCTGTTGCATAGAGAGTTATTTCCTTGAGAGGCTGTATTTTGATGTTAAATTGGGTAATGTATGGTTGGTTTGGATGAGAGTTTTAATACTGATAGCTTCTGGCAAAAACCCCCTGGTTGCCTGGTTATAATGCTTTGTCATTTATCATATTTTATTGACTGTAAAGCATACTTTTTATTTTTCACCTTAACGTCTTTGAAATCAGGATGCATGTTAAATTTTATGACATAATCATGATTGGCAGAGTTTTTTCCTCTAGTGCTACATGAAATAATGGTGCATCTTAAAATCAGTAAGGTATGGCTTGTACATTCTACTCATTTATAATATCCGTTAGGTGCTTCGTTTTCTTACTCCTTGTGTTAATTCCACCCCTTCTTATTTTGCTATGGCAGGCAGAATTCATTGTTTTGGAAATTTTTCATCATTTAAGGGTTTGCCTTGAGGGTTATTTTAATTCTGAGATTGGTTATTGATTTAGATTGTAAACACCATCAACCATATCTAGTCAACAGAACAATTTGGGAAAATGAACACTTAACATAGAGTATTCTGAGTAGCACAGTATCCTGTTCTGTTACTGTTAGTTTGGTTAACAGATGGCCTGTAGCCTGGTCTTTAATATTAGTTACTATTTTGTTGAATAGACTGTAGAAGGACATTAACTAGAAAACCTGTTTAGCTTTAGGCCTAGCTGAGATTTTCTTGAATGCTTGCAACTGGGAACACCCTATGGATTTATGGTAATATCCTGTTCTTAGAAAATAATGAGAAATTACATAGTAATTGTTTTAAGACCTTTACTGTCTCCCAAGGTGAGCCACTTTGTATTACAAAGACAGTAAGTTTTTAAAAACCTGTTTCAATGGAAAATCACAAGTCAGTAATTTCAAAAAAGGCAAGCCAAATAAAAGTAGAAAGAGGATCGGGATTAATGCCAACTTTAAATATACACACATAAGTTTTTTATTTAAGTTAGTGATTCCAAGCCCTCTTTGCACCTGGGGTGATTTTTAAATTCTCAGTACCCAGATGTCTCTGGCAAATTAAATCAGAATGTCTGGGAGTGGTTGCTGGCATTGAATTTTTTAGTTATTATATTACAAAAGCAGCTGGCATTGAATTTTTTTTCACTCTATTATTATTGTATTACAAAAGCAATATTTTTATAGATTTTACCCATGCATTTAGCCCTGTCTTTGCTCCTCATGCCTTCTTGAATCTCTGATCTTCCATCTGGGAGCACTTTCCTTCTGCCTACAATACATTCTGTAGAATTTCCTTTAGTGAGGGTCTTCTGTGGCCAGCTGTCAGGTTTTGTTTGTCTGGAAAGATCTTTATTCTACCCTGTTCTTAAAAGATATTTTTGTTGGTCTAGGTATCAATTATCTATTTCTGGGTAACAGGCCATCCCAAATTCGGTGACTCAAAAACAACAGCTGCTTCCCCATGTATCTGTAGGTTAGCAGTTTGGGCAGAGCTCAGTGGGATGGCTTGTCTCTGGTCTACATGGTATCAGCTCAGCTCATTCACATCTCTAGTCACTTGTCAGGTCACCTGGGGGCTGGACAGTCATATGTCTGGAGGTCTGCTATAGAAAGGCAAGTTTCAATGCACAAGCAGTTTTCAAGCCTTTGTTCATATTTGCTGATGTCTCATTGACCAAAGCAAGTCTAGTGGCCACGCACAGTTTCCAAAGAGTGGAGGAATTAGACTCCATCTCTTGATGGGAAGAGTGACAGTGGACCCAGGGGCGCCTGGGTAGCTCAGTGGGTTAAAGCCTCTGCCTTCAGCTTAGGTTATGATTCCAGGGTCCTGGGATCGAGCTCTGCTGTCGTGCTCTCTGCTTGGCGGGGAGCCTGCTTCCGCCCTCTCTTCCTGCCTGTCTCTCTGCCTACTAGTGATCTCTGTCTGTCAAATAAATAAATAAAATCTTAAAAAAAAAGAAGAAGAAGAAGAAATTAATTAATTAATGTAATTGTGCCATAAGGAATGAAATTTTTGCCCCTTATGTGATTTGACAACTCTGTGTACCTTGTAACATGCTTTGGTTTATTATGCATTGAAGTCAATATTCATGTTTACATTTTGCCCAGTGAATAATGTCAAGGATCATTGTCAGCTGAGATAGTCACTATAAAGCCAAGCTGGAGTCAGTCCAAGCATTGAATAATTCACAGTCCTATGAATTGAAAAATTGAGCATGTTAATATTTATTAGGCTATAAACATTTAACCACATTTTTACATCAGTGATCCAGCCCCATTGTTATGAAAATATGAGCAAGTTCTGTTCCTAGATTTGTCTTTTTGTTTAATACACTTTTTTGTTTTTTTTGTTTCTCTCTCAACTCTTGCATCCCTATAGTAGTTACAGCATCAGCTGCTACCACCACCAGCCACAAAACTGTTTTTTGGTTAGTTTCATTTCACAGACTTACCTCCAAGAAAGACAAACAGAATGACTTCTTCTCGGGTTACTTACATATCATCAACTTCTGGGTCTTCCAGAGAGGCAGGCATTTTATTTTATTTTATTTTATTTTATTTTATTTTATTTTATTTTAAGATTTTGTTTATTTATTTGACCGAGAGAGAGAGAGATCACAAGTAGGCAGAGCAGCAGGCAGAGATAGATGGGGAAGCAGGCTCCCTGCTGAGCAGAGAGCCTGACACAGGGCTCGAGCCCAGGACCCGGAGAGCATGACCTGAGCCGAAGGCAAAGGATCAACCCACTGAGCCACCCACGCACCCCTATTTTTAATAGTTCTACAAAACTCGGGGCACCTGGGTGGCTCTGTCGGTTAAGTGGCTGCCTTCTTCTCAGGACATGATCCCAGGGTCCTGGGATCAAGCCCTGTATCGGGCTCCCCAACAACGGAGAGCCTGCTTCTCCCTCTCCCTCTGCCTGCTGCTCTGCCTACTTGTACTCTCTGTCCATCTCTCTAATAAATAAATAAAATCTTTAAAAAAAATAGTTCTAAAAAACTCATTTGATTTGTTCTGCTGAGAGACTGTTACTGTGGGATTTCAGCATACTATAGCTGTAGTCAGATATCTGTTAATAGAATTTGTGTAATATAAGATATAAACTTAGTAGTTTTCCATCTTCCCATTAAAAAAACAGATGAGACTTCAGATAAGCAGGTGAAAATTTAGTGACTATTCTAGGCCTTATTGAAAAATGTAATTTAGAAAGCTGAGAGATCCCATTGCGATTAGAAAGATAAGTGATAGGAGAGTATGTCATGTTACTTTTGGATGATACTAGACAGAAGTTGTTCTTTGGAATTAAACAGGCCCATTTGCTAGACTGTAGAATAATAAGCTTTAATGTCTTAGAAGTACTATGTTTCTTTTTCCTATATCCTCTTAAATTTGACTGGTGACTTCATTGTACTTAGCATTAGTACGTTTCTTTTCTTTTAAAGAAATCCAGTGGTGTTTGGATTTCTTTAAAAGGAAAGAGACTTTTACCGTGTTGTCATTACAACTTTAAATAAACATGGGCTAGACCAAAGATAATAAAATTATTCTAATGTTTCCTTCACCTTTGTTTTATCCAAGTGAGATTTAAGTAAGAAGTACATGTTCCTCACTAAATCAGTTAGGGGTTATGATTCTTTGTGGTAACAGGAAGCTCTATCTAAACTAGGTTAAGCTAAAAAGAGAATTTGCTTCATATAACTATAATAAGGAATAATACTGGCTTTGGACTGGAGCTCAACCTCTTAGCTGTACTTATTTTTCTCTTCCCTCTGCTTCTGGATTGGGTTCCTTCATGCCTCTGACTGGTGGCAAAGTGGCCAAAGTAGCTGTATTTCTACTCCATCTGTGCCAGCAGTATTTGCAGATGTTTTATTGTTTGCCATTGTCTGAATCCCTGAAACACTTAGGATGTTTCATGTATAGTCTGAGTTTGGAATCATTTGATTTCCTTCCTAGGAATGAAGTCCCACCTGCAGTGCTGGAATAGAGTAGGGTTAAAAGTGGGAGAGACAAACAGGAGCTCACTGTATATAATAGAGTTTGAATATTGGAAGCAGTCACTTATGTCTTTGGGAGTTTTATTTCTGAGAGGTGACCCAAATCAAGATCAGTTCTATGTCCTAGGAAACTCTAATGTTTTTACTTTACTTCTTTCATTAGAATAAAGAGATACCTGCCATTTTGCTCATTTCGCATTCTAAAGAGCTGGCATCAAACATCACTAAACTGCTGTGAACTAGGCTAGAGCTGAGGGAGATGTTCACAGCATAGATGACTTACTGTGTTCTTTCTACTGAAAAACAAAACAAAGGGGACAAAAAATTCTCTCTGAAAGGCAAGTCCAGGAGGCCAGTGCTCATGTTTCATACCATGAATTATAGATCTCAGCTGTTAATCAGTCCTCAGTTCTCAATAAATTTAAGAACCTTATAATAACACAGTTTTAGTGTTTTGCTGATTTAAACAGTTTTTAACCTCTATGAAATCATATCTCTTTATATTTTTTAAGTTTTTTTTTTTTTTTTTTGACAGACAGAGATCACAAGTAGGCAGAGAGGCTGGCAGAGAGGAGGAAGCAGGCTCCCCGCCGAGCAAAGAGCCCGATGCACCCCATATCTCTTTATTAAAAAAATAATTTAAAAAGCTTTCTAGTCAGAAATATTAATAGCATTTTATAAAAGCAAGGAAAAGTAAATGACATTTGAGGAAATCACACTTTATTTCCTCAACAAAAATAAGCCTTATTCCCAACCCCCACCCCCACATACCTTTTGCCACTGTCCTACCATCTTTTATTTCTTAGGTTAAAGAGTTGACAGAGCTATACCACATTATCTCCTGTTTACAGGTCAAGAGACAGGATTGGATCCCTGTGGTATAGAATATGTCATTTAGTCAAGATTTTCTCCTATAGAAAGTTGAAAACACTGGGTTTTGGAAGACTATTGAAGAGTCCGGATTCTTAGGCTCCCTGTGTTATTTTTACAGGCAAAGACATTTTTCTTTCCAGCTTCTTAGGTATTGTTTTGTAACACCTTAAATATTTTCTTATCTGACATTTTCATTCTTTCTGTGACTATATATATTTTTTATTCACACCTTAGCAATATGTGTTAGATTTAAAATAATTAACATTTAAATATTTCTGTTGTTTAATTTTTTGTAGCCTGTTTTTTTTCCTAGCATGGAGACTAAACTGGTGAAGAAAAATTTTGTATTTTCTACTTCCCAGCAATTATTTATTACACACTTTCTATATTCTAAGTACAAATTTAGAGTTACGAATACTCTTTCTGCCTCTGCATACATTTCTTTCTCATACAGTAAGACTGTGTGATAAGAAAGGCAGATTTGAGCAGAAAAACACATGGAGGAAAAAACAAGTAAGACCTGCTCAGAGTTTATGTAAATCATCTAGAAAATGAGGATGGCCTAGATTAAAGCAATGATAGAAGAAAGAGAGATTGACTAAGTCTGAACAACAGCAGAAAAAAGATGACTCGGGAGAGCTAGTTACAGGACTAGGATACAGGATATGCAAGAGATAAAGGAATCAGTGGTAAACTCAAAGTCCCGTTGGGTATGTGAGGGTTTTTCACTAAGGGCATTCTGATGCCATTCATGGTAGAAAGAATGGACTTGGGGACAGAAATTAACTCTATTAAATAAATAAATGGGAGAGAAGAGACAAATCTGTATGGGATGGCAGATAATTTACATAGATACTTCTCATTGTTGAGATAGCCCTTAACTCACCATTCCCCCTTCAGTATGGGCTGAGCTTAATTAATTGCTTTCAAAGAGTAGGCAGTGGGAAAGTGGATGAGGGTCATTCCACAGTGGAGAAACCTGGCAAACACCCCCTTGACCAGATGACCAAAGTTGGCATCATCAGTGGTGTCATATTTATATCATGTATACCTTTATTATGATGTGTTGAGAAAGGCTCTTCCTGGGCACCTGGGTAGCTTAGTTGGTCAGGCTAAGGTCGTGAATCCTGCATCAGGCTTCCTGCTCAGCAGGAAGTCTGCCTATCCCTCTGCCACTCCAAGCCCTGCTCCTGCCCCCCTACCCCTGCAAAAATAAATAAAATCTTAAAAAAAAAAAAAAAAAAAAAAGAATGCCACTTACTCTCTAAAACCTATTAACCTATGAGCAAAATATCATGTAAACCTAAATTGAGGGATACTCCACCCAGTAGTTGACCCCAGCCTTCCTTAAAACTCTCTAAAGTCATTAGAGACACAGAGGCTAAGGAGATAGAATGACTAAATCCTGGGTGGAATAATGTTTGACCAAATATCTGGGCACCCTATAGCCTAGTCAAGTTGATACATAATATTGTGTCACTGTCCAAAACTAAGAGAGAGTAGAGAGTTAAAGAGGATAAAGTATTAAGGAGGAGTGTGTGTTAAACAGCAAAAACAGATCATGACCTGAGCTCAAGATGGTATAGAAAAGATTATTTTTAATGATAAAAGCCACATGAAGTAGGAAATAAGGAACCATAGACAGACTCCTCATTTAAAAAGTGAAAGGAAGGGGTGCCTGGGTCGCTCAGTGGGTTGGGGCCTCTGCCTTCGGCTTAGGTCATGATCCCAGGTCCTGGGATTGAGCACCACATCAGGCTCTCTGCTTAGCGGGGAGCCTGCTTCCCCCCTTCTCTCTGCCTGCCTCTCTGCCTACTTGTGATTTCTGCCTGTCAAGTAAATAAATAAAATCTTAAAAAAAAAAAAAAGTGAAAGGAGGATGCACACTGATAGACTGGATAATAGGGATGCCTGGGTGGCTCAGGGGGTTAAGTCTCTGCCTTCGGCTCAGGTCATGATCTCAGGGTCCTGGGATCGAGCCCCGCATTGGGCTCTCTGCGCCACAGGGAGCCTGCTTCCTTCTCTCTCTCTCTGCCTGCTTCTCTGCCTACTTGTGATCTCTGTCAAATAAATAAAAAAAAAAATCTTTTAAAAAAGAATGGATAAGGGTCACCTGGGTGGCTCAGTGGGTTAAAGCCTCTGCCTTCAGCTCAGGTCATGATCCCAGGGTCCTGGGATCGAGCCCCGCATCGGGCTCTCTGCTCACCAGGGAGCCTGCTTCCTCCTCTCTCTCTCTGCCTGCCTCTCTGCCTACTTGTGATCTCTGTCTGTCAAATAAATAAATAAAATCTTAAAAAAAAAATGGATAATAGAATTAACTTACAATTTTATTTTAAGATGAGATTAATTTTTTATTTATTTAACTTTTTTAAAAGAAGATTTTATTTACTTATTTGACAGAGATCACAAGTAGGCAGAAAGGCAGGCAGTGGAGGGGGCTGGTGGTGCAGCAGGCTCCCTGCCAAGCAGAGAGCCCGATGCGGGGCTCGATCCCAGGAGCCTGGGATCATGACCTGAGCTGAAGGCAGAGGCTTTAACCCACTGAGCCACCCAGGTGCCCTGAGATTAAGTTTTTAAAGATGCATTTTTATCTGCCCCTCTATTAAGACACCCTTTCCTCTGACTACTTCAGTCCCCCAGTACCGATAGGGCCAAAATAGCTAATTAATACATAAAATTTTCCTCAGTTCGGGGCACCTGGGTGGCTCAGTGGGTTAAAGCCACTGCCTTCGGCTCAGGTCATGATCCCAGGGTCCTGGGATCGAGCCCCGCATCAGGCTCTCTGCTCAGTGGGGAGCCTGCTTCCCTTCCTCTCTCTCTGCCTGCCTCTCTGTCTACTTGTGATCTCTGTCAAATAAATAAATAAAATCTTTTAAAAAATGTTTTTTCCCTCAGTTCTTGGGAGGATAAAACAAGTTTAACAGCCCCTCCTCTCAAAAAAAGCAGATGCTTCACATCCTCTAAAAATGTCTTGAGATTCTCACATATTCAGATTTATGAACATGTATCCATAGAAACATGGATGAAAGCCACAGAGGTTAGATCAGACTTAGATGTTATAAACAGGTGCTCGGTGAGTTAACAAATATTGTAAAATCCTAAATTGTTCTTACTCTTTTAGGTATAATCTTCAATAATATAGTTCAAATATTTGTGCACATTCTTTCATTTTATTATCTACCCTTCATAATTGAGTACGTGGAAGACTGGCTTAAGACAGAAAACAGTTAAATTGGAGATGTTTCTTTTGGCTGATATTAGCACTTGCGCCCCCTTTCCCACCCAATCCCAACTAAGGATTTTAATAATTTCACAAAGATGTATCTTAAGTAGTGATAGTGCCAAAGGTGCAATATTAGTGGGCAAGTAGTAGTTCCTCCACTCAGTTGTTCAAAAGTTTGTCAGTTGTAAAAGTTGCCAAGCACACACAGTCTACAGAGGAGACAGACCATACACAAGACCATTCCTTCAACTTTAGGAAAAGTAGCTGTTCCACCTAATCCATAGAAACAAATATAGAAAGCCAAGTAAAATGGAGGGACAGAAGAATGCTCCAAAAGAAAGAATAACGACCTCAGGAAAAGAACTAAATGAAAGTGAGATAAGCAATATGCTTGATTAAATTATTTATTTATTTATTTGTTTGTTTGTTTGTTTGTTTTAAAGATTTTATTTATTTATTTGACAGAGAGAGATAGAGATCGCAAGTAGGCAGAGAGGCAGACAGAGAAAGGGGGAAGCAGGCTCCCCGCTGAGCAGAGAGCCCGACTCAGGGCTCTATCCCAGGATCCTGGGATCATGACCTGAGCTGAAGGCAGAGGCTTTAACCTACTGAGCCACCAGTAATGATCATAAAGATACTCACTGGGCTGAAGAGAAGAGCAGAAGAACTCAGTGAGACCTCCACTAATGAGATAGAAAATAAAAAAAGAACTAGAGTTGAAGAACATAATAACTGTAATTAAAAACACACTAGAGGGAATCAGCGGTACATTAGTGGTACAGAAGAATGTATACATGATCTGGAACACAGAGTAATGGAAAGCACACATGCTGAACACCAATAAGAGAAAAGAATTTGAAAAGTGAGGATAGGTTAAGTGATCTCTTGAACAACATCAAGCAAACAAATGTTTGCATTATAGGGGGTCCCAGAAGTAGAGAGAAAGGGGTAGAAACCTTATGTGAAGAAATAGTAGCTGAAAACATCGCTAACCTTGGGAAGGAAATAGTGATCTAAGTCCAAAAAGCATAAAGTGTTACAAACAAGATGAACCCGAGAAGGTTCACTCCAACACAAAATAATTAAAATGTCAAAAATTAAAGAGAGAAAATTTTAAAAGCAAGAGAGAAGAAAAAAGTTACCTATAAGAGAAAACCTATAAGGCTATTAGCTGATTTTTCAGCAGAAATTTTGCAGGCCAAAAGGGACTGGCATGATATATTTAAAATGCTGAAAGGAAAAATCCTGCAATCAAGAATACACCACCTGGCAAGGTTGTCATTCAGGTTTGAAAGAGATAAAGACATTCCTGAACAATAGATAAAGGAGTTTATCGCCACTAAACAAGCCTCATGAGAAATGTTAAAGGGACTTCTGTAGGTGGAAAAGGACTAGCCATATTAGACGTAAGAAAGTTATGAATAAAAAGATGTAAAATATGGCAGCATATACATAAAACATGAGGGAGGGAGTATAAAAAATATGGAAAGGGAAAAAAAGTTATTTTTCTTTTTTTAGAATGTGTTTGAACTTAAATAACCATGAAATTAACATAGACTGCTGTTTACTTAGGATGTTCTATATGAACCTCATGGTAACCACAGACCCCAAACCTATAATAGATATACAAAAAAATAAATAAATAAATAAAGAGAAAGAAAGCTAAAAAACACTACAGAAACCAATCAATGACAAAAAACAAGAGAAGAAAGGAACAGAGAACTACAAAAAGAACCAGAAAACAAATAAAATGGCAATAAATACATAACTATCAATGATAAGTTTAAATGTAAATGGCCTAAATCCTCTAATCAAAAGACATAGGGTAGTGGAATGGTTAAAGAAAACAAGACCCATCTATATGTTGCCTGCAAGAGACCCATCTCAAACCAAAAGGCACAAACCAACTGAAAGTGAAGGGCTGGAAAAACATTTACTGTACAAGTGGAAGCAGAAGAAAACCCAAGGTAGCAATACATGTATCAGACAAAATAGACTTTAAAACAAAGCTGTAACAAGAGATAAAGAAGGGCATTACTTAATGATAATGGGATCAATCCAACAGAAGATATGTAATAATTGTAAATATCTGCATACTCAGCACTGGAACATCTAAGTACAAAGAGCAAATTAAAGACAGAAAGAGAAATCGTGGTAATATAAATAGTAGGGGGACTTTAACACCCTACTTACATCAGTGGATAGATCATCCAGGCAGAAAATCAACAAGGAAAGATAGTGTCTTTGAATGACACATTGGATCTGTTGGAGCTAACAGATACATACAGAACAGTCCACCCCAAAATAACAGAATACACATTCTTCTCAAGTGCACATGGAGCATTCTCCAGAATAGATCATGTTAGGCCACAAAACAAACCTCAACAAATTGAAGAACATTCAGTCAAACCATGCATCTTTTCTGATCTTAATGTTATGAAACTAGAAATAAATCACAAGAAAAAAAATAGAAAAAAACCACAAATACATGAAAACTAAACAACATACTAAACAACAAAAGGGCCAGTGAAACAAAATACTAAAAAATGGTGACAAATGAAAATGGAAACATGATGGTCCAGACCTTTGAGACATAGCCAAAGTCTGAAGAGGGAAATACATAGCAATATAGGCCTACCTCAGGAAACAAACAAAAAACTGAAATAAACGATCTAACTTTACACCTAAAGGAACTAGAGAAAGAAGAACAAAGAAAGCCCAAGGGAAGCAGAAGAAAAGAAATAATAAAGATCAAAGCAGAAATAAGTGATATAAAGACTTTAAAAAAAAAATCAATGAAACCAAGAGCTGGGTCTTTTGAAAAGATATGCAAAATTGATAAACCTTTAGGAAGACTCACCAAGAAAAGAAAGGACCCAAATAAAATCAGAAATGAGAGGAGAAGTAACAGCTAACACCACAGAAATACAAAGGATTATAAGAGAAGAGTGTGAAAAATTATATGCCAACAAACTGGACAGCCTAGGAGAAATAATTCATAGAAGTGTAAGATCTTCCAAAACTGAACTAGGGAGAAATAGAAAATCCAGACAGACCAATTACAAGTAACAAAATTGAATCAGTAATCAAAATATAATAAAAAGATAAAGAGTCCAGGTCCAGATGGATTCACAGGTGAATTCTACCAAACATTTGAAGAAGAGTTGATATTTATTCTTTTCAAACTATTCCAAAAAGCAGAAGGGGAAGGAAAGCTTCCAAATACATTCTACAAGGCCAGCAACACCTTGATACCAAAACCAGACAGACCCCACAGAAAAAAGAAAACTACAGGCCAGTATCTCTGATGAACATAGATGCAGAAATCCTCAACAAAATATTAGCCAACTGCACAAATGCACTAAAAAGATCATTCACCATGATCAAGTGGGATTTATTCCAGGGATGCAAGAATGTTTCCTTATTCACAAATCAGTCAGCATGATATACCGCAACAACAAAATGAAGCATAAAAATCATATGATCATCTCAGTAGCTATAGAAAAATTATTTGACAAAATTCAGTATCCATTCATGACAAAAACTCAATGGAGTGGTTTTAGAGGGAACATACCTCAACATATCTAAAGGCTACATAGGAAAAACCCATAGCTGCTATCATCCCCAGTGGGGAAAAACTGAGAGGTTTTCCTTGAGGACCAGGCAGAAGAGAAGGATGTCCACCCTGACCACTGTTATTCAACACAGTACTGGTAGCCTTAGCCACATCAGTCAGACAAAAAAAGAAACAGGAAGCATTCATATTTGTAAAGAGGAAATTATTTTTTAAAAGATTTATTCATTTATTTATTTGACAGAGATCACAAGTAGGCAGAGAGCGAGGCGGGGAAGCAGAGTTCCTTGCTGAGCAGAGAGCCTGATGTGGGGCTAGATCCCAGGACCCTGAGATCATAACCTGAGCTGAACTCAGAGGCTTAACCTACTGAGCCACGCAGGCACCCCTGTAAAGAGGAACTTAAGCTCACTATTTGCAGATGACATGATACTATACATAGAAAATCCTTCAGAGGAGCTACTAGAAGTAATAAATGAATTCAGTAAGTTGTAGGATATAAAATTAATACAAATCAGTAGCATTTGTATATACTAGTAATAAAGTAGCAAAAAATTAAGAAAACAGCATTATTTATGATTGCACCAAAAAGAATAGGAATAAACTTAACCAAAGAGGTTAAAGGTCTGTGCTCTGAAAACTATAAAACACTGATGATAGAAATTGAAAGTGATGCTAATGGAAAAATACTCCACTCTTACATGGATTGTAAGAATTAATATTATTAAAATGTCCATATTACCCAAAACAATCTAAACATTGAGTGCAGTCCCTGTCAAAATACCAACAGCATTTTTCACAAAACTAGAACAAATAATACTGAAATGTGAATGGAGCCACTAAAGACCCTGAATAGCCGAATAGTCAAAGAAAGAAAAACAAAGCTGGAAGTTTGACAATTCCAAATCTTAAGATATACTACAAAGCTGTAGTAATCAAAGCAGTATGGTACTGGTACAGAAATAGACATTTAGATTAGTGGAACAGAGAGCCCGGAAATACACCTGTGATTTTATGGTCAATTAATCTATTACAAAAGAGACAAGAATAGACAGTGAGGAAAAGACAGTAACTTCACTGCATGGTGGTGGGAAAATTGGACAGCTGCATGTAAAGAATAAAACTGGATCACCTTTTGAGACCATACACAAAAATAAACTCAAAACCAATTAAAGACCTTAATGTGAAACCTGAAACCATAAAAATCCTAGAAGAGAACACAGGCAGTAATTTATCTGACATGGGCTATAGCAACATTTTTCTGGATATGTCTCCTAATGCAAGGGAGGAAAAAAGTAAACTATTGTAACTACATCAACATAAAAGGATTTTATATAGTGAAGGATGCTATCAACAAAATTAAAAGGCAAACCTACTGAATGGGACAAGGTATTTACAAATTATATATCCTATTAGAGATTAATATTCAAAACACAAAGAACTTACATAACTCAACACCAAAAAACAACCCAATTAAAGAAAGAGGAGGGGCACCTGGGTGGCTCAGTCGTTAAACGGCCTATTCTTGGTTTTGGCCCAGGTCATGATCTTAGGGTCCTGGGATCAAGGCCTGCATTGGGCTCTGTGCACAGTGGGGTGTCTGCTTGAGATCTTTCTCCCCCTCTGCCCATCCTGCTTGCTCATGCTCTCTCTCTCTTAAATAAATAAAAAAAAATTTTTTTTTAAGGGGCCTCTCGGTGCTCAGTCAGTTAAGCGTCCAGCTCTTGATTTTGGCTCAGGTCATGATCTCAGGGTTGTGAGATCAAGCTCCATGTCAGTCAGCTCCAGGCTGAGTGTGGAGCCTATTTAGGATTCTCTTTCTCCCTCTCTCCCTTCCCCCTGCTCTCATGCACTCACCCTCTCACTAAAAATAAATTTTTTTTTTTTTTTAAGTAAAAAAGAGCAGAGGACCTGAGTAGGTATTTTTCCAAAGAAGAAATAGAAATGGCCAACAGTCAGATGAAAAGATGCTCAACATCACTAATCATCAGGGGAATGCAAATTAAAATCAGAGCAAGATATCCCTTTACACCTGTTAGAATGGCTAAAATAAAAAAGGCCAGAAATCACAAATGTTGGCAAGGATGTGGGGAAAAGGGAACTCTTATGCATTATTGGTGGGAAGGTAAATTGGTGCAGTTACTATGGATAACTGTATGGAGGTTCCTCCAAAAATTAAAAATAGAAATAACATAAGACTTAATAATTCCACTACCTGGTGTTTATCCAATGAAAATGAAACACTAATTAGCAAAGATATATGTACTCTTATGTTTATTGCAGCATTATTTGCAATAGCTAAGATAGAGAAGCAACCCAAGTGTCCATTGATAGATAAATGGATATGGAAAATGTTTTACAGATACACAATGTAATATTATGCAACCATAGGAAAGGATGAGATCATGCTATTTGAGACAACATGGATGAATCTAGAGTATATTATGCTAAGTAAAATAAGTCAGACTGAAAAAGACAAATACCATTTGATTTCACATTCTTAACAGAATCTTTAAAAAAAACAAACAAAACCTGAATGAGTAAACTAAAGCAGAATCACACCTATAAATACAGAGAACCAACTGATGGTGAGTGAGGGGATGGGCAAAATGGGTGAGAGCAGAGGGACATACAGTCTTCCAGTATGGAGTCATGGGGATAAAGGGAACAGCAGAAGAAATGTAGTTACATTGTCATAGTGATGAATATAGCACCATGTATAAACTTGTTGAATCACTGTGTTATACACCTGAAAATAACACTGTGTTAACTATACTAAAAAATTACAATTTATATTCCTTGCATTAAAAGAAAAAAGTTTGTTAGGCAGTGAACACAGAATAGGAAACTAACATTTAAAAGTCTCTTTGGAGGTTGCCTGGGTGGCTCAGTCGTTAAGCGTCTGCCTTTGGCTCAGGTCAACATCCCAGGGTCCTGGGATTGAGCCCCACGTCGGGCTCCCTGTTCAGTGGGAAGCCTGCTTCTCCCTGACCCACTCCCCCTGCTTATGTTCCCTCTCTTGCTGTGTCTCTGTCAAATAAATAAAATCTTTAAAAAATAAAATAAAATAAAAAAATAAAAGTCTCTTTGGTGGGGCGCCTGGGTGGCTCAGTTGGTTAGGCATCCTCCTGATTTCAACTTAGGTCTTGCTCTCAGGGTCTTGAGTTCAGGCCCCATGTTGGGCTTCATGCTGGGCGTGGAGCCTACTTAAAAGTCTCAAAAAAAAAAAAGTCTCTTTGGTATATAAATATATATGTATGAAAATCAGACTGAAAATGGAAGACCATCTGTAAGCCAAAATGCAAATCTTTTACATTCTTAACTACCCAGAGTTTTATTGTTTTACTGCTTTAAGTTAGGACGTATCTACCATTTTTAAAAATGTTGTTCATTCAGCATATGTTCTTTCCAAATAACTTCTAAAAAGGAGTAATTTTACTTCCCCTTTAGTATAGGAAGAACTGATTAAAAGCCCAGGGTCAAGACAGGATAGTTTCTACCAAGGAACCAAGGTGACTGCTTCTAGATAGCTGCGTTAGATTTCTTTTCGGATTCTTCTGGGATGCAGTTTCCTGACTAGGATCTTCAGTCTTCTCTGCTTCCTGTTATCTGTTAAGTTTTAAAACTCCTCACTCAAGCATTTGATCTGTTTTCCTACAGTGTTCAAACTAGGAATAGTGTCTTAATTAACTATGCTCAGAGTTTTGGCCTGTCAGTATCTGCAAATTGTATCCACCATCCAATCCTTCCACTTAGATCAGCATATACTCTCGTTTTCTAGACCCAAGCAGAAAGCCCTGCCTATATTAATATGTAAAAACCTCTATGATTAAAACTTGCCCTGGGGCGCCTGGGTGGCTCAGTGGGTTAAAGCTTCTGCCTTCGGCTCAGGTCGTGATCCCAGGGTCCTGGGATGGGGCCCCGCATCGGGCTCTCTGCTTGGCGGGGAGTCTGCTTCCCCCTCTCTCTCTGCCTACTTGTGATCTCTGTCTCTCAAATAAATAAATAAAATCTTAAAAAACAAAACAAAACAAAAACAAAAACAAAAAAACTTGCCCTAACTGGGAGTCTTACTGCTTTACTTCAGCTCACTTATTATATAGTAAAATGGATAACGATCCAGTAAGTAAAGATGTGTAAAAAATGAAAGGAAACTCACAACCTAACAGTATGTAGTTACAGAAAAGTTTTGCTTTCTGGATCAAAGACCCTTCCAGTTTTGTTAACTACAGCAACTTGGAGCGAGAGTAGAATTGCCCAGTGGTGAAAGTAGATTCACCCTACTGATTAAAAGTCTGAGGGGTAAATCTTCCACTTATCAATTTTATAAAGTTCTTCACTGTTTCTGAACAGTGAAAATCTGAATACATTTTCTTTATGAGAATCCAGTTAAGTTCATTGAAATCATATTACTAGAATTGTTCTTATCTGTCCATATAATATATGCAGCTTACACACTGTTAAACTGTTAGTTTTAGCTAGACTTTACTCCTTGGCTCCAGACTTTAGGTTATTTTGTATATAATCTGCATACTAAGATGATCTATACAAAAGTTGGTAAAATTAAAGTGCTTGAGTTATCCTCAAACTAAAACAAAAATTTTTTGGAGAGAAGACTGTGTCTCCTAGTAAAAGACTTTAAGCTTTTTTTTTTTTTTTAAAGATTTTATTTATTTATTTGACAGAGAGATCACAAGTAGATGGAGAGGCAGGCAGAGAGAGAGAGAGAGAGAGGGAAGCAGGCTCCCTGCGGAGCAGAGAGCCTGATGCGGGGCTCGATCCCAGGACCCTGAGATCATGACCTGAGCCGAAGGCAGCGGCTTAACCCACTGAGCCACCCAGGCGCCCCAAGACTTTAAGCTTTTAGTAGAAGAACTAATATTTAAAGTCAAATTTTATAAAATGATGGAATCTCTAGGCTCTTAATTGTTGTTTATCTTGCTTTTCTCCTATAGAACTGTTTTTGCTGTCTTGTAGTAAAAACAAAAGGGGTTTTCAGGGGCGCCTGGGTGGCTCAGTGGGTTAAGCCTCTGCCTTCAGCTCAGGTCATGATCTCAGTGTCCTGGGATAGAGCCCCTTGTAGGCTCTATGCTCAGCAAGGAGCCTGCTTCCTCCTCTCTCTGCCTGCCTCTCTGTCTACTTGTGACCTTGTGATCTCTGTCTGTCAAATAAATAAATAAAATCTTTAAAAAAAGGGGGGGGGTTTCAGTGATTTAGGAATTTGGGATTGACTCTTACTGTAATACAAAGTAGGTAAATTATCCCTAGCTTATTAATTGTCTCTGAATGAACTAGTGACTGAATTTTTTCCCCCAGAAATCTTTTATTTTTTTATTTTTATTTTTTAAAGATTCTTATTTGTTTGTTTGTTTATTTATTTATTTATTTGACAGAGCAGGAGAGAGCACAAGCAGGGGGAGCAGCAGGCAGAGGGAGAGGGAGAAGCAAGCTCCCCATTGAGTAGGGAGCTGAATGTGGGATCGATCCAGGACTCCAGGATCATAACCTAAGCCAAGGCAGATGCTTAGCCGACTGAGCCGACTTTCCCAGAAATCTTTTTTTTTTTTTTTTAAAGATTTTATTTATTTATTTGTCAGAGAGAGAGAGCGAGCACAGGCAGACAGAATGGCAGGCAGAGGCAGAGGCAGAAGCAGTCTCCCTGTTGAGCAAGGAGCCCGATGTGGGACTCGATTCCAGGATGCTGGGATCATGACCTGAGCCAAAGGCAGCCGCTTAACCAACTAAGCCACCCAGGCGTCCCCCTTCCCCGCCAGAAATCTTTTAAATCCTGGGCTAATTGTTGTGAGCCATTGCTCAACCTGTATTCAGGAATGGGGACACATTTTAGTATTTAGCTCAAGGAAAACAATTAATAGTTAATCTATTGCTAACTGAAACCATATGATGTTTCACAGCAAAATACAAGTATGGGTTGACCTATTGCAAACCAGTTTCTTTAGTTAGCATTAATTAGTGAGAGAAACGCTAGAAATGATCCCAGTTCTTGCCATAGAAGGGGAAGCTAGCAAGACTTTGTTTTCTACCATCCTCTGGAGTATGTGAGAATTTTGCCACTGTTGCACTCTATTACAGAAACTGACTAACACACATCAACAGTTATCTTGGTGTTATGCATGGTTATTTTATACAGAAGCATAGGAACAGTTGCAAATCATTTGGAGAATGGGATCATATTTTAAATGTACTAATGGAATTGATGAATTAAAGGAAATTTGTGTTAAGTTTACATTTTTAATGTTCTGTGTGATGGTTCCTTTCACAACATGAATAATTGACCTATTTTATGTTTTGTCAGTCTGGAACAGAGCCATTAAACAAAGAAGATTATGATTTGGGGAGTTTGGTTACTTGATCCAGTTTCTAAGAAGGAAAAGTTGAAATTTGTGAACATATTTTTAAAGCCACTACAGTGATTATTTGATCAGTATGGGACAAGAGTCCGTCTAGTTAGTATCACCCAAGCACAGCTATAACTGATTAAATGTTTTTTATTGATGGGTTTTTTACAGTTCACAACAAAATCTTATAAAATAAGTGGAAGGAAATTACATCTTTTTATATTAGCATCTCATCTTTGGTTATCTATCAGTTGGTCTACTGTTGAGCAAAAAGTGAGTTAAAGTGATAAACAATGATATCATTGAATTTACAAGTTGAGGAAATGAATATTAATAAGAATCCATCAAAAGATGATTTTATTCATGCATTTTATAAAATTCCTGTCTGTAACCATTCTTTTCCTGACTGTTCATTTTCAAAATGATTTAATGAAGTCCCATCAGACTTTAAGTGACCAACTAATAATTAACAGCAATATATTGAGAAAAATATAGGCATCCAGCCCGTTTATTGAAGAAATCCTGGTCTTTAAATCATTTTCGAACAAAGTAGGGTTTAAATATGTAATGCTGAGGAATTGAACAAAAAAATTTTTTTTCAAGACTGATTTTTTTTTCAAGACTGATTTTGTGCGAATAATAATTCCCAGGTATCTCCTGGGGATGACTATTCTGTGTTGTACCACCTGGTTTCTAAAGACTTCTGCTACTGAGCTTTACTGTAGTTGTAAGCCACATTGCCATGGTTAAGAATGTTGGATGGATGTGCTTTGGCTGAGAATTTTTAATAATCCTATAATAAACCTAGATTGATGATTTGTATCTTTGTATATGTGAGTCCTGCTGTTATCACGTGGCTCCTTCTATAAAAGAGCTGTTTGCCATTATGGAATTTCGGTATACAGTGAAAACTCAGCTTTTAGCAGCCACAAGAAAACCAAAATGATAGCAATTTCAACTGGAGTTGAAACTATTGGGCGGGGGCAGGGTGGGGGTTGTCTGGGTGGCTCAGTGGTTAAGGGTCTGCCTTCCGTCCTGCTCAGGCATGATCCCAGTATCCTGGGATCAAGCCCTGCATTGGGCTCCCTGCTCAGCGGGAAGCCTGCTTCTCCCTCTCTCACTCCCCCTGCTTGTGTTTCCTCTCTCGCTGTGTCTCTCTCTGTCGAATAAATAAACAAAATCTTGAAAAGAAAATAAACTGTTGTGGGGTCCATCCTTATTTTATTTATTTATTGTATTCATTTTTATTTATTCATTTTTTAAAAGATTTTATTTATTTGAGAGAGGGAGAATGAGCGTTGGGAAGGGGAGGGAGAGGGGAAGGGAGCAGGAAAGGAAGGGGCAGGGGGGTGTAGCAGGCTCTCTCCTGGGCAGAGAGCCCATCATCACAGGGATCCATCCCAGGACCCTGAGATCATGACCTGTGCTGAATCCAAGAGTTGGCTTAATAGATTGCGCCATGCAGGCGCCCCCAGAATAGTCAGATTTTGAAGAAAGAGATAAAACAGGGTTTCATGACTCAACCATGAACTTAAATACAAGTTACCAGGGGGAGTTTCTCTCTCCTGGAAGAGGAAGTAAAAGCTGGATTTAGTGAGCTATGTGGAAGAATGGAGAATTCTCCCTGAATCATAGCCCATGCTGTACTGAGGGTATGGCTGCAGAGACACTCACTGTAAAGGCAGCTCCTTGGAAACCACTTCTGTTCTCTGGGTCCCCGAGAATTGTGGTTGAAATGACCCAAGCTAATTTTGAGTTATAGAAACATAGTTGTAGAGCAGACCAAGTGATACTCATATATACCACTTTCACACTGGTGTATTTGTGGCATATTTATAAGGAAAGAAGCTTCCCTAATTTTTTAGAGTATGATATGATATGATAAAAAATATATTTGATCTTCATCCTGGGTTCCAGGCACAGAGCTCCTAAAGCCCTTGGAATTTCCTGAATGATAGGAATTCTCTTGTTATGTATAGTAAGTCTCCTTCCATTATACCTGAGTCTCTGTGAATGTGGTGACTTAAGGTGGGGCCCCTAGATGGGGCTAGTCATCTGATGGAAGACCAAGAGATTAGATAGTTGGAACTTCCCGTCCCACCAACCACCTCTAAAAAGGTAGTGGGGGGGGTTGGGGTGCCTGGGTGGCTCAGTGGGTTAAGCCGCTGCCTTCGGCTCAGGTCATGATCTCAGAGTCCTGGGATCGAATCCCGCATCGAGCTCTCTGCTCAGCAGGGAGCCTGCTTCCCTCTCTCTCTCTCTTTCTCTCTGCCTGCCTCTCCATCTACTTGTGATCTCTCTCTGTCAAATAAATAAATAAAATCTTTAAAAAAAAAAAAAAAAGGCAGTGGGGGTGGGTGGCTGGAGGTCGAGCTTCATAAAAGCTCTTGAGCTAGAAGACCTGGGGAGCTTCTGGGTTGTTGAACATACCAAGGTTTCGGGAAGGTCCTTGGAAGCCCTGTGGCTCCTCCTCCCACTTTGCCCTAAGCATCTCTTCCATTTAGTTATTTCTCAGTTGTATCCTTTATAATGTATATAAATGTAAATAAAGTGTTTTCTTGAGTTCTGTGAGTCAGCCTAGAGAGTTATACAACTGGATTGAGGGAGTCTTAGGACCCTCAAATTTGTAGCCAAGTGTCCTTGGGGCTTGGGACTCATGACTGGCATCTGAAATGAGGGCAGTCATTTGGGACTGACCCTTCAACTTGTGGGGTGTGTACTAATTCCAGGTAGTATAGAATTAAATTTTTTGACACCCAGTTAGTGTAGGAAAATTTGATCGTTTGTGTCACAAAAAAGTAAGGTCTGCTTTGCTTTTATATGTTTTTAGTAGATATTAAAATTTGCATTAAAAAACAATACATGGGGGGGCGCCTGGGTGGCTCAGTGGGTTAAACCTCTGTCTTCGGCTCAGATCATGGTCTCAGGGTCCTGGGATCGAGCCCCGCATAGAGTTCTCTGCTCAGCGGGGAGCCTGCTCCCCTCCCCACCCCCCTCCCTGCCTTTCTGCCTACTTGTGATCTCTCTCTCTCTGTCAAATAAATCTTTAAAAGAAAACAAAACAAAACAATACATGGGAATAAATCTGGTAAAAGAAAATAAAGATCTAACTAAATAGAGATAATCTTCCTGGGTTTGGAGGACTTGGAGATTCAGTTCATTGCAATCCCAGTCAAAATCCCAGCAGGCTTTTTTGGGAGGGGAGGAAAGGGAGGGAGTAGGAAACTGACAAGCAGAGTCTAAAATTTATATGGAAATGCAGGTGAACTAGAAATAGTTTCAATAACTGAAAAAGAAGAATAAAATTAGATGTTTTACATTACTTGTATTTCAGGACAGTTTACAAAGACTTATTATAAAGCAGTTAGGATAGTATGGTGTTGCCAGAAAGATAATTTTATAAATCAGAGGTCCATAAAATGGCTGTGTGTTTTATAAAGAAAGTCATGTTGAAACGAGGTAAAACCTGTTAGTTTACATACTCCTTAAGGCTGCTTTTGACCTGCAGTTATCAAGTTGAGTATAACAGAGATTAATATGGCCCCAAACCTAAAATACCATCTGTCCCATTCTGATCAGTGGTTCAGAATAGAAAGTCCATAACTAGGTCTGCATATTATGGGGTCCCCCAAATGTGGGCAGCCTGATCAGGTAGAAGCTGGAGGTGCAGAGAGTGAATTCACTTGAGCTAGGACAAAGGTGATAGAAGTTTATTGAATACACCACATGGGAGCGGTGAGCAGGACCGCAAAGGGAGATTGTCTGCAGTGAGGCAGTGTTTGGGGGCTGTATTTAAAGGGGAAGGTATAGAGGGTATAGAGGGAACATAGGGAATTTTCTTTTTTTGGTACTTGTGCCTGGTTATAAGTAGCCCACTGGTTCGTTAGGCCTCCTGGATATTTTGAGATGGGTCACCGATGGGCCTGTTTTGTATTCAGCTAGAGGGTTATGGTGGGCTCTTGTGCGTTGATCAAGTTTCCACTGCCTAAGTCTGTTGCCTAAAAGCACCCTCTACATTTATGTGTGGCCAAATAATTTTTGACAAAGGTGCCAAAAAGGAAAATTTAGTTGTGCTAGCACAGTTTATTGAGGAATCTGTTATACTTATTTGGAAAAAAAAGTTAATTTCAGCCTTACTTTACAAAAATTAACTTGAAACGGATCATAGACCTAAACTAAAACTATAAGAATTTGGGAAGAAAATAGAGAATATCCTTCATCAGCTTGGAATAGAGAAAGATTTTTTTTTTTTTTTTTAAGATTTTATTTATTTGTCAGAGAGAGAGAGGGAGAGAGAATGAGCACAGGCAGACAGAATGGCAGGCAGAGGCAGAGGGAGAAGCAGGCTCCCCGCCAAGCAAGGAGCCCGATGTGGGACTCGATCCCAGGACGCTGGGATCATGACCTGAGCCGAAGGCAGCTGCTTAACCAACTGAGCCACCCAGGCGTCCCGAGAAAGATTTTTTTAAGACACAAAAACACTAGCCATAAAAAAATTGGTTAAGGGGTGCCTGGGTGGCTCAGTTGTTTAGGTGACTGCCTTTTGCTTGGGTCACGGTCCCGGAGTCCGGGATCGAGTCCCCCATCAGGCTTCTAGCTCCATGGGGAGTCTGCTTCTCCCTCTGACCTTCTCGCCTCTCATGCTCTCTCTCACTGTCTCTCTCTCAAATAAATAAAATCTTTAAAAAAAAAAATTGGTTAAATTTGATTTTGTAAATAAAATTTTTGCTCTTTAAAAGTCATCGTCAGGGATGCCCAGATGGCTTAGTGGAACACGTGACTCTTGATTTTGGGGTTGTAAGCTTGAGCCCCGTGTTGAGTGTAGAGATTATTTTAAAATATAAATACATATATACATACATAAATACATAAATATCACCATCAAGAAAATGAAATGGCAAGTCACAGACTAGGGGAAGATATTTGTGTCTAGAATAAATCAAGACTTTAATAATAAAACAACTCCTGGGGTACCTGGGTGGTTCAGTCAGTTGAGCATCTGACTCTTGATTTTGGCTTAGGTCATGATCTCAGGGTCGTGAGATGAGCCCCACTTTGGACTCAAGGCTGAGCATGAAGCCTGCTTAAGATTCTGTCTCTCCCTCTCTGCCCCTGCCCACTCTCCCCCACTCCCACCCGCTTGTGGCAGCATGCATGCTCTCTTTCTCTTTCAAAAAAACCAAAACAAAACCAAACCCAAAAAACAAATCACTCTATTTCCAAAAACAGGAAAAAAGATTTGAACAGTGCTTTACAAAAAATATTAAAATGGTCACTTATCACATGCATGAATTCTGTATATCCTTAGTCGTCAAGGAAATTCATATTAAACCATGAGATGCCACTCACCATCCACTTGAATAGCTAAAATTAAGAACGGAAGGAAGTGAAGCAGCTAGAGCTCTCATCCGTTGCTGCTGGTGATGGGGTCTAAACTGGCACAACCACTTTTGAAAACTGTTGTAATTCTTATATTTCAACATATACTTGACATATGACCCGGAAAGTCTAGCCTTCAAATGAAAACATACTCACATGTAAAGATCTGTACATGAATGTTCAGAGCAGGTTTTTTCATAAGAGCCCAAACCAGAAACATCCCAGTTGTCTATGGGGGAATGGATAAACAATTATGGTATGCTTATAAAATAGAGTACCACTCAGACGCAAAAGGGAACAAATTACTGATACACAGAATGCCATGGGTGACCTTCACAGATATTTTGTAATTGAAAGTGAATAGACATAGAAATGATTCCATTCATACGAAATTTTGAATAGGCGGACGTTTATCTGCTATGATAGAGAACAGACCATGAGCTGCCTAAGGCAGGGGTGGAGACAGAAGAGATTGTAGAGGGGCACAAGTGAACTTTAGGAGATGGAAATGTCCTATATCTTGATTGTGGTGGTGATTACACAGATACAGATATTGGTCAAAAGTCACCACCAGCCTGTACACTTAAAATGTGTGAATTTTATTATTGTAAAGTATATCTCAAAGTTTATTTTTTAAAAAAATTTTATTGAAATGTGATGGATAGGGGCATCTGGGTGCCACTGACTTCGGCTCCGGTCACCATCTCAGGGTCCTAGAATTGAGCCCTGCGTTGGGCTCCCTGCTCGGTGGAGAGCCTGCTGGTCTCCCTCTCCCTCTGCCTGCCACTCTGCCTACTTGTGTTGTCTCGTGCTGTCTCTGTCTCTCTCTCTCTCTCAAATTAAATGTGTGTGTGTGTGTGTGTGTGTAATTTTTTAAAAAATAAAAATTAAAAGAACAATGTGATGGATAAGCAATATTTCTTTTACACAAGTAATTTCATTGTGTCTGTCCCCTAATTGAAATCCTTTACACTTTCTCATTGCATTTCTTTTTTTTTTTTAAGATACTATTATTTGAGAGACAGAGTGTGCCTGTGTGTGCCCGTAGGGGCAGAGGGAAATGAAGACATCCCACTGAGCAGGAAGCCTGATGTGGGGCTCTATCCCATAACCCTGAGATGATGACCTAAGCTGAAGGCAGCTGCCCAGCTGACTGACCCCCCCGGGCGCCCCTCTCATTGCATTTCTAATAAAATCCAAACTCCTTACCAGCCTTCTTTTTGAATGCGTTTTCTGCCACTTTACTTGCCACTGGCTCTGTCCATACCCATCTTTAGCTGCTAAAACTTGGCTAGACTCTTTCCAGTATGATGTTCCCTTTGCCTAGAATGCTGTTGGTACACCTCCACCTCCCCCCACCCACTTTTGCATAGCTGCATCCTCTCCCTTTAGAACTCAGCTTTTAAATGACAGAGCTTTTCCTGCCCTCCCCATCTAAAATGAACTTCCCACTGTTACTCGTTATTCACTAGTTTGTTTCTTTCACAACAAAATTTGCTGTTATTTTAGTCGTCTTCCTATTTTCTCTTTACCTCCATGCTCTCAAATGACAGCTCCATGAGGGAGTGCCTGTGATGGTCTCATCCAGCACTGCATCTCCAGCGCCTACACGAGAGGAAATGAAGGCGTGAACATTGTTCCCTAAGCCTGAAATCTCTCTTCCTTCTCCTCTATTGAAATTCCCCCTCATCTTTCATGGCTTAGCACAAATGACAACTATTCTTCAAAGTCTTCTTCCAGTACCCTGTTTAATTCCCCTAAGAATTATTTTCCTTCATGTACAGGTTAGTGTTGATCAGGTGTTTTCAAAACTGGTGAGAGAACTTAGAATCAAAGCATAGATTGAACAGTGGTTTAAGCAGAAGGACCTATAACTTAACAGAGTTCATACTTTCTGAGTCAAGACACTTGAAGAAAAAGATGGCAGTTCGTCCCAGAAAAGACAATACTGAGTCTCAGGCAAATGTTGGATATGCTTTTGATTGCTCAGGGAAGTTTTTATATGGCTTACTTTCCACATTCATAGTCATAGCAATGGTTTAAACTACATACACTTCAAACTAGTCATAGCAGTGGTTTAAACTATATACACTTCAAACTTCTTTGGTTAAAACTTAATGCTTAAGGAGGAAGGGTGAAAGACTATAGGAAAAGAAAAACTGGAAAGGTGTTTTCCATTTTCTTCTAGTTATAATTATCTTCTTATTCTAGACTAGCTTCTTTTGTGTCTACTTGGACTAATGTGTAAGATCTTTAATAGCTTGCAGGTGAAAAAAGTATTTTTTTATTTTTAAATATTTTGTTTTATGTAGGCTCCACACCCAGTTATGGGGCTTAAACTCACAACTCTGAGACCAAGAGTCACGTGCTCTGCTGACTAAGCCAGCCACGTGCCCTGAAAACAAGTATTTATTTATTTATTTGTCAGAGAGAGTGAGCATAGGCAGACAGAGTGGCAGGCAGAGGGAGAAGCAGACTCCCTGCTGAGCAAGGAGCCCGATGTGGGACTCCATCCCAGGACGCTGGGATCATGACCTGAGCCGAAGGCAGCCACTTAACCAACTGAGCCACCCAGGTGTCCCTGAAAACAAGTATTTTAAAGGACGTGTCTTCTTTTTCCTCCTCTTCCTCTGCCGTAATTCTCCTGGTACATCATTTCCCTCCTACATATGAAATCAGCTGTATAACATCATTATAGTCTTTGGCATAATACTTAAAGGCAACCGCCTTTCCATCAACACACATACCTGCACACAAATTGACCAACTCCACTTAAAAGGCAGTCTTCTCTTTTATTAAAAAGAGCATTGGGGTGCCTGGCAGGTTGAGTAGTTGGAGCATGTGGCTCTTGATGTCACGGTTGTGAGTTTGAGCCCCACCTTGGTTGTAGAGATTACTGAAAAAAAAAAAAAAAGATACAGCACTTGAAGGAATTTCTTATTTCTTGCTGTCATCAGCCTCTGATTAATATATAACTTCTAGGCATTAGTATTCTTAGGAAATTATAACAGCAGGTTTAACAGAGCAAGTGAAAGTTGTTGAATTGCTTTTAAGCAATAATCTGTGTTTGGCATACTTTGTCTTTTTCTTTTTTTCTTCTTTTTTTGAAGACTGATTTATTTGAGAGAGCAAGAAGGATGGAGAGGGAAAGAGAGTATCTCAAGCAGACTCCCCACTGAGTGCGGAGCCTGCCATGGGCCTTGATCTCAGGACTACCTGAGCCGAAACCAAGAGCCAGACACTTACTTAACTGACTGAGCCACTCAAGTGGCCATGCATACTTTGTCTTTCGTATATCAAAAGTCCTCGTGGTTCTTAAACTCTCGCGTCCATTGAAGCACCTGGAAGCCTTGTTAGAACACAGATTTAGTAGATCTAGTGGTGGAGGCCTAAGAATTTGCAGATGCTGATGTTGATGAACTTTGAGAACCTCAGTAGCTTGTACACCTCAGTAGTTTCTACATATTTGGGTTGCTGGACCAAAGCTCTCTTTGGGTGAATGTTACTTGCATTTACAGTTCACCTCAGTCTAGATAATTTGTGTTTATTGTTGTGCAGTGTATTGGATGGGCAGGAAAATGGAGTTTTCACTTGTAATTTTAGATTCAACCTAGTCCTTCTCAAATTTTTCTTGCTTTATGTAAAGCAGTTACTAAAACCCATTTTATTTCAGGGCAAATGAAGAGCTATTTTTATTACCTATAATTAACCTAATTCAGGAAAAAGGAGCAGGCTTGGGGAAAAGGCTAGCATTGACACAAGTGTGGAAGCTCAAAAATTGCTTTTCTGAAATTAATGTTACCAGCCTCAGTAAAGCATTTGAAGTTGATTTTAGAATCCCGGACCTAATTATTCCAATCTAGGGCTGCACTTGTAAGGGTTAAATAGTTTGTTGGATTCAACATGAATATTTCCAGGCTTGCTCAGAGTTCAAACATTCTGTCATCTTATTTGAGTAGTTGAAATTGTGTTACTTTGCTAGAACTTACAGAAGTGGCTAGAGAGAAAGAACAGAAGCCATCCTATTGATGAACCGTCTTTTAACCATCTCACATCTACTGCGCTCGTTCAGTGTTTTCAAAATGTAGTATTTCAGAAACTGTTTCTACACATTACACCCTTACATTTATAATATAACCGTAGAGTTTGTTTAAATCCTTAAAAAATACTATTTTCAGAGAATAGCTGCCAAGCTTATTCCCCAACTTTTGATTTTTGTTTGTGTCTTTGTCTTAATTCAAAGACAGCTGTTACGTAGTTGAGCCTTGAATTACAAAAGTCCAATATTTAAAATCTTAAAAAAGATCTTTTTTGGTTTAAAAATCATAATGTTTTAAATTTGGGAATTACCACGTTTCATGGCCCAAAATAGCACATTGAATTTTTGGCAGCTTCTGTCCTGCCTCTGCCAATAAAAGCAGCACCATATGGTGTGACTGCTGTTACACTAGGAAACCCACACCCTGCGGAGACACTGCCTGGCATGAAGCAGAGCCGCTGCTCCCCCTGTGCTTATCTTTTTAAGTCAGCATATTGGCCAAGATATATTAAGATTCCAGGACATCATGGGATCCTGTCAGTTGAGTCTTGCAGCTCTTTTTCCCACTAGCTTTAACGTTTGGCCACATTATAAAAACATGTACTCAAAACTTGATGGAATCTCTCACCCATCTTTAGAAAAAAGCTTTTGATGACTATTGTAAGAAAGGAAAGTATATACTTTTTAGGACACGATTAGTACAATCAATTTTGTATTCCTTGCAGTGCTGGCACTCCTCCACAACTGTGTCTTCTCTGAATAATCATCTCTTCCTCTCCTACTAACCCTCCTCCCCTGACCAAATATCCAGAAGGAAAGTAATTTGCAAATACTCATTCTAGGTGTGGGTTAAGTGATGGAAGATGGGCTAAAATTTGTAGTTCTTTGTGATGGAAAGAGTTCAGAACATGACACATAGAGGGAACCAATTGCTGTCCTCCTTTCTCTTACTTCTGTGTATTTTATCCTTTGTTGACTAGGTGTATTATGTTTTCCAAATAAGTGGGCTCTTCCTGTTCTTTGTCTGTCTTATGTTAGGGTGGTCATTTAATTCATTGTGATCTTCATCCAAATGTTTCTTAATCATATAAAATTACTATTAAGGCTTTCCAATATAAAATTAACTAATTCTTCTGAAAATAAAGGCACACAGGTAGATTTTCCTTATCATATGGCTTATTAGTTTTCAGAAACTTTGTTCACTTATTCTTGAAACAAATATAAGTACCTATTATTTGTACTAAATGTACTAGGCACTGTGTATAAAAAAAATGGAATAGACAGATTTTCACCCTCCAAGAACACAGAACCCTTTATAATACAGTTTAAAGATTTTTAAAAATTATTCATTTATTTTAGAGAGAGAGGGCACATGTACAGGCAAGATTGGGGCCGGGGGGTGTTGAGGGCGCAGAGATGGAGGGAGGGAGAGAGAGAGAACCTGAAACAGACTCTGAGCATGGATTCTGATGCAGAGCTTGATCCCACGACCTGGAGACCACGACCTGAGCTAAAATCAAGTCAGATCCTTAACTGACCGAACGACCCATGCACCCCTCTAATATAGTTTAATGCTTTACTAAAGACATACACTGTACTTGTATCTTGAGGCAACTAATGAAATTACACTTTCTAAAGATTCAAAGGAAAATACTACATTTCAGCCTTACAGAGAAGTGCTTATAAATGTTATTGCCTGGTTTGTAAAAAAAATAGTTAAAGCTCAGAGGGAATTACAAGCCTGGTTCAAACTAAGTGAGAAATAACTGAAAAATTAAATATCTCTTAAAATAGTTGATGTTTTTTCTAAAATTTGAATAGCTAATGGTTGTGTGACTTTTCAAACAAAATTTGGGGAAATTATATTTTCAATTTGCATGTAGTGGAATATTTTGTTGGTAAGACAGATACCTTATATTTAAATATTTTAGGATAAGAATCAGTAGGTACTTAACCTTTTGAGGTACTAATGTGAACATGGTTTAAGTCGGTGTGTTTCAGTAGGAATGCATTTTGGTGGTTAGGAGGGACCATTCCTCAGTGTGCAGTACTGTCCTGTCCATTTAAGGACATTTAGCATACTTAGCCCCTTTTCATAATTTTTATATTAGTATAAAAAGTTATATGCCTGCTTACATCCGTTTGGCCCAGTAACACCAGGGCAGCTTTTATTCAGTGTAAGTGAATACCAGGGGGTGCCTGGGTGGCTCAGTGGGTTAAAGCCTCTGCACACAGCTCAGGTCATGATCCCAAGGTCCTGGGATCAAGCCCCGAGTCGGGCTCTCTACTCAGTGGGGAGCCTGCTTCCCTTCCTCTCTCTCTGCCTGCCTCTCTGCCTGCTTGTGATCTCTGTCTGTCAAATAAATAAATAAAATCTTTAAAAAAAAAAAGTGTAAGTGAATACCGGTATGTATTCCTGATTTATTATTATTCTTTTTAGATTTTCTTTATTTATTTGAGAGAGGGTGAGAACACAAGCAGCGGGGAGGGGCAGAGAGAGAATCAGACTCCCCACTGAGCAGGGAGCCAGACCTCCAGCTCCATCCCAGGACCCAAAGGTCGTGATCTGAGCCAAAGGCAGAGGCTTAACCCACTGAGCCACCCAGGCGCCCCAGAGAAGCAGGCCCCCTGCTGAGCAAGGAGCCTGATGCGGGACTTGATCCCAGGACCCTGGGATCATGACCTGAGCTAAAGGCATTGCCTTAACCGACTGAGCCACACAGGCATCCCTAAATTGTAGTTTAAAGATTGCCTTCCAAACGTCAGTGTTAGCCCAAGTCCGTGTGATAAACAAAAGTGCCCCTTCGTATTTCCAAATGTACCTGATTGGTAATTGGTCACTGTTAAAAAACAAAATTCAACTGAGTAATTTGAAGGTCAGATTAGTTTTATACAATGATGAATTGGATAGCATCCTATCTAGCAAATAGAAAGGAGCTCCAGAAAGCGATACAAAATGGGAGACTTCTGTAGGCAGAAAGATCAGGGCCAAGGCAGGAGTGGAGTACCTCATCCTTGTGGACCAGAGGGGGTCTGCCAGGCAGATTACCTCACTAGTAGTATTGACTAGGAAATTCTAGGTTGAGTGGTTTAAGGTTACATTCCTGAGATGGGTTGAAACTGTGGTAAAGTTAAGTGATAAGTCTTGGGTTAGCACAAGTGATTCCATTTGAGGCCTTTTTAAAAAAATTAAACACCATCTACTTATTACATAGTCTCTTTGCTCTCTGTATATGTGTACCAAATTTTACTTTCTGAACTTTGAGGGCTGCCATGAACTTTAACAACTAAAACACCTCTCTCCTTTTAAAAAACTAGAATACGTGCTTAGATATCTGTGGACAGGGTTTCCAGCTTGCTTGGTGTAGAGCCTATAATTTTGGTTACTATAAATCTCACCAAACATTTTTTTGCACTAGAAGTAGTATCCACGTCACAGTGTGGAAGATGCAATACTCAACCTTCGTCTTTTAAAAAACCGCTCTACTGAAGGATGTTTAACATAGTCACTCATTTCAAGTTTACAGTGATTTTTTAATAACTTTACTGAATAATGTAACTACCACCATAAGTTCAGTTTTAGAATATATTTATCCCCCCACCCAAAGGTCCCTGATGCCCATTTATAGTTAATCCCCATTAATTCCCATGCCTAGACGCCTCTGATCTACTTTCTGTCTCTAAATTTCCATTTTTGGACATTTTATGTAAATACAATCATGAATTTGTGACCACTACCTTCTCAAAACATTTTTCTGAGGAGGCAGTGACCTCTTTGACTTTGGCTGTAGCAACTTTTTTCTGGAATGTCTTCTGAGGCAAGGAAAACAAAAGCAAAAAATAAATTTGAGACTACATCAAAATAAAAGGTTTCTGCATGGGGAAAGAAACAGTCCACAAAACTAAAAGGCAGCCTATAGAATGGGAGAAGATACTTGCAAATAATATTTCTGATAAAGGGTTAGTATCCAAAATATATAAAGAACTGATATAACTCAACACCCAAAAAACAAATAATACAATTAAAAAATAGGCAGAAGACATGAACGGACATTTCTCCAAAAAAGACATCCAGGTGGCCAACAGACACATGAAGAGATGATCAACATAATTCATCATCAGGGAAATGAAAATCAAAACTACACTGAGCTATCACGTCATGCCTGTCAGAATGGCTAAAATCAACAACACAAACAATGTGTGTTGGTAAGGATATGTAGAAAAAGGAACCCTCTTGCTTATTTGGTGGGAATGTAAACTTGTGTAGGCCACTGTGTAAAATAGTGTGGAAGTTCCTTAGATAGTTAAAAATAGATCTGTCCTATGATCCAGCACCGGCAGTACTGGATATTTACCCAAAGAATACAAAAACACTAATTCAAAGGGATACATGCACCCCATGTTTATACCAGGATTATTTATAATAGCCAAATTATGGAAATAGCCCAAGTATCCATTGATTGATGAATGGATAAAGAAGGGGTGATATATATATTATATATATGATGGAATATAACGTAGCCATAAAAAGAATGAAATCTTACCATGTGCAATGATGTAGATCGAGCTGTAGAGAGTATAATGCTAATCGAAGTAAGAGAAAGACAAATACGATATGATTTCATACGTGGAATTTAAGAAAATGAGCAAAGGGGGAAAAATAGTAAGAAACAGATTTAATTATAGAGAACAAACTGATGGTTACCGGAGGGGAGGTGGGTGGGGGTGGTGATGGGGATTAAGGAGTTGTGATGAGCACCAGGTGATGTATGGAATTATTAAGTCACTATATTGTACACCTGAAACTACTGTAAGACTGTATGTTAACTAAGGAATTAAAATAAAAACTTAAAAACATTTCTCTGTGTCTTTTCTATCAGACTCTTCTTTCTCAGTCACCCCCTTAATCAGATGCTTAAATGTCATGGTTCTATTCTCACTTGACCGAGGTGAATTCATCCCAGGTAAATGTGATGATTCCTATATCTCTGTCATAGGCCTAAACCTTTTCCTAAGCTCCAGACCCATACTGCCAACTACATGTGTGGGGGATGTCCATGGGCACTTCAGTCTCCACAGCTCTGGAACTGAGCTGAGGACCTGCTTCTCCAAGCCTCCTGGGCCTGGACTTCACTTCCCAGTGAAGCTGCCACCACGCACTTCGTCCCCCAACCCAGAAACTAGGGCACCATCATCCTTTATTCTTCTTTCCCTCACTTATTGTAACCAGTAAATTGCCAACTCTGCAATCACCTCCGAAATACCACATACACTGAATATAGTTAACCTAAATTTAAATGGTACAAGTATGCCATGTAGTTTGAGTCAAGAATATGTATAGAGATTCTTTTTAAAAAAGTATATAGAGATTCTAAGTCAGGATCAGGCCTTAATGGGAAGCATAGTAAATTCTTATCCCTTGCTAGTAGTTACAGGTTTTGAGATTGTTCAGAATAAACACAGCATTAACAAGCGTCAAAATTCTTTTTATCAGCTTTAATTTTTTTTTTAAAGATTTTATTTATTTATTTGACAGAGAGAGAGAGCACAAGTAGGCAGAGAGGCAGGCAGAGGGTGTGGGGGAAGCAGGCTCCCTGCTGATGCTGATGCGGGGCTTGATCCCAGGACCCTGAGACCATGACCTGAGTTGAAGGCAGAGACTTAGCCCTCTGAGCACCCCCTTTTTATCAGTTTTAATTTTATTATAATTTAGTTTTAGTTTTTTCTTTTTTTTTAATATTTTATTTATTTATTCGACAGAGAGAGAGATCACAAGTAGGCAGAGAGGCAGGCAGAGAGAGAGAGAGAGGAGGGGAAACAGGCTTCCCGCTGAGCAGAGAGCCCGATGCAGGGCTTGATCTCAGGACCCTGGGATCATGACCCGAGCCGAAGGCAGAGGCTTAACCCACTGAGCCACCCAGACGCCCCAGTTTTTTCTTTTTTTAATACAAGTTTTTTCTTTAATAAAAGTTTTTTAATAGAAGAAAAATGGTTTCAACAAGAGTTAAGACATAGCCATCTGTATTTCCTCTTATACTTTTTTAAAAATTAAGGCTAAAACGGTTTCTTCTGGCTTTTATCTCCCTTCTCCCTATATTATAAGAAAAGTTTTCTACTTTCTGTAGAACAGAAGTATAACTTAGAGTTTCATTTCTCACAAAACAAAATTGCTGCTCACATGACAAATTGAATGTCTGTTTGCAGTGGTTTGAGACAATTAGATGGAAACAGTTCCCTGTTTAGTAGGTGATGTATGTATTTCCCCTTTACAAAAGAGTAAAGTTCCTTTTTATTCTTTAATTTAGCAGCAAATTTTAGTTGGATAAAGACCACTGAAAATTTTATGCAGAATATTTGTTGAGTTGGATCCGGGGCACTCAGATGGCGGACCGAGTGGAGTTGGGGAAGAACAGAGGAGCTGCTTTGTTAGACTCCGTGGAAGCTAGCTAGGAAGCCTTTCCTTAAGCAGCTGTTGAGAAACTAAGAAGAGGGGTTTTTCTTTCTGTCTAGAAGATGGCTTTCCTATGGTTTCCTCTTAATTATTTTTCCATTTGTTATCCTGGGGATATAATCACATTTTGCTCTTTAGCTCTGTTTTCTTTTTTTCTTTTACTGGTCAGCCCCTCTCCCTGTCAACATTTCTTCCCTCCCCATGGAACTAAGAAAATGCAGATCCTTTCCACGCCTTACATGAGGCTGACTTGTGTTCATCCACACGGATTGCTATGTGCCTCACACGTGCTTCCCAGAGTCGGGCAGTCTTGTAACTGCCCCAGATAGGTGCTTACAAGAAGGAAATGAGGCAGAGATTCTGCAATTGATTGATTTCTGAGGCAGAAAGTTACCTTACGCATAAGTTGTAACCAGTTTATATCTGCCTGATTTTTAGAAGTTATTAAAAGGATAGATATGGGGCAGTGGGTGGGGGGCGGTTAAAGAGACAACATAAGTTGTCTCATGAGATGAGTTGACTTTCAGAAGTTGTCTTTTTTTTCCCCTTCAGATCTAATCCATTGGTGTTTATTCATGTGAGATTTTTTTTTTTCCCTTGGTCATTTCTAAAAGCTTCATTTGAAGCATGAGCAGTTTCTACCTGGAGAATTGGATTTAAATAAATAATGGTGATGAATTCCTTCAGACGTTTGCAGAGGAACTCCAGAAATGTAATTCTTTTTTTTTTTTAATAATCATAATAGACATCTATTTAAAGCAATACATTTGCAGCTCAGATAGTTCTAAATTGTACATTTCATGTTTATTTAACTTCTTAAAAATACTTGAGGGCAGCTGCAACCAGTTTTCAACTCCATGATTACTTCTTTGCCCATTCTTCTCTCTCTTTCCTTTCCCGAATAACTTCTTTCAGATATGGTTCAAGGTAGAATTTATCCTCCTCATATTTTGTCCATTGCTCTTTAGGCAAGATCTGATGCCTCATGGTCAGTTCCAGTGCCTTCTTAATGCGAAACATCCTGTCATTATAAAGGTTTTCAGGAAGCCTTCTTACATCTTCTTTCACATCATTGTTCTCACGTATGGTATCATCTCGCATCAACCTCAGTCTGTTGAACCCTGCAGCATTGTAGTACCACTTTCGAATGCCCTCCAGCCACTGGCTTGATGCTGCAGCGGCAGGCCTGCTTGCCATTTTGACCCCAGAAATGTAATTCTTGATAACCCTTTTCTTCTCTGTCGTAGTACTTTTCCATCAAGAAACCGAAATAGCGGGCTTAATTTTCTGAGAATAGTGCTCTTTGATCTCTTTATTTAGTAATTTCATGTCCCATCCAGCTTGAAGTCATTGCATAGTTTTGGTTTTAATGTGGGACTGTATTAGTGCACTGATGTTAAAATTTAAAAACCTGAAACACAGACCCAAGAGGAAGAAGTTGGGGAGAAGCTCTTTATTTCATTGTGACCTCAGTAACTGACAGCTTGCCTTTGGAAGCCTAGAGAATCAGGTAGAATTTCTGTCAACCAAATAAATGTATATTGAATCCAGTGTGTGCCTTATGTTCTGATGGCCCAAACTGTGATCACTGCCTTCCTGGAACTGCCCTCAGTTATTTATTTATTTATTTAAAAGATTATTTTATTTCAGAGAGAGAGAAAGAGGGAGGGGCAGAGGGATAGGGAGAATATCCTAAGCAGACTCTGCGCTGATTGTGGAACCCATTAGGGGTCTCAGTCCCACACCCTGAGATCACGACCAGAGCCAGAAACCTAAGTCGGATGACCAACCAACTGACCCACCCAGATGCCCCACTGCCCTCAGTTATCTGAAAAGAAAAATACTGCCAGAGAGAGTAGGGGTTTTGTGATCAGCCAAGAATTTATTTCATTAGGATTTTAATGCTTAAAGGGAGAATTTCAAGATAGGTAAAACGCGTAGCCAAATTACGGTAGCAGAATTTCTTGTGCATTTGCCTGCTCTGTGATGTCATGGTTGCACCAAGTAAGAATTAGAACGTAGATTTGAAATTCTTATTCAGTTTGGAATGAATAAGGTGCCCTGTGGCAGATATTTTTAGAATGGAGGAACAGCTCCAGGACTTGCTGTAAGTCAGGTTCTCGTTCAAAGACTGATCCTGAATATTGACTTCAAGAGTTGAAATCTTTCATCCTGAATTAGTTATTCTTCTGTTCTGAAAATCAAAGTTTAAGCTGTCGTCAGTAGATTAAATCAATACCATATATATATATATATATATATATCTCACAAGAAAGCAACTTTTGGCATCAGAGACAATTTAAATGATCCCTCTATTTGGAAGTGGATATTTTTCACAGATGTAAGCTGTTGTGAGTTGGTAGTTATACTATCAAAATTGTCAGAGGGCTTCAGAAAGGGTGGGTCTATTTTTTATAGGGGAATGGTTTTTAAAAAATGTGTTTTTCTCTTTTTACCATAGTTCAGATTAAAAAAAAAAATTTTTTTTAAGATTTTATTTATTTGACAGAGATCACAAGTAGGCAAAGAGATAGACAAAGAGAGGAGGAAGCAGGCTCCCCGCTGACCAGAGACCCACAATGCGGGGCTCGATCCCAGGACCCTGGGACCATGACCTGAGCTGAAGGCAGAGGCTTTAACCCACTGAGCCATCCAGGCACCCCTCAGATTCAAAAATTCTAATGGCAAAGGATGAGATTAACGATTGGATTCTCCCAAATAATAGCATAAGTTAACTGGTAGAATCAGAATTGAAATTAACAATTTCATAGTCTTACCCAGTCTGTTGATTTCCTCAGTATACAAAAAGAAAACTGAATATGAAAAATAAGAAATTGAGTTTTATCATATATGGAATCTGTAGCCTTAAGGCAATACATTGAAGCAAGATACTTTTGTCTGATCTATTTTGGGGGCAATTAATGATGTAAACTATTTAATCTTAAATGGTTTATCTTAAATTAGTTAATAGTTAATCCTAAATTAAACTAATCTTAAATTCTAAGGCAAGGGTGATTAGTCATCTCTGGAAAAAGAATCTGCTGTTTATTTTTTCTGTTTTTGTGTTCCTGAGACTTAGGATGTATAATTATATTTATTAAGGTATTGGTGAAACAGGGAAAAGTTTGAAAAGGTAACTTAGGAATTTTCTTGTGTTTATTTTTAATTAAGGCACTACCCCAAGAGAGCAGAGGAGCAAAATAAAACCAGAAAAACTTGGGAGTTTTTAATGGCCCTAAAGTGAACTAATAGGAGACTAGTATGTATGTATGTATGTATTTTTCAAGAGGGTCTGTGCAAGCCGGGGTTGCGGGGAGGGGGGCAGAGGGAGAGGGACAGAGAATCTTAAGTGGTCTCCACACTCAACATAGAGCCCAATATGGGGCTCAAGCTCACGATCCTGAGGTCATGACCTGAGGCAAAATCAAGAGTTGGACACTAAACCAACTGAGCCACCCAGGTGGTCCCAGAGACTGTCTTAAACCAGGGAAGTCTGCTTCCCATTTCTGTACACTGTTTCTTTGTTTAGAAGCAGGGGCAATTTCAGTAACCGGTTGAATCAATTATTTTTATAAGTCATGGATAGTGAGATCATTTATTCAGTGGCAAACCTTTTGGAAAGAAGGTATTAATGTATTCACTTTTCTGAAACCTCATTAACTTGCTCTGAGGCCAAAATTACTCCGTATTTATATTTTAAAATGAGCATTGGCTAAGTTTTTTTTTTTAAGATTTTATTTTAAGCAATCTCGACATCCAACTTAGGGCTCATACAACCCCGAGACCCAAGTCACACACCTCACTGGCTGAGCCAGCCAGGTGCCCCTCCTTCTGTATTTGTTAATTTCGAGATAAAGTTTAGAAATTGAAGTTCTAGCTAAAGGTTTTTAATAAGTTACTTAATGAGATATAATATTCTAAGATATCTTAGTATGTCCTAAATTTTATTTTTATTTTAAAATCTGTCGTGGATCACCTAGGTTGGTTTGTGTATATGCATCTGAATTCCTTACCTTAATGCCATAATTAGCTATCAGCATCATAGCATTGTAAGATTCTTTTTTTTTTAATATTTTATTTTTATGTATTTATTTGACAGAGATCACAAGCAGGCAGAAAGGTAGGCAGAGAGAGAGAGGAGGAAGCAGGCTGCCTGCTGGGCAGAGAGCCGGATGTGGGGCTCGATCCCAGGACCCCGGGATCATGACCTGAGCCGAAGGCAGAGGCTTTAACCCACTGAGCCACGCAGGTGCCCCATATTGTAAGATTCTTAACCACACAAATGACTCACAGTAGACATACACAAGTGTACCATACTATTTTCAACTGAAGTGGATATTTTAAATGAGTTGTAGAGTGTGTCATTTTGTGGATTTTATTTAGTACATGTTACGGAAAGGCAAGTCTCATTTAAATGCTTGAAGTTTTTTTCCCTTGCATAATGTGGTAAAAATAAGGAACATAGAGAATATAGGTAAATGGTTTAAAAAAAAAATTCCTTGGCCCCAGAAGCAAGATTTTGAGAGCGAGAGAGCAATCCCAAATTGACTTTCTACTATCCACTCCGCCCCATCTCTTTTTCCCTTTTGAAATTGAAACAAAAATATGTTTTCTGTCATTAGGTATCATCTCTTGCTTCTGAATAGGTATATGAATTGGGTATGTTCTGCCTAATGTAGAGAGCATTTGTCCAGTCAAGTTCTGTGATGTGGGTTGTTTAGTAAGATTTCTCTTGAAGAATGAACTTTTCCAAAGCTTTTTGTGGCTCACTTAAATTATTTATTCTGTACTCTTTCTGTGATCTATGAGGTATTTCATTTGTATCAGATGTTGGAATTTAATATATTATCTTCGACAGAGCAAACTGTCCTCTAGTCCTTATCTTCTCTGTTTCTGATGTAGACCAAAGATTCAAAGACCTTTAGTCAAAGTCCTGTATTTTAAACATTACATTTCCCAATATTGTCCTGAAGAATAATAATTGTGATGATCAAAATGTTAAAAGATAATGTTGAAGATCTGAGTGTATTCAGAAGAATTATGGTAGTATAGTCCTGGACCTCTTTTGCACTCCTTCCTTCCTTCCTTCCTTCCTTCCTTAAGATTTTATTTGAGAGAGAGCACAAGTGAGCACATGAACACAAGCAGGGGGAAGCGGCAGAGGGAGATGAAGAAGCAGACTCCCCACTGAACAGGGAGCCCAGTGAAGGACTCAGTCCCAGGACCCTGGGATCATAAACTGAGCCCAAGGCAGAAGCTTAACCAACTGAGCCACGCAGGCACCATTTTGCACTGCATTATACTACCTGTTTACAGGTGGCTGTTAAGTGATTTGAGGTAACAAACTGAGATGAATGCAGAACATTTAGATTGAATTGTCAGTCATTGATCTTGCTTATTATTAAGTTGGCCAGTTGGTCACAAGTAACATTTATTTTCACAGCATGAGTCAATTTGAGTTTGATGTGATGAGGAAAGTGCATTGACTGCCTGTGGTGGGCTAAAATCATTTCCCAAGTGATTGAGAAAAGTGTTATTAGGTGACTAATAGCCTTGGTTTGTTTGCATATTTAAAGATAACTGCATCTGAACAGTTGGATTTAAATAATAAAGGTTCTTGGAGACTTAAAACGTGAGTGAACAAAACCAAAACTATTTAATCCTCTGATGTTTACTTAGAAATAACCTAAATGAAGTTCAGAATAGATACCACGCCTGGATATGTATATGGATATTAGATTGAGAGATTAGGGAGAGGGGCAGGCAGAAATTCTACACACACTTATTTGTGCTAAGTAAACTTGATGAAGCCATTTAAAGACTGTTCTTTCCATTGGGATAAGATTTTTCTACCATAATTTCCTAAATTAATTTATGCCTTGGGGGACCTGGGTGGCTCAGTGGGTTAAGCCTCTACCTTCGGCTCCGGTCGTGATCTCAGGGTCCTGGGATCGAGCCCCGCATCAGGTTCTCTGCTCAGTGAGGAGCCCGTTTCCCCCTCTCTCTCCGCCTGCCTCTCTGGTTACTTGTGATTTCTGTCAAATAAATAAATAAAATCTTTTTAAAAAAAATTTATGCCTTTATTCCAGTTTATCCTAATGTAATTCAACTATTTAAACTGAAGTTGCCTTCCTGTAGCTAAGAATCTATATAACTACAAACTTTTAAGTTGAGGTTTAAAAAGAAAACCTCTTTTTATTTATTTTTTCCCTTATTTTTGGGATTGATTTATTTATTTTGGAGTTAAGGCAGTACAAAGTTAACATTCTTCTAGAAGTATACTATAACAATATTATTATAGATAATATTTATTATATGCTTACAATGAGCACTCATAGGTGCTTTATATGTTTTGCCTTACTTTTTCCTACATATATAATAAACACTCATCCTCATTTATAGATAGGAAATTTAGGCTTACAAGAGTCAAATCAGTCCAGCTAGTATCTTGAAGAACCTAAATCTGATCCCAGTTCTTTCCAGAGTCTATGCTGCAGAACCAGTCCTATAGACTATATAGTAATGAGTGCTTAGAATTAGTTGGGAGTGTCCTTTGTTTCAGTTACTGGAGGTGAATGTTCTTTACCTGAGAAGTAATACATATTTGAACCATCGACGCGCTTTATGAAGTGTTTTAAAACAGTGATTCTCGAAGGATCTGCAGTGGTTCCACTCATCTCCTTTCACTTCTCCCAGTGAACTATTACTCCCTTTCTTTACTTTCACTTCTCCTTTTGTATGACAGTATTTCCCCTTCTTCAGAAAGGTAGTATTGTTTTTATGAAATCATATTAGGTATGCAACCAGTTAGAGTTAAAATGTCTTGCTTTTTATTTAGTTTTCCACCTAATCCAACGGAAGCATTGGGAGTTGTGACTTATTTAGGCCATATAGTGATCATAAGCTCAGTTGGAGTACCATTAAAAGGATCCTCCTGGTCTTTTGTTCTTTGCACTTTGGTTTCAAAATCAAATCATTTTATAATAGAAAATTATGACTTTAAAAAGGCAAAGATATGATCTGGAGATTATGGGTAATTCTTGTAAAATATTGCATCTTTATTAATGTTTATGTTAATCCATCAGTATTTCCCAAAGTAAGTGTTCAGGTAAGCATTTCAGCATTTATAGTTTGACATAGTGGTGATTATTGCCATATACTTAGTAGTACCTTGTTCTCTCAACTGTAGATTGATATTTCTAAGAAAGAAAAAATGTGGGAAATTTTCAAAGATTTTATTAGATTATATTATGCACATTAATGATGTTGGTACCCCTCCCCGAAGATTCAGTTTTTAAAATATATCAATTGAGTTTTTTCCCAGTTTAGCCGTAGATTTCCTTCCTTGAGCTGTACCTTAAAGAACCAAATGGCATAGACCCTGATAAACTCTCCTAAATTTCACCAGACAATCTGTTAATAAAGCAAAGCTGAATTTATTAGAATTTAATACAGAAAGGAGAACACCACCTTGACAGGAAGAAGTCAAAATTGGGATATTTTAGTGGCCTTGAGGTCTGAGATCAAATGGTTTCAAATGGCCTTCTAAAGAAGAGAACTGGTTGTCATTGGACAGATCTGTGATATAATAATTTGGGATTGGTGGACACTTCAATGTAAAGGTCTTAAAGCGATTCTTATTTTTTTTAATTTTTTGAAGATTTTATTTGTCAGAGAGCAAGCACGCAGAAGCAGAGGGAGAAGCAGACTCCCCACTGAGCAAGGAGCCTAATGTGGAACTTGATCCTAGGACCCTGGGAACATGAACTGAGCCCAACTGAGCCACCCATGTGTCCCAAAGCAATTCTTGACACATAAACATATTCACTAAGGAAGTTATTTGCTCAGACTAGAAGACTCTTGACTCTGATACGTTGATCTCCTAGGAATTCCCTGAATCAAATAGTGAAGTTATTAACTGATTTATAGTCTGTCTTTTTTGGGCAGAGATGACCTGAAATAGCAAGCATGTCATGTTGAGCACAGGCGGTCTTTAGTCTTAAGTCATGTCGACAGAGTTGGTCTTAGTTATCAGTGCCTTCTTGTGGTCCTTCTTCAGCCCAGACTGGAGAGTGGAACATAATCACCTAGGGACATGATCAATCCGGATATAGACCACTGTGTTAAAGAATCATGGTTGCATGTCCAGTTTCTGGTAGTAGTTGTCATTTCATCCACCACATGTATCAGCTTTTTTTGTTTTTGCTGTGGGATGATCATTTGTTTGTTGGATCATCTGATCCATCACTTAAGACTCTGGAGATTATGTATTTGTGCACTGCACCTCCAACAAGAGAGAGATTATGATCAGAGTTTGCAGTTTGTTTCTAAGCCAGGAGCCTAGTGCCCAAATTAAAACAAGAACAAATTTCATCCATAGTCCACAGAGCCTGTAGATTTATTTATGGGACTGTCAGTCAAATTACTTAATTTCATGATTTCTTGGATTGTCTAGTTCCTATTTCAAGCTGTGAACCCTGGCATATAAGAGTTCCCCAACTCTCTGCTCCACTTATAAAGTGTGTTTTAAGAGGATTGAGGCTAGAAGGAAACCATCCAGAATTCCTGTTGAGTAGTTGAGGGTTCAGATCTCATGTTGAGGCCCATTTCTTTCTTGCATTGGTATTTTATGATAAATACTCATAATATAGCATAAAATTTATAAAATTTACCACTTTAAAATGTATACTTCAGCCCCGATGCCCACATTTTCTCTTTCTGGAGAGAAGTTACCAGTCTCATTTTTTTTGGAGGAAGAAGGGGGCCAGAGGACCAGGATGGACCCTGACTCAGCATCATGCTAACGCGTACTCATCCAGTTTGCTGGTGGTAACCAACAGGCTTTTGTAGCACACTCATCAGTACCAGTCATTAGGAACTACCCAATGATGAGTTCTTGACCAGAATATTCCTGTAGGTCTGCTAAATTTTAATGTGTAGTTTTGTTGTCAGTCAAAAGAAGTTACATGCCAGATAGAAGAATATTAAGTGGAGACATTACCAAGTAGATAGAGGATTAGATGTGATAGGGAATCAGAAGATTTACTTATATGTATGAGACACAGGTATTAAACACACACCATCTTTTTCATATGACAGTTTGGCTACAGACTAGCTCCTGAAAATAGTCGTTAAGTGTTGTTTCCTAGGTGTGACATGACAGGTTTTAGATTTGGGGTTTTAGAATTGGAGTTATAGGAAAATAAAGGAAAAGGTGGAGTTTTCTTTTGAGTTTGGATTTTTTGTGTTGGGGTACTGGTTTTGTTTTTGATATTTGAAGGATTATATTTGTTTTATAGCTGTGTTTTCAAATCTCAAAACAATGCTCAGATATGCTAAGTTTCCCCAGTTCAGTTTTCACACAGATATGATTTTTTTTCTGTACTTAATAGCATTCATATGGAACCTTATTCCATTCAGCCAGCAGATGATGACGTTGTGCAAAAGACTTCCCCATTTTTTTTAAAGAAGGGGGTTTATTTTATTTATTTATTTATTTAAAAGATTTTATTTATTCATGAGAGTGAGGCAGAGGGAGAAGCCTGCTGTCTGGAGAGGAGAGAGCCCGATGTGGGGCTCAATCCCAGGACCCTGGAATCATTACCTAAGCCAAAGGCTTAACTGACTGAGGCACCCAGGTACCCACAAATTCCCTATTTTTATTTTTATTTATTTTTATTTTTTTAAAGATTGTATTTATTTGACACACAGAAAGAGATCACAAGTAGGCAGAGAGGTGGGGAAGCAGGCTCCCTGCTGAGCAGAGAGCCTGATGTGGGGCTCGATCCCAGGACCCTGAGATCATGACCTGAACTGAAGGCAGAGGCTTAACCCACTGAGCCACCCAGGTGCCCGAATTCCCCATTTTTAACTTAAGTGGAAAGGTAGAATGGCACAGGGGTGCATGGGGACGTGACTTTGGACTACATAGGTGGTGTTCATTTTGCAGTGCCTCAGACAGTTGTGAGGCGTATGGAAGAAGTCCCCCAAATTTGAAAATGTCTTGGATAAAGTCTCTTTAAATAATGTTCATTCCTTGACCTTCTGACGATTTTGTGAGTTTTAGGACATAATACCCTTTATAGCTTTTGGTCAGGACCACTTCTAGGAGTTTCTATAGGTTCTAATAGCTGTATCTGTCATTATCTTTAACTGTATTCAGGTTTTCTTTTTTACATTTGTCTGTTATATTTATCTTTCTCCATAACTGCTGTATTGTTCAGTAGTGATTACTTTTGCCTATTCAGTTTCTTGACGTGACTCTCAAGGAGAGACGATCTGTGTAAAAATATCTGCTGCTCTGACACTTTTCATGTCCACTGATGCTGAGGTATGAGATACTGTTCTTCCCCCATTTCGGCATAGCATTTCCCAGGATTCAAATGGTCTTTATCTCTCTCACCTAACCTCATTTCTGTCTTTGTGCCGGCTTCTGCTTCAAAACTTGCACATCCTTCAGAGTTAGGCAGTGGCTCTCTTACTCAGAGGAAAGTCCAGTCCCTGAATCACAGCTCTTCTCTTTCAGAAGCGCTAGTCATCTGCTCTGGGTTATACGGGAAGGGTTCTGCGCATTCTGGCAGCTCAGCGCTGTGTGCGTCTCGTTAGACAAGTTAAAGTAAACAGTGCACTAACCGCTGGTTGGAATGGAAGAAATGGGATATTTTTAGATACTTGGGTATAGTGCATGAGAAATTATATTTCATTTGGGACTTTTTTTTTGCATCTGGCAATTTTATATGCATTTTTTGGTTTTTTGTTTTCAAACTTACAGAAGTAACATAGTCGGATTGGGGGTACTGAGCTACATTGACAGAATCATTCCAGATTCACTGGGTGTTAACTTTAATAATATTGTCAGATGCCTGGAAATTCTCTATTTTAGTTTCTTGCCTTGCATTTGGCTATAGTAGCTATTGCTATGACAAATTTGGACCTGTATTTAGCTATTCCAAATTAACTGAGATAGCAAATAAATAAAGAATATAAAGGGTGCCGTACAAATATAAAAATGCTATAACAAAATTGATACTCTGTTTCTTGATCATACCATGTCTTTCAAAGAATTTTGTTTGCACCTCTCACTCTAAAACTTCCACATTAAAGTTGACCGTACTGGGAAAACTAAACCATAAAATGGTTAACGTGCTTTTCTTAGAACAGAACTACCAATCTAGGACTCTTGAGAGGGCCAGATTGCTACTTGACATGTCCCAGAGAGTGGATTTCCCATACTCTGCCCCCATACCCCCACGATCCCTTTGAAATAGACAGTGGAAGAGAAGGAAAATAGAAAAACGTGGACTGTGATGAGTGTATTGTCAAACTCCTTCTGTTGCCTCAGCCATGAAGATGTATTCCAAATATTTTCATAAGTGTCTCTGTTTAAGCTTAAACTGGAATTATCTTTGACTTTTTTTTTTTCCATTTGGCACAAAATTCAAAAGGTACAAAAGGGTATGTAGTGAAAATACATTTTTTATGTATTCTTCAGGGATAGTATGTACACATACAATTAAGTATGTATGTCATGTATTTTAAATTCATATTCTTTGCATGAATTATGGCCTACGAGAAAGCATTACTGTTACTTTTGATGCTTAAATGATTGGATTATTTACAGAGAATGAAAGGCCCTACTATCTTATATTTGCAAGGCCCTCTAATTTTCAAAGTCCTCATTCTACTTACAACAGCCCCGTGAGGTAGGTAAAACAGGATTTATCTGTGTTTACAGACGTGAAATTTAGAGCTTAAAGAATTATGTGACTCGATCAAGGGTGGTACACAATGACTATGCAGTACCAGTGGAATCAGAACTCAAGTCTTTTGGCTCCTAGTCCAGAGTTCTTACTACCGTGTTGGGTCTGAAACACAATGGTATAAGGGGATCTATTACACTGTGTCTGCTTTTAGGAGGTATGAAAAGTACTATGAGTAGCTATTGTAGAAGAATTTTGATACTATATTTTTATAGTAGCAGTATGGTAGTAGTGTTTTACAGCTTCACGGTTCAGAGGAAGTATGGCCTTTGTGATGAATTTTCTACAAAATAGTTTATTAAAGCAAGCCGCTTTAGACTGAGGGATAATGGTCTTGGTGTCACTCTGGTAACATAGGCTCTAAACTAACTTTATCCAGGAGACTGGGCAATGGAAAACAAGGCCTTTTATCCCATCACAGCTACATGCCTGCCAGGGCTGGGAGCCATGCGGATTGACTGACCTGTTGAAGATTCTTTCCCTTGAGGCTAGATGGGAATCTAGTCAAGCATTCAGTAAGAATGCGTGACTCTTGTTTCTTTCACCCATCAATTAGGTAAAAATGTTCCCGCCAGCACTAAACTAGATTCTAGATTTCTAAGTCATCTCCTAGGGAGAAGGAAAAAAAAATGAGTAATGAGAGGTAACTTTTCCCTCTCTGGTGATTCTAGGCTCTCATGAGGAAGGCTTAGTTCTCAAGAAGCTCATTCAAAATGGGGAAATGAGGCAGAATCTTTATAAGGCCATAATTGTATTTTTAAATGCTTGTCATCATAAAACAATCCCTACATTTCTTGAAATGGGCAGTACCCAATAGGAAGTTGATGAAAAGGTTGAGCTCTTATGTGAAGAAGTATCTCCAAACATTCTTTCGAGGATGACTTGTCTCCTATGGCTTATAGGTATCTCTATTTTTTTTTTAAAGATTTTATTTATTTATTCGACAGACAGAGATCACAAGTAGGGAGAGAGAGAGAAGGGGAGGCAGGCAGAGAGAGAGAGAAGGGGAGGCAGGCTCCCCGCTGAGCAGAGAGCCTGATGCGGGGCTTGATCCCAGGACCCTGGGATCATGACCTGAGCTGAAGGCAGTGGCTTTAACCCACTGAGCCACCCAGGTGCCCCAGGTATCTCTATTTTTAATTTATAATAGTTAAACGGGGAAAATGAGGAAAGAGTTCACAGTATTTCTTATGATAGAGAAATTACATGTTTTTGTAATTACATTTTTATTTTAGTATTTATTTTTTTAAAAGGTTTTATTTATTTATTTGTCAGAGAGAGAGAGAGAGAGAGAGAGCACAAGCAGGCAGAGTGGCAGGCAGAGGCAGAGAAAGAAGCAGGCTCCCCACTGAGCAAGGAACCCAGTGCGGAACTCGATCCCAGGACCCTGGGATCATAACCTGAGCTGAAGGCAGCGGCTTAACCGACTGAGCCACCAGGCATCCCTGTAATTATATATTTTTTTTATTTTATTTATTCATTTGACAGAGAGAGAGATCATAAGTAGGCAGAGCAGCAGGCAGAGAGAAGGGGGGAAGCAGGCTCCCTGCCAAGCAGAGAGCCTGATGTGGGGCTTGATCTCAGGACCCTGAGATCATGACCTGAGCCGAAGGCAGAGGCTTAACCCACTGAGCCACTCAGGTGCCTCTGTAATTACATTTTTAAAATAAATTTTAAGATTTAGAAAACCATAGTCTTGTGTGATTATGCCATAATGTGATTATGCAGGTTTTGTTCAATAGCTAGATCACTGTATTCTTATTAGGTATTTGCCATTTCTGCTCTGGGCAGAGAAGATGATAAATTATATTCATTTTGAGTGTTTCTGTTCAGTCAGTTTAACTAATTCCAAAGTCGTCTTAAAATTATATGTTAATTTAACATTTCAAAGTAAATTTGGGGGCATGGCAATTTCATGGATATAGATTATTCCATCACTGAGTGAAGAGTTGCTCAATTAGTTGTTTGTCTTTTGCCAGCCATTGACTTCAGTAATTAGCCAGATTGCTATGTGTTTTCATATTTTCAGGATAGGGGTAGGACCTCACCGAATATGAGTGGATTAGTACTTGACAAAGCTGAAAATCTCTACGAGTATTGGTTTGTATGGGTCAAGTATGCTATCTGAAACAAAGTAGAACTGTGTGCTAATTCCCACTGTAGCGTGTGTGTGTCCTTTTACTTTATTAGAATTAAAGGGCATTTGAAGGTATTTTTCATTTTAAAGGTGCAGACCGGTCTTAGCCTCAACCTAGCACCCTTACTGCTCTGCATGTAAGTGAGACTAACCAAGGCCCTAATTTGTCTGCAGGGGTCTTTTTTTTTTTTTTTTTAAAGATTTTATTTATTTATTTATTTATTTATTTAAGAGAGAGTGTGTATGTGAGTTGGGGGTGAAGGGGTGGATGGGGACAGAGGGAGAGAGAGATTCTCAAGGAGACTCCCCACTGAGCTTGGAGCCTGGCAACACCAGGTTTTGATCTCATGACCCTGAGATAATAACCTGAGCCGAAATCAAGAGTCAGACATCCATCTGAGCCACCCAGGCACCCCCTTCTCTGGGGTTTTTAATCTATCTTTTACCCCTTTTAAAGCTCAACATGTCCTTATAGAAGTAACAAGTATACATTATTCTTGATGTTGAGTTTTTGGGCTCGCTTCTCTGACTATGCCTAAAGTAATGTCCCAGTCAGAAGTCTATACTGACATCTGGAACCAGAATGATGTCAGGGAACCCTTCCGTATCTACCATTGTTTGTGTAGCCAGATAATCCCGGTGCTGGACTGTCAGATTGCCCATGAGGTCCTGAGATTGGTTCCATGTGACTGATACTGCCAAACATGCCCACAAATTTTGTAACACACAGGATGAGACTGTATCTTCAGAGTCCTGAAGGCTTTGAGCAAAAATACACTCTTCTGCCCGTCCCAGGAGGAATGCTCCTGTGACCTTCATTGTGGATGGAGCACATTGTCAAGTTTGGTTGGAGTTTTGGAAAATCAGTATTTATACTGGGAAACAAAAGCCTCCTAAGAAAGTGATGATGAGGGCCCCCCGGGTGGCTTAGCTGGTTAAGCATCTCCCTTCAGCTCAGGTCGTTATCCGGGTACCAGGGTTGAGCTCCACATTAGAATATCTGCTCAACAGCAAGTCTGCTTCTCCCTCTCCCTCTGCTGTTCCCCCTGCTTGTGCTCTCTCTCCCTCTCTGTCAAATAAATACATTTTTTTTAAAAAGCGATGATAACCAAATGGACTAAAGACATGGGCAAGTTCAGCTTTATCACTGCATCTCTGTTGATGTAGAGGAAGAGATTACGGCTAGGGAAGTTGTTGACTCATGCACCCAGTGCCAAAATGACTGAAAAACAGCTGAAGCGTAAAGTCCTAAGTAAAAGACAGCTGTGAGAGCTGGCTGTACTGGAAGCCAAGAAAGTGAAAATGAGGGGGACTTTGCTTGACAGCCAGTTCAAATGATCAGGATCTTTCTCCGAACCCATACTGGAGGCAGACCTTTAGATCAGGGGGCCACAGAACTTTTTCGGGACTGCACGGCCTGCCTTCTACCTTTATGCCTCAGCCCACTGATTCTCCTATATCCAGCAAGGTCTTTGCATCTGTATGATCTGCTTTCTGGAGATGGATTTTTCTAAATCTTTCTGTATATGGATCTTCTGTAGTATTTTTTGTCTATTTGATGTAAGCTTCTTCAGCTGTGTAGAAACTCTATGAATAGATAAGCGCTTGAGTGTCTCCAGTTTCTAAAGTAACTGTTCTTATTCCTTCTTCAAAACAAAAATGTTTAAAGATTTTTAAAAAATAAGTGGTAGTAACAATACAGTATTTACCAGCTATTACCCCACTCACTTATTGGGGAGGCACACAGGTAAATAACAGTAAGTTAAATCACCACTCTCTGTACTGTGTTTAGCATAACATACTAATTTGGATTATGGGAAACCATTGGATCAGCATTGGGATTTAATTAAAATTTGTAGTTATCCCACTGTATATAAGGAAACATCAAATATATAAGCCTAAGAATGGTCACTGTAGGGATTCTCACTTTCTCATTCAGATCTCTTCCCTTTGTACTGAATGTGGCTTTCCGATTCCTCCCGCCTGCTAGCATTCTTCTGCCTTGCACAGACCCATCTGCCTCAGCATTCGCACAGCATCACATCACCAAATCACAACCTCCTCTTAAGGCTCTACTCAGATGTGCCTTACCAATAGACCCCCCCTCTGGCTTCCTTTCTGTCATCCAACTTATGATGGTGGAGGGGCGGCGGCGGGGGGGGGGCTTTTTTCATTCTTAAAGTATCAGGCCTGCCCTCCACCCCAAGCTTCGCTCTTTTTGTGATGATTACATATAGATTCATGTTTTATCTACCACACTAGTTAATTTACATGAGAGCCAACATCTATATCTGTGTCTCATACCCTTTTTCAAAAATCTTCCACTGGACCTTTACTAGAAATCCTTTTTGAAAAGATGGTTGAATGTTTAAGAATCACACAAAAGCACAGACCTTTAGTAAATCAGGCAGAGCATTGTTGGAGGGCACAAAGCCCATGTTGATCACTATCCTTTTGGAAAAACAATACTTAGCAGCATTCCCTGGATACAAATAAGAAAATTCTGATTGAGCCAGGATAATGCATTAAGAGGCTATGAATATGACTGAGGGTTGAGTCAATTTACACTTGCTCAGGGAGTTTACCGAGACTAAAAGACTGACTTTTTATCTGTCCATTACCAACTATTTTATGTTCAGTTTGTGGGTTTTTTTGTTTTTGTTTTTGTTTTTGTTTTTTTCTGGTGGGCAGGAGGGGCATGGTTTGGGTCAAGTTAATAAATGAATTGCTCATATGATAATAAATCAATTGCTCAGGGAGTTTACCGAGACTAAAATACTGACTTTATCTGTTCATTACCAGCTATTTTATGTTCAGTTTGCCTTTTTTTTTTTTTTTTTCCAGTGGGCAGGAGGGGCATGGTTTGGGTCAAGTTAATAAATGAATTGCTCATATGAATGACTAAACTCCCCAAAGAAGATTCTCCTTACTACTACTGCCGGAGAATGTTTCTAATTACAGGGAGACATCATGTTGTTGCTCAGCCTTCAGATTTTTGCAAGGCCATAAAAGCACAGATACTGTTGACATTTTTTGTTCGTTTTCTCCCAGTTGATTAATAAACAGAATCTGCTGTCACTTAATGTAGTGCCAGGTGTGATCTTGTGGGTAGTTCAACTTCAGTCGATCGAACTGTAGAATGTTCCCAATTTTAGACACAATCCAACTCCCAAGCATTTCTTTTTCAAAAACTGGGGCAATTTCCAAGTTAGTTTTGTGAATCCTTTCATTTCTCCTGCCAGACTCATTAACTCAGCCTGTTCACCTTGGGGAAATCCTAGTTCAGACTTGTACTTTCTGTAAAAACCATCCTCTTAAGTGGATGTGATAGTTGATGTAATTGAGAACATTCAGACTCAAGCTTTTCCGTCATTTATTCTGAAACCTGTTGTGCTTTGACCAGGAGAGAATGCTTGAGATGAAGCACTAGGAAACCATAGTCATAATATGCAAATTACCTACATTAAAAGACCTGGAAATCAATAAATACCCCTATTTCTGTATTCCGTATCTCGGATCTTACAGACTCTTGAAGCTGCAGAGAATCTCAACGATCTTAGATCACTGTTTCTTAATTTTGGGGTGTCTTATGGATCTTTCTGAGATTATGATGACAGCTGTGAATTCTCAGAAAAATATTCTTACACACAAAAGTTTGTATACACTTTCAAGACAATTTTACTCCTAAAGTCAGTTCAAGATCCTAGTTGAAGAAATCCCTGTTCTGTCCTCAGGGGTCTGTGAAGTGACGTGACACAGCCAAAGTCACACAGCTTCTGTAGCTGAATGTTTCCATGAGTCTTTTGTCCTTTTTCTACCATTGTGTCTTTTAGTTAAAACCCATTTTGAGGGGTGCCTGGGTGGCTCAGTCAGTTAAGCATCTGCCCATGACTCAGGTCATGATCCCGGGGATCAAGCCCTGTGTTGGGCTTCCTCTCCCCCTGCTTGTGCGCTTGCTCTCCTCTCTCTCTCTCTCTCTCTCTCTTTCTCTGTCAAATAGATCAAATAAAGTACATTTTTTATACTTAAAAAATTTTTTTTTGAATTACAGAGCTTAGAGGAAGGAATACTGGTTTTAAGCCTTAAAATTAACTATTTCATCTTTTGCTTACCCAACAAGATTAAAGTACAGTAATACCCCAAACATTCTCAATCTAAGAAAAAATATTTATTTACTTATTTATTTGAGAGAGAGCACAAGTGGGAAGAGGGGAAAGGGAGAAGCAAATTCCCCTCTGACCAGGGAGTCTGATGCATGGCTTGATCCTAGGACCCTGGATCATGACCAGAGCTGAAGGCAAGTGCTTAACCGCCGGAGCCACACAGGCGTCCCTACCCCAAACATTTAAGTCATTGATTTAAAAAGGTCAAGTGAACTAAGCAAAAGTTTTTTAGAACTTGCTGTGGTTATCGTAGGGCTAATGCAGATTTATAGTTGATCTAATAACTCCAGCAGCGTCTTCCCTGGGCCGCCTGCATCTAAATTCATCATGTAGCTGTTAGATCATTCTAGAGCACTTATCCTGTGTATTCATGCTGTCTGCCTTTCTTTTTCTTGCACCTCCTGAAGACACACCCCCTTCCCTACCATCGTCCTCAACTGGACCCACTGACCCTTTTTGGAGGTGTCAAGCTGAAAGCATCACAGTGAGCGTTAGTCACCACTTATTATCATTATTTAAACTCCAGTTTTGTTGTGTCCTAGAAATAGACTTTGGTCACTTACTTGGTTTCTCCAAATTTCAGTATCTTCCTCTATAAAATTGGACACAATACCATTTATCTTGCAGTCAGTCCATCATGTAAGAAATTAAGGTAGCACCTAGTTCAGTTAAGTGACAACTTTTACCTTTTCCTGTACTCTTGACATTCCGTATTGGAGTTAGGCAGGTGTGTCCAAGCACTCAGCGCTTATCTCCTTTATGGTCTTCCTGCCACATGGCACGTGCAGCATTATCTGAACTTCTCTAGTTCGGTCCGGCTGCGTTGGGTACGGTTGTATCACATTCTCTTCCCTTTATTCCTAATAGTTTCTGTATTGATACTAATGTATGCAGCTTCAGCAGTTTCTTCTACAACGTTTGGTCATTGAATTAACAGAAAGCTGTTTATTTATGAGGCTTTTCATAAATTTTTCTCCTTCCAGTTCCATTGCCAAGTACTTACTTTGTATGAGGAAACACTTGATGTAAGAGACACTTGTTTTTGAAGTCCAGAGTCTACCTTCGAAGTGATGGAGAGCAGCTAATGGTCTACCAAAAGCTCAGCTTCTGATTTGATGCTCCGCAGGCTGGAAACCAGCTCTTTGCCTCTGATTTGAAGCTGTGGGAGTGAGGGGAGGACTCCTCAACTAGTTACCAGGAAGGTTTCCGCTCTTAATTCTTTGTCTTGATCATGTTCTTCTTTATCATTTAAAAAAAATTACTACACATACCCCTAATATTATATAGCTATTTTTAAATATTAATTAATATTAATTGACTAGGGATGCCTTCTTGACTCAGTCGGTTAAGCATCTGCCTTCGGTTCAAGTCATGATCCCAGGGGCCTGGGACCAAGTCCTGCATCAGGCTCCTTGCTTGGTGGGGAGCCTGCTTCTCCCTCTGCCTACTGCTCCCCCCTTTTGTGCTCTCTCTCTCCCTCTGACAAATAAATAAAATCTTAAATACTAATTATTTTAACATATACACTATAAAAGCATTAAAATATAAGTTAAAAGATGAGCTTTTAAAAAAAGGGATTTCTTTTATTTTTTTTTCTTGAGCCCTAGGGATCATCTAACCTCCAACTTCTTTGGAAATCGTGCATTTGCAGCATCAATCATTTGTCTAATCCTTCAGGCCTATCTCAAGTCCCTATTCTTGCTTAATTGCATGACTTCACCATCTTCTCTCTCCAACTGGTTTGTAAACTACCTGAGGTTAGAGACAGTGTCATATCATTCTTCTGTATCCTACAACAATGCCTTGCACAATTTTAGGTACATCATGATTACCCAGTATTTACTTGCTGATTCATTTCTTGGGATCATTTCAGATTATTCTTCAATGGATATTTAACAAAACTTAAAAAAAAAATCCTCAGCCTTGTTCTACCTTAGTAATTCTGGGTTTTATTCCCTATACTATTCATCTTCAAAGATTAAAGATAAGCAAGCCTATCTGCATTTATAGTTCTGCAGAAGTAGATATATACTCTGATGAAGTGATTTGATTGGGACATCACGGGACTGACGCAGTCTGAGAATCAAACCTGTGTCAGCACCCACATCTGTTTTCACTCCTTCAGATTGAGTGCTAAACTATAGCATTTTCTCTTTATACTTCCTCTGGAGTTTCTTAGTGGTGGCATTATTTCATGTTCCTACTGTTTAGGCATACTACTTTATCTTTTATATTTTGCAGATAGGTCTCTGTTCAGTTCCTCTGAACATTACCATGTCCTTTGATTCTAAAGACCTTTTAAATTTCTTTTTTTTTTAAGATTTTTATTAATTTATTGGACAGAGAGAGATCACAAGCAGGCAGAGGAGTAGGCAGAGAGAGAAGGGGAAGTAGGCTCCCCGCCAAGCAGAGAGCCCGTTGCGGGGTTTGATCCCAGAACCCTGAGATCACGACCTGAGCCGAAGGCAGAGGCCTCACCCACTGAGCCACCCAGGCGCCTCCCATTTTAAATTTCTAAAATTAGTTATTTGCAATTACACATAGAAATTCTTCATAGCTATTCAGTTCTATGGGTCTCAATGGTTTAATATCATAACCTTGTTTTTATGGCATTCCTACATTGTCATCTCTTTCTGGAAAGAGACATTAAATCTAAAATGAAAAAAATCGAAGACCAATTTATTGTCAATTACAAATTAAGTTGACAAAAGAGACAGAAACCTAAATACTGGGTTCCAAATATACAGTTCATTTGTGTCTCCATGGCTCATGTCATTCCTTCATAAAAGGCTGCAGTATTGGGTGCCTGGGTGGCTCAGTAGGTTAAACCTCTGCCTTCAGCTCAGGTCATGATCTCAGGGTCCTGGGATCGAGGCCCGCATCGGGCTCTCTGCTCGGCAGGGAGCCTGCTTCCCCTCTCTATCTCTGTCTGCCTACTTGTGACCTCTCTCTGTGTCAAATAAATAAATGAAATCTTTAAAAAAAAAAAAAGGCTGCAGTACTCTGTACTTAACAGAGTACTTACTCTGTACTTATGTACTAACATAATCCACTAAATGAGATGGTAGTTGTTACCAGTTGCAGTTTAAAGGTCTTAGAATTTTTATTATTTCATTTGCTTGATAGGTATTTTGCTCATTTTTTTCTTCATAACAAACTCTTCAAACATTTCAAGTGCTTATAATGACAAATACTTATTTTTCTTGCCTGTGGCTCTGCAGGGCAGTTGAGATGGCTCTGCTTTGGGCTCCAGGTTAGGTTTAGGTTGGCCCCACCTGTCTCTCCTTCTCCTTGGGCTAGGAGCTACTTGGACTTGTTCTTCTCTTGGAGAATGGCAGGAGTGTGAGAGTAAAAAGCTAAACAGCCCAAGCAAGTTTAAAACCTCTTCTATTAGGTCTAGGTAAAATCTCATTGGCCAAAGCAAGTCAGGAGCCTAGCCTCCTAACTGTGGAGCAGGGTGTATACTCATTGAACAGCCGGAGGCTGTGTAGAGGTACAGGGCAAAGGTTATAGTTTCAGATGCTATCAAAGAGGACTAAAAATGGGGGGAAATAACCCAGACTACTACTGTAGGGAAGCAAACCCCTAAAACAGTCATTAATTTACTAATATAAGTCCTCTGAATTGTAAACATGACAACACTTGCATATTATTTAAATACCTTCTTTTGAAAGTGCTCCAGTGCTCTGAATTTCTTTCCAGAACGCTCTTTTTTTTTCCCCTTAAGTAAGCTCCACACCCAAGGTACACAGAACTCACTTCCTTTGAACAGGTTGGAATGCTATGGAAACTGAAAGAAAATGTGTCTGTTCTTACAATTATATCTTTTTTAAAGGTATAAGCAACACTAAAGGAGATGTGTATTGCAAAGTTATGTAATATTAAACATAACCTAGTTTACTTTTTAAATTACGGAATAGAAATTTCATTTGCTGTCTCGTTCATAGAACCTGGCTTTGCAGAGTATATGTAGTCATGGGAACATATATATAATTTCTGTTTTTAAAAAAACTTTCTATTTTAAATTATATACATACAAGATTATAAACTCCTAAGAAGTTACTTGATATCCTGTGTACCTGTCACCTAGCTTTGCCTAGTGGTGACTTGAGATTCGTAAGTATTTGAGAGAGAGAACGTGAGCAGGAGGGACAGAGGGAGAAGGAGAGAGAATCTCAAGCAAACTCTGTGCTCAGCACTGAGCCTTGTGGGTTGGGCTGGGTCTCACAACACTGAGATTTGCACCTGACCCAAAATCAACAGTCGGTTGCTTAACCAACTGCACCATCCAGGCACCCTGACATTAGTTTTTAAAATCACTGATGGACCTTCTTTGCCTTCTTTAATAAGCCTGGGGTTTTTTTGTTTGTTTGTTTTTTGGGGGGAATTATTTTGGTTTTTTTAAGATAATCTGTCTTTAAAGAAAAGGACACCTGTATTGTGCCTGATTCTTTTTAGCTTTCAGTATTATGAAGTGTCTTGTAAGGATCCTGATGTCACTATTGTTTTGTTTCTTTAGTACTTTTTAAACATATAATGTGTTATTTGGTTCAGGGGTACAAGTCTGTGATTTCATCAGTTTTACACAGTACATCCCTCACCACAACACATACCCTCCCTAGTATCCACCACCCAGGCTCCCCATCCCCTTCCTTTCCAGCAGCCCTCAGTTTGTTTCCTGAGATTAAGAGTCTTAGGCTTTGTCTCCCTCTCTGGTTTCACCTTGTTTCATTTTTCCCTCCCTTCCCCCTGTCTTGTTTCTCAAATTCCTCATATCAGTGAGCTCATACAATAACTGTCTTTCTCTGTTTGAGTTACTTCATTAGCATAATACCCTCTAGTTCTATCCATGTCATTGCAAATAGCAAAATTTCATTTTTTGATGGCCACGTATTATTCCACTTTGTGTGTGTGAGTGTGTGTGTGTCTTGTGTGTGTGTGTATCTTCTTTATCCACTTGTTGATGGACATCTGGGCTCTTTCCATGGTTTGGCTATTGTGGACATTGCTGCTATAAACATTGGGGTGCAGATGCCCGTTTGGATCACCACATTTGTATCTCTGAGGTAAATACCCAGTAGTGCATTTACTGGGTGATAGCATAGCTCTGTTTTCAACTTTTTGAGGAACCTCCATATTATTTTCCAGAGTGGCTCCACCAGCTTGCATTCCCACCAACAGTGGAGGAGGGTTCCCCTTTCTCTGCATGCTTGCCAACATCTGTCATTTCCTAACTTGTTAATTTTAGCCATTCTGATTGGTGTAAGGTGGTATCTCACTGTGGTTTTGATTTGTATTTCCCTGATGCTGACTAATATTGAGCACTTTTTCATGCGTCTGTTGGCCATTTGGACGTCTTCTTTGCAGAAATGTCTGTTCATGTTGTCTGCCCATTTCTTGATTGGATTGTTTGTTCTTTGGGTGTTGAGTTTGACAAATTCTTTATAGATTTTTGGCTACTTACCCTTTATCTCGTATGTCATTTGCAGATATCTTCTCCCATTCTTTTGTTATCTTTTGGTTTTATTGACTGTTTCCTTTGATGTGCAAAATCTTTTTATCTTGATGAAGTCCCACTTGTTCATTTTGCCCTTGCTTCTCTTGCCTTTGGTGTTGTGTCCAGGAAGAAGTTGCTGCAACTGAGGTTGAAGAGGTTGCTGCCTGTATTCTCCTCAAGAATTTTGATGAATTCCTGTCTCACTCTTAGGTCTTTCGTCCATTTTAAGGCTATTTTTGTAGGTGGTGTAAGGAAATGGTCCAGTTCATTCTTCTGCATGTGGCTCTCCAATTTTCCTGATACCATTTGTTAAAGAAACTCTCTTTGTTTTTTCCATTGGTTATTCTTTTCCTGCTTTGTCGAAGATGAGTTGAGAGTTGAGAGTCTATTTCTGAGTTCTCTATTCTGTTCCATTGATCTTTGTATTTGTTTTTGTGCCAGTACCATACCGTCTTGATGATTACAGCTTTGTAATAGAGCTTGAAGTCTGGAATTGTGATGCCACCCTCTTTGGTTTTCTTTTTCAACATTGCTCTGGCTATTCAGGGTCTTTTCTGATTCCATACAAATTTTAGGATTGTTTGTTCCATTTCTTTGAACAAAGGTGATGGTATTTTGATAGGGATTGCTTTGAATATGTAGATTACTCTACAATCTAGGTAGCATAGATTTTTCAACAGTATTTATTCTTCCAATCCATGATCATGGAATGTTTTTCCATCTCTTTGTGTCTTCCTCAGTTTCTTTTATGCGTGAACTCTATAGTTTTCTGAGTACAGATTCTTTATCTCTTTGGTTAGGTTTATTCTTAGGTATCTTGTGATTTTTGGTGCAATTGGAAATAGGATCTACTCCTTGATTTCTCTTTCTTTTGCTCATTGTTGGTGTATAGAAATGGAACTGATTTCTGTGCATTGATTTTGTGTCCTTCCACTTTACTGAATTTCTGTATGAGTCCTAGCAGTTTTGGGATGGAGTCTTTTGAGTTTTCTACATAAAATATCATATCATCTGCAACGAGTGAGAGTTTGACTTCTTTGCTGATTTGGATGCCTTTAATTTCTTTTTGTTGTCTGATTGCTGAGGCTAGGACTTCTAGTACTTTGTTGAATAGCAGTGGTGATAGTGGACATCCCTGCTGTGTTCCTGACCTTAGGGGAAAAGCTCTCAATTTTTTCCCATTGAGAAGGATATTCGCTGTAGGTTTTTCATGCATGGCTTTTATGATACTGAGATATATACCCTCTATCCCTGTACTGTGAAAAGTTTTAAATAAGAAAGGATGCTGTACTTTCTCATATGCTTTTCACACATCTATTGAGAATATCATATGTTTCTTGTCCTTTCTTTTATTAATGTAGTGTATCACATTGATTGATTTGCAAATGTTGAACCAACCTTGTAGCCCTGAATAAATCCCACTTGGCAGTGGTGAATAATCCTTTTTATGTACTGTTGGATCCTATTGGCTAGTAAATATATAGATGAGAATTTTTGCATCCATGTTCCTCAGGGATATTGGTCTGTAATTCTTTTTGGTGGGGTAATGCTGGCCTCATAAAAAATGAGTTTGGAAGTTTTCCTTCCATTTCACAGCTTCAGAAGAATAGGTTTTTAATTCTTCTTCAAATGTTTGGTAGAATTCCCCTCAGAAGCCATCTGGCCCTGGGCTCTTGTTTGTTGGGAGATTTTTGATTACTGCTTCAACTTCCTTGCTGGTTATGGATCTACTGTTCAGGTTTTCTGTTTCTTCCTGCTTCACTTTTGGTAGTTTTTATGTCTCTAGGAATGCATCCATTTCTAACATTGTCTAATTTGTCAGCATATAGCTATTCACAATATGTTCTTATAGTTGTTTGTATTTTTTTGGTGTTGGTTTTGATCTCCTCTTTCATGCGTGATTTTATTTATTTGGGTCCTTTTTTCTTTTTAATAGGTCTGGCCAGTGGTTTATCAATCTTAATAATTCTTGCAGAGAACCAGCTCCTAGTTTCATTGATGTGTTCTCCTGTTCTATTGGTTTTTGTTTCATTGATTCCTGCTCTGATCTTTATTATTTTCTTCCCCTGCCGGGATTAGGCTTTATTTGTTCTTCTTTCTCCAGCTCCTTTAGGTGTAGGGTTAGGTTATGTATTTGAGACCTTTCTAGTTTCTTCAGAAAGGCTTGTATTGCTATATACTTCCCTCTTAGGACTGCCTTTGCTGCATCCCAAAGATTTTTGAATGGTTGTGTTTTCATTTTCATTCATTTCCATGAATTTTTTAAATTCTTCTCTAATTTCCTGGTTGACCCATTCATTCCTTAGTAGGATCCTCTTTAGCCTCCATGTATTTGAGTTCTTTCCAACTTTCCTCTTGGGATTGACCGGTTTCAAAGCATTGCGGTCTAAAAATATGTAGGGAACGATCCCAGTCTTTTGGTACCAGTTGAGACCTGATTTGTGACCCAGGATGTGATCTGTTCTGGAGAATGTTCTATGTCCACTGGAGAAGAATGTGTGTTCTGCAACCTTGGGGTGGAATGTTCTGAATATATCTGTGAAGTCCATCTGGTCTAGTGTGTCATTTAAAACCCTTATTTCCTTGTTGATCTTTTGCTTAGATGATCTGTCCGTTTTAGTGAGGGGTGTGTTAAAGTCCCCTACTATTACTGTATTATTATTGATGTGTTTGTCAATTTTGTTATTAATCGGCTTATCTAATTGGCTGCTTCCATGTTGGGGCATAAATATTTATAATTGTTAGATCTTCTCATTGGATAGCACCTTTAAGTATGATACAGTGTCCTTCCTCATCTCTTATTATAGTCTTTGGTTTAAAATCTAATTGATTGTCACCCCATCTTTCTTTTGATGCCATTAGCATGATAAATGGTTTTCCACCCCCTCACTTTAAATCTTGAGGTATCTTTGGGTCTAAAATGAGTCTCTTGCAGACAGCATATTGATGGGTCTTGCTTTTTTATCCAATCTTGTACCCTGTGTCTTTTGATTGGGGTATTTAGCCCTTTACTTTTAGGGTAGCTATTGAAAGATATTAATTTAGTGCTATTGTATTGCCTGTAAGGTAACTATTACTGTATATAGTCTGTTCTTTTCTGGTCTGTGTTACCTTTATGCTCTTTCTTTGCTTAAAGGATCCCTTTCAGTATTTTTTGTAGGGCTGGTTTGGTAATTTCAAATTCTTTTAATTTCTCTTTGTCCTAGAAGCTTTTTATTTCTCTTTCTATTTTCAATAACACCCTTGCTGGATATAGTATTCTTGGCTGCATATTTTTTTCACTTAGTATCTGGATCATGCCAGTCCTTTCCAGCCTGCCACGTCTCTGTAGATAGGTCTGCTACCAATCGAATGTTTCTACCATTGTAGGTTACAGACGTCTTGTCCCGAGCTGCTTTTAGGACTTTCTGTTTGTCTCTGAGGTTCGTAGTTTTACTTTTAGGTGTCGGGGTGTTGATCTGATTTTGTTGATTTTGAGGGGGGTTTTCTGAGCCTCCTGGATTTTGATGCCTGTTTCCTCCCCTAAACTAGGGAAGTTCTCCACTAAAATTTGCTCCAGTATACTTCTGCCCCTGTCTGTCTTCTTCTGGGATCCCAATTATTCTAATATCGTTTCACTTTATGGTATCACTTATCTCTCGAATTCTCCCCTCGTGATGCAGTAGTTGTTTATCTCTCTTCTCTCTCTCTCTCTCAGTGTCTTTATTCTCCATCATTTGGCCTTTCATGTTACTAATTCTCTCTTCTGCCTCATTTATCCTAGTAGTAAGAGCCTCAATTTTTTATTGCATCTCATTAAAAGCCTTTTTGATGTTGACTTGGTTAGATTTTAATTCTCCAGGGATTCCCTAGTGTCCTTTGTGCTTTTTTCCAAGCCCGGCTAGTATCTTTATAATCATTATTCTGAACTCTAGTTCTAATGTCTTACTAATGTCCATATTGATTAGGTCCCTGGCAGTTGGTACTGTCTCTTACTCTATTTTTTGAGGTGAGTTTTTCCATTTTGTCCAGAGAAGAATAGATGAATGAGAGAACAAAATGCTAAAGGGTAACAATGACTCCAGAGAAATGTACACAAAACAAATCAGAAGAGACCCACAGGTGGGGGTAGAGGGGGAAGAATATGATCAGGCTGTTTCATAGAACAGAGCCATATACTGGATTTGGGGTGTATTTTGGTCTGTTAGAAGAAGCTGGATCCCAGAATTTTAAAAGAAAGAAAAACTTACATATATACAAAAATAAGGTTAAATACAATGAATGGATGTGATGCAACTGCAAAAATGAAATTTAAAAAAGGTTTTTAAAAGGGAAATGGTAAGAAGTTGGTTGAAAAAGGAAATAAAAATGAGAAAAAGAAAGAAAAAGAAACAAAAATAATAAAATTTTAAAAATTAAAGTTGAAAGACTAAAGAATCATGGGGTGCTGTATTCCCCTAGCGCTGGAGTTTTGCGGTAAACTTGGTCTTGGCTGGACGTTCTTGCTGATCTTCTGGGGGAGGGGCCTGTTGCATTGATTCTCAAGTGTATTTGCCCCAGGTGGAATTGCATCTCCCTTGCCAGCGGCCAGGCTAAGTAATCTGCTTGGTTTGCTCTCTGTAGTTTTTGTTCCCTATCAGCTTTCCACACAAATTTTGAGGAGGAGAGTGAAAATGGCAGCCTCCCAATCTCTGGCCCCAGAGGAGCTGAGAGCTCAGGTCCCCACTCCTTAGTGCACCCTCAGAGAAAAGCAGTCAATCACTCCTCTCTCCCTGGTCTCCGGCCACACTCTGTACTCACCCAGCCTGTGACAGTGCGTTTCTATTTCTGGCACACGGCCCCATTTGGTGTCCCCAAACCCAGCAGATCCCTGCATCCGGCTCCCCTGCAGCTCACCCTTGGGGAGGAAGGGAAGTCTTTCTGGTTCTGCCATGTGTTGGGCCCCAGCTCAAAGTGCAGTGGCCCAGCTGTACTGCATATCACAGTTTATGGCAGTCCTGAGCTGAGAGCCCACTCCTCGGCTCAGTCTTTGGAGCCAGCTTCCCTGCTCCAATGCCTGGGAGTTCTGCCACACTCATGCAACCCTGGTCTTTCTGTGACCCCGAGAGTCCTGAGACCACACTGTTCCGGTGAGGGTTCCACCCCTTGCTTAGCCACCAGAGTTAAATTCCTCACCAGAGCAAACTTCTAAAAGTCCCAATTTTGTGCTCTGCTGCTGTATCATTTGCCAGTAGCCAGCTGACAGAAGTACCCCCCACCCTGCGGTCTTCCCGTACATCTCAGATTCACTTCTCTGCAGGTCCTACCTTCCAGAAAGTGGTCACTTTTCTGCTCATAGAGTTGCTGCTATTCTTTTCTTCAATCTCCTGTTGAGTTGGTAGGTGTCCAGAATGCTTTGAAAGCTATCTAGCTGAATTCCTGGGACCAGATGAAATTTAGGTCTCCTACTCCTCTGCCATCTTGAACTCTTCCCTCTTTACTACTTTCTATTCCATTTTCCCCATTTTCAGATTGTACCATTGATTAGAAAGTGATTGATTAGAAAATGATTATGTCTCATCTACTTTTCTGGTATATTCCTCCCTGGCAATCTAAAACACTTATAAGCCCATTTTATTTCTTAAATTGAAGAAACATATTCAGTTAAATATTCAGATTTCTTGTTTTGAGTTTATTTTGGTGGTATTTGAAAACTTGAGGGTTGGGTTTTTTTTTTTTTTTAACGTCATCTCTCTTTTTTTTCCCTTTTAGCCTGAAAATGAGATTTCTTCAGACTGCAATCATGTAAGTATGGATTTTCCATAACTCACCATATGTGCTTTATATATATGGCAGATTCAGGAGGCTTTTCCTGTTGTTCCGGGAAACATTATGTCTTCTTAGATGCTCTTACTCTTTTTTTTTTTTTTTTTTTTTAAGATTTTATTTATTTACTTATTTGACAGAGACAGTGAGAGAGGGAATATAGTCAGGGGGAGTCGAAGAGGGAGAAGCAGGATTCCCGCTGAGCAGGGAGCCCAGTGCGGGGCTTGATCCCAGGACTCCGGGATCATGAACTGAGCCAAAGGCAGACGCTTAACGACTGAGCCACCCGGGTGCCCAGATTTTCTTACTCTTAACAAGGATGATAAAACTTATTTAAGGACCATGGTAAATCTGCAAATACCCATCCATTCTAGAAACAAGCAGATTTTGTCAAATATTTATGTATTTAAGCTTAATTTTTACTTCAGTTATAGCTACCATTTGAAAATAATTGTTTCTCTGCTTATCATGCTTACAACTTTATTTTTATATTTTCAAAGATTGTATTTGTTTATTTGAGACAGAACATGTGGGTGGGTAGAGGGAGAGGGAGAAGCAGACTCCTGCTGAACAGGGAGCCCCACGCAGGGCTCCATCCCAGGACCCTGGGATCCTGATTTGAGCCGAAGGCAGACACATGGCTAACTGAGCCACCCAGGTGCCCTATGTTAAAGGTTTTATACACACACATACACACACACACTCTAGAGATAACTAGAATTAGTACATTAAAAATCATTTGTATAGGGGTGACCTGAGATCCTGACCTAAGCTGAAACCAAGAGGTGGATGCTTAACTGACTGGGCCACCCAGGTGCCCCAAACTATATTCTTCAATAGAAAGTGCTGCTAATAAACATAGGCAACAGGGGCCCCTGGGAGGCTCAGTTGGTTAAGCATCTGCCTTCAGCTCAGGTCATGATCCTGGGGTCCTAAGATCCAGTCCTGCGTTGGACTGCCCCCTCCACAGGGAGGCTGCTTCTCTTTCTCCCTCTCCGTCTGCTTGCCGCTCCCCATGCTTTTTTCTCTCTCTCTCTGTCAAATAAATAAATAAAATCTTTTTTAAAGATTTTTAAATCTTTAAAAAAAAATCTTTAAAAATCTTTAAAAAAGATTTTTTTTTAATTTATTTGACAGAGAGAGTTACAGTGAGAGAGGGAACACAAGCAGGAGGAGTGGAAGAGGGAGAAGCAGGCTTCCCGAGGACCAGGGTGCCCGATGTGGGGCTCGATCCCAGGATGCTAGGATCATGACCTGAGTTAAAGTCAGCCCCTTAACGACTGAGCCACCCAGGCGCCCTAAATAAAATATTTTTAAAAAATAAAAATAAAAATAGGCAACAGGTATAGATTATTCACAGGTAATGAAAAAGATGTCTAATAAACCATTAAAATTTGATTGTCTCTTATAGTTAAAAGTGTGAAAATTAAGACAAATGAATGCATTATTTTCATCCATCTGATTAGCAAATATAAAAAATTTGATAAGTACATAATATTGATGGGAATATGGGGATATAAGCTTTCTCTAGCCCACTGATTAGCCAGCTGCTACCCATTGGCCTAATCCAGACCACTGCCTATTTTTATGCATAAAGTTTTATTGGAACACTCCCACACCCATTCAGTTACATACTATCTTTGGTTGCTTTCTGTGCTATAATAGAAAGATTGAGTAATTTCAACAGTTACTGTATGTAGGTCCCTAGAAGTATAAAAGATTTTTCTTTCTGGCCTTTTGCAGAAAAGGTTGTTAAACTCTGCTCTGCCTGTGAATAAGAATATAAATATGAAAACTTCTTTGTAAAGCAGTCAACTTAAAATATGTATATACTTTGGCCTAATGTTTTTACTTCTAAGAATAGAAGTGGTAATAGTTATACTTAAAAGAATGGATTCAAATATGTCCATAAGAGGATATTGTGGCATTATTTATGAAGCAAAAAATTAGGGAAAATATTCAAAATCCATCAGTCAAGTGACTCTGGCATAGGGGAATCCCAGAAAGTAGCTAATCTGTGACCTAGGGGTCCTAAAAGGCTTGAGAATAGGAAGGTTTTGAAACTGTTAAAAATAGGGACAAAGAGTATACAGAAAATAGGAAATTATGTCCTTACAAAAAGAGAAGATTAGGACACAGAGGCAGAGGGAAAACCATGTGAGGATACAAGAAGAGAAGTCTCAGAAGAAATCAGTACTGCTAACACCTTAATCTCAGACATCTAAACTCCAGAATTGTGAGAAAATAAATCTCTTGTTTAAGCCAGCTGGTCTGTGGTATTTTGTTAGGCAGCCCTAGCAAACTAATACACTTTTTTGGGTTGGGATGGGTTGCATGATAATCTTTCCCATTAAAATTAGTGGATCAAGTTTAAAAAATTAAACAGCTTTCCACCTACTGGGGGTGTTCTGGAATGAGTTAGTGTTGTTAAGCAAGAGATAAAATTAGTTATGAAGAATTGTTAGGCCAATATATTTGAAAATGTTTGCACAGTGGACAAATTACTAGAGAAAGAAATTTACCAAAACCAACACAAGAAGTAGAGAATTTGTGTAGCCTATATTTATTTTAAAAAATGAATCTGTGAATAAAAATCTTTACTGGCTGACTGGCTCAGTCAGTGGAGCATGCAATTCTTGATCTTGGTGTTTTAAGTTTGAGCACCACGTGGGGTGTAGAGATTACTTAAATGAATAAAACTTTAAAAATATATATATATATATATATTTATAAAGGTTTTATTTATTTATTTGAGATAGAGCCAGAGAGAGCAAGTGGGGTCAGAGAGAACAAGCGGGGTGAAGGGCAGAAGGAGAAGCAGACTCCCCGCTGAGCAGGGAGCCTGATGTGGGGCTTGTTCTGAGGACTCCAGAATCAAGATCTGAGGTGAGGGCAGCCACTCAACCAACTGAGCCATCCAAGTGTCCCTTAAAAAATATTTTTAAAAAATGAAGCTTTAAATAAAAATCCCATAAAGAAACTTCAGGACCAGATGGATTTATTAGCAGAAGGTAAAAAACAACACCAGTCTTTTATTTACTTATTTATTTATTTAAAAGATTTTATTTATTTGAGAGAGCGAGAGCATGTACAGGGGGAGGGGCAGAGAGGGAGGGAAAGGAAAAGGCAGACTCTCTGCTCAGTGAGAAGCATGACACTGGATTCCAGAACCCTGAGATCATGACCCTGAGCTGAAGTCAGATGCCCAGCCACCGAGCTACCCAGGCGCACCATCACCAGTCTTTTATTTTGTTTTTATTTATTCATTTTTAAAGATTTTATTGGGCACCTGGGTGGCTCAGCTGGTTAAGCATCTGGATCCCAGGATCCTGGGGTCCTGGGATCAAGTCCCACATTGGGCTCCCTGCACCTTGGGAGCCTGTTTCTCCCTTTGCCTCTGCTCCTCTCTCTCTCTCTCTCTCATGAATAAATAAATAGAATCTTTTAAAATGGATTTTATTTATTTATTAGAGATAGACACAAGCTGGGGGAGATACAGAGGGAGAGGGAGAATCAGGCTCCCCACTGAGCAGGGAGCCCAGTGTGGGGCTCAAACCAGGACTCTGGGATCATGACCTGAGCTGAAGATAGATACTTAACTGACTGAGCCACCTAGGTGCCCCAATATCAGTCTTTTAAAGGATTTAAAAAAAGTAGAAATGTTTTTTTATTCATTATGAGGCTAACATAACCTTAGTATCACATAACCAGGATAAAACAAGAAGAAAAACATAGGCCAGTGTCACTTGTGAACCATTGATTAAAAAACGTTAACCAAATTAGTAGCAAACTGAATCCACTAAAATATAAGAAGGGAAATACATCAGGACTGCACTGGATTTATTGCAGAACTGTGAGGTTAATTTAACATTTGAAAAGTTAGTTACAATAAAGGAGAAAAAGTTACATCATCTCAGTAGGTACATTAAATCATTTGACTAAATTCAATACTGTTTTTTTTAAGCTTCTAATATGGGAAATTTTCTAACGTTAGTAATTAGACTGCAGGCTGTAGGATATAACATTAGTAGATTAAAAAACCAGTTGTATTGCTACTGACCAGCAGTGAATGATCTGAAAATGAAATTAAAACAACTTTATTTACGATAGCATCAAGAAGAATCAAATACTTAAGAATAAATTTAACATGGGGCGCTTAGGTGGCTCAGTGGGTTGATCCTCTGCCTTCTGCTCTGGTCATGATCTCAGGGTCCTGGGATTGAGCGCCGCATCGGGCTCTCTGCTCAGCGGGGAGCCTGCTTTCTCCTCTCTCCCTCTGCCTGCCTCTCTGCCTGCTTGTGATCTCTGTCAAATAAATAAATAAAATCCTTTAAAAAAAAAAAAAAAGAATAAATTTAACCAAAAAAGTATACGACTGGTATACCGAACTCCATGGAAAACATCTTTGAGCAAAATTAAAGATGATTTAAAGGAAAAGACATCCTGTTTCATGGATTGGAAAACATAATATTGTTAAGATGGTAATACTCTCCAAGTTGATTTAGATTCAGTGCAATTCCTGTCAAAATTTCTGCTGACAACTTTGTAGAAATTGACATACTGACCCTAAAATTCATATGGAAATGCGAGGGATCCAGAATAGCCGAAACAGTCTTGAAAAAAGAACAAAGTTGGAGCATTCATAATTCCCGATTTCAAAATGTACTGTAGAGCCACAGTAATCAAGACTGTGTGGTACTTGCATAAGGGTAGATATATAGATCAGTGTAATAGAATTGAGAATTCAGAAAAAAACACATTCATTTATAGTGAACTGATTTTCAGCAAGGGTGCCAAGATAATACACTGGGGGGAAACAGTAGACTTTTCAACAGATGGTTCTGGAACAGCTTGATATCCACATACCTCAAGATTAATGTGGACCCCTATTTTATACCATATATAAAAATGGATCAAAGAGCTAAATTTTAAATCACCCAGATAAAACTGTAGATGTAAATCTTAATGGCATTAGATTAGGCAAAGGTTTTTAAGGTATGATACCTAAAGCACAACTAACCAAAGAAAAAATAAAGTGAACTTCATCAAAATGAAAAACTTCTGTGGCTTCAGAGAGTACTGTCAAGAAAATTGAAAGACAGCCCACGGAATGAGAGAAAATATTTGCAAATCATATATCCAATAAGGGTCTAGTAATGAGAACATATTTAAAAAAAGCTTCTTACAACTCAACGATAAACAAATTTTAAAATAAGCAATGGATTTGAATAGACATCTCTCTGAAGAAATATACAGATGGCCAATAATCACATGAAAAGATGCTCAACAACATTCATCTTAAGGAAATGCAAATCAGAATTACAAGATATTGTATTATACCTACTAAGATGACTGTAATAAAAAAGATAGACAATAACGGATGTTGAAAATATGGGGAAATTGGAATCCTCATACATTGCTGGTAGGAATGTGAAATAGTGTAGCCACTACAGAAGATAGTCTGGTAGTTCTTCAAAAGGTTAAACAGTTGTGATCTGAATAATCAGTTCCACTCCTAGATACTCCCAAGATGGTTGAAATCATGTTCACATAAAAATGTGTACACAGGTGTTCATAGAAGCAATAATTATAGCATTGAACAAGTGGAAACAGCCCAAATGTCTATCAACTGATAATGGATAAATGAGACATGATATAACCATATAGTAGAATAATGTTTGGCAGGAAAAAGGAATGAAGTACTGATAACATACCACAGTAAAGATGAAACTTGGGAACTGGACACAAAAGGTTACATATTTTATGTTTCTGTTTATATGAAATGTCTAGAATAGGCAAATCAACAGAAGATTAGTGGTTGCCAAGGGCTGGGGGAAGTGGGGAGTAGGAAGTGACTGCTACTAGGTATGGCATTTCTTTTTTAAAATTTATTATCATTATTATTTAATTCCAGTACACTTAACATACAGTGTTATATGAATTTCAGGTGTACAATATAGTGATTCAGCAATTCCATACATCACTCAGTCCTCATCACAACAGTTGCACTCCTTAATTCCCATCGCCTATTTCACCTATCCTCCTACCATCTCCCCTCTGGTAATCATCAGTTTGTTACCTGCAGTTAAGAGTCTGTTTCTTGGTTTGTCTCTCTCTCTCTCTCTCTTTGCTTGTTTGTTTGGTTTCTTAAATTCCACATATAATGAGATCATATGGTATTTGTCTTTCTCTGACTGACTTACTTTGCTTACCATTATACTCTTTAACTCCATGAACTTTCATGTTGGGATGATGAAAATAGTCTAGAATTAGGTAGTGGTGATGGTTGTCAAAATTTAAATATACTAGTAGACACTAAATTATACTTTAGAAGGGTGAATTCAGTAGTACATAAATTTTATCTCAGGAGTATAGTATAATCAACCCTCATGTAATTAACACCCAGCTTCAATTATTTATTCAGATCCATCTTGTGTCATCTCTCTTCCTGCTTACTTCCCCTCCTTTTGTATTATTTTGAAGCAGAACCCAGACATCATTTCATTTGTTAATATTTTGTTAAATACCTCTAAAAGATAAGGCTTTACTTAAAAAATAGCCACAATACTGTTATATCTGAAAATGTCATAATTCCTTACTATCATCAGTTAGCCAGTTAAGGTTCAGAGTTCTAATTTCAACACCCATCTTAGAACAGAATTTATTTAATTAACCTGATAATGTGTGATTATAAAAAAACCAATAGCAGCAAAAATAAACCATTTGGACCACATCAAAATAAAATGTTTCTGCACAGCAAAGGAAACAATCAACAAAGCTAAAAAGGCATATCCAATAAAGGGTTAATATCCAAAAAATATAAAGAAGTATTACAATTCAATACCCCCAAAATAAATAATCAAATTAAAAATATGCAGAAGACATAAACAGACATTTCTCCAAAGAAGACATCCAGATGGCCAGCAGACACCGTAAAGATGCGCACCATCATTCTTCATCAGGGAAATGCAAATCAAAACTACATTGAGCTCTCACTTTATACCCGTCAAAATGACTAAAATCAACAACACAAGAAACAACAATGTTGGTGAGGATGTGGAGAGAAAGAAACCCTTGGGCACTGTTCATGGGAATGTACACTGGAGCAGCCACTGTGAAAAACAGCATGAAGTTTCCTCAAAAAATTAAAAATAGAATTACCCTATTATCTAATAATCACACTACTCGGTATTTACCCAAAAAATAGAAAAACATTAATTCAAAGGGATAATACATGCACCCTGATGTTCATAGCAACATTATTTACAATAGCCAAACTATGGAAAGAGCCCAAGTGTCTGTACATAGATGAATGGGAAAGAAAAGGTAATCATAAAAGAATATAATAAATATATGGGAATATTACTCAGCCATAAAAATGAATGAAATCTTGCCCCTTGAAACACCATGGATGGATATAGAGAATATAATGCTAAGCGAAAATAAGAGAAAGATGAATATTGTATGTTCTTATGTGAAATTGAACAAAACAAGGTAGCAAAAGACAAAAAGAAGAAACAAACTAAGAAACAGACTCTTAACTATGGAAGACAAACTGTTGGTTACAAGAGGGGAGGTGAGTGGGGGGATGGGTTAAATAGGAGATAGGAATTAAAGAGTACACTTGTCATAATGAAAATAAAATAAAATGATAAAGAATAACCACTTCCCAATGGGATACAAGCAGAAAAAAGAGCAATATACATTTTCTTTTGTAATCGGAAAGACTGATACACATTAGTAGCAGTGAAGAAGTGAAAGAATTCTAAATATGTATTAAGTCCTAATGTCTAATAAAGTGTAAAGGGCTACCTCTAGACTGAAAGAAAAAAAAAAGACCTACAGCAAACATGATGAAATATTAATAGCTTTCTACCCAAGATTGGCACCAAGACATAGTTGGCTCATGGTCACAGAGATCCTAGCTCACGTGTAGTAGGGTAAGAAAAAAGAAAATAGGTAAAAATTAGAAAGGAGGGTGCCTGGCTGGCTCATTCGGTGGAACGTGAGACTCTTGATCTTGGGGTTGTAAGTTTGAGACCTGGGTTGGTGTAGAGATTACTTAAAAACTATTGGAAAGGAAAAAATAAACTCATTATTTACAGATGACATGATTGAGTAGAAAACCCAAAAGAATTTACAGGTAGACGATCACTAGATGAATTTAATAATGACCTTGGGTATAAGATCAATACATAAAACTTAATTATGTTTTTATATAGTAGTAACAAGCATATTTCTCCAGTGAACTTAAAAGTGACACCGTGAGGGCACCTGCATGGCTCATTTATTAAGGGTTTCAGCTCAGGTCATGGTCCCAGGGTCGTGGGATTAGCAAAGAATAAATGGGAAACAAAACCAGTGAGCATAAAGCAAAAGATTGATAAATTACATTACATTGCATTTTATTTTGTTAAATATGATATTAAGAGTGTGAAAATGCAAGTAATAGAGGAGAAAACATTTTAATACATATATCTGACCATGTGTCCGAAATATTTTAAGAATTCATACTTGAAGCAATGAAGAAAAGACGAATAGAAAAATGGGTAAGGTAAATTTAACCAAGGAACTAAAAGTGCTGTATAGTGGAAACTACAACACATCAGTGAAAGAAATTGAAGACACAAATAAATGGAAAGATACTCCATGCTTATGGATTAGAAGAATTAATATTGTTAAAATGTCCGTATTATCCAAAGCAGTATATAGATTCAGTGCAATGCCTATCAAAATTCTCATGGCACTTTTCACAGAAATAGAACAAGTGATCCTAAAATTTGGATGGAACCATAAAGACCCCCAAATAGCCAAGAACAGTCTTTTTTTTTTTTTTTTGAAGATTTTATTTATTTATTTGACAGAGATCACAAGTAGGCAGAGAGGCAGGCAGAGAGAGAGAGGAGGAAGCGGCTCCCTGTGGGGCAGAGAGCCCGATGCGGGGCTCAATCCCAGGACTCTGGGATCATGACCTGGGCCAAAGGCAGAGGCTTTAACCCACTGAGCCACCCAGGCTTCCCGCCAAGAACAGTCTTGAGAAAGAACAAAGATCACACTCCCTCAATTATACTTACTCACTAAGGGTGCCATACTTTGGGCTTCCCTGATGTGGTGACTGGTACCTGAGTATTTCCCTCGTGGGGACCCTGAAAGCTATGGCCAGAGGGTTGTTACTGGGGATGGTGGCTCCCATGGCTCTTGAGTCTTCTAAGCCAAGGCACCTCCTTCCAGTGCCCACTGTGGGTCTTGTCTTCTCACACCTGAGCTGTTACCTAGAGAGAACTTATCTCCAGATGACTACGCAGACTGCTGCCAGGATTTCTGTTGAAGAGAAGTTGGTGATGCTCTGGTGACAAGTTGTGGTTCCTGTCCTCTATCCTCTCTACAGACCTCCAGACTCGAGCTGCTGATTTCACATTTCTGCTCTGTCTGATAATAATAGTATTATGTATTTCTCGGGATGTATGCTCTTTTACATCATCAATAATAAAAATTCTATCTAGCATTGTGATTTATCTATATTGGGATCAGGAAAAAGCATATTAAAGATCATTCCTTATCTTCTGTAGTATAAAGCTATTACAGAATACCTAAAACTAACAAGTCAGGAAACAGCAAGTAGTTTCATAAAAGTGTAGAGTTAGGGCCAGCTGGGTGGCTAAGTTGGTTAAGTGTTTGCCTTCAGCTCAGGTCATAATCCCAGGATCCTGGGATCAAGCCCCATGTCATGGCCTCCCTGCTTAGTGGGAAGTCTGCTTCTCCCTGTCCCTCTGTCCTACCCCCCCACCCCCGTCTCTCTCGCTTTTGTTCTCTCAAATAAATAAAATCTTTTTTAAAAAGTGTAGAGTTAATTACCCTAAGAAGAAGCTAAAGGAATTTAAAGTATTTGTCTCTGGGGAGTTGGTAGGACTTCAGAAAGGGACTTGTCAGGGAACTGGTCTGATGTTTTATCTGCGTTTATAGAACTATTTGACTAAACAGCTTTGATCTAAAATTTTTAAGATGAATAGAAGAGTAAGTGGATAAAATGAGCTATACAGGCTTTCAAGGAGCTTGACTATGAAGGAAGGTTTTTCCTTAACCATCCGTACCAAAAACTTGTCACTATCCTGACTTTTTCAGATACATCCCATTTCTCCCATCCAGCAGTTCTTGCCTTTAACTGGTCTGCTAACCTCCCCTAGTCTGGCCTTTCTTTGCACTGTGACTAAAGTTGACCTTTTGAGTTCTCTGGTTAAATTGTTCACTGGCTTCCCATTTCCTATAAGATAAACTACACATACTTTAAGGTGAGCTCTGATACTCTGTGTGATCTGATCCTTGTTTGCAGCCCAGCCCCATCTTTCATTACCTCAACCTAGCCATCCTGAGCTATAGGTGTCCTTAGAAGTTATAATTACTCTTTCTGTCCTTTTTAGCTTTGTACTCCTAGAACCCCAGTCTCCCTCAGTTCACCTGACAAAATTCCTTCTTATCCCTGGGGATCGAGCCTGGTATAACAATCACTACCACCCCACGTATCCCTCCTCTACATTCACTGAGCTATGTTCTTCCTTCATATCCCCATAACATCTCCGGTATGCATCTGGTGTCACATTTATCACACTATATTTCCATTGCTTATTTGCTTCCCAGGCTGACTGTTTGTCTCTTGGCTCCTGTGGTTGAGCTCCTTGAATGCTGAGACAGTGGCTTTTTTTCTTCTTCACCCTTCATGTTGTCATCTAGCAAGTTTCCGGGTTATAGTAGTTACTCAGTATGTGTCTAGGAGAGGGAGATGGGTAAGTGGGTGGATTCATAAGTGAACATCTTGTGTTTAAGAAAATTGAAGCTGAACTACATCCTGTTAACCAATAGCACTTAGTGTCAAATTGCAGTTATTTTTCTAGTTGACAGTAACCACTTAACCACTCAGGAGGTTGGGACAGGTATCAAATATGATGCAGGTAATCAACTCCCAAAATCAGGTGTGAATGTGTGTTTATGTTCTCTTGAAGAAAACACTGGTGGAAACCTGTGTTGAATTCCATTTGTACTTTCATTCCTGAAAGAATAATAATGCGTTACTAGGTCATACTAAAAATAAAAGACCAGGACGTAGATTCATGGTTGGTAAAGGATGGGTGGAGGAAGGATGAGGAGTGATAAAACAGCTGTGGGGTTTCTGTTGGGGACGACGAGCATGTCCTCGAATTAGACACTGGTGTTTGCACAACCGTATGAATGTACTGAAAGCCACTGAATCTGGACACTTTAAAATGGTGACTTTTATAGTCTGTGAATTAAACCTCAAAAAATTAAAACAAAAATTAGATATTCCAAAGTTAAAAGTTAAAGACATTTCAGAAGCTCTAAGTGATTATCTAAATGGCTTTGACAGAAAATCAGTTTCTAGGCCATTACAGGACATCTGAGTTTGTGTTAGATAAAGTAAGGAAGCACCCTGTAGTTTTTATTTTATAATTTTTCTGTCATTTTTTGCTGTTTATGCTATATCCTTGAGCTACCAGACAGGTTTTCTTTCTTATTTCTCCCTCTCTCCCTTCCTCCCTTCCTTCCTTTCCCTCCCTCCCTTCTTTCCTTCTTTCTGCCTTCCATCTTCCATCGTTCGTTCCTTCCTTCCTTTCTTTTTTTTTTTTTCTAAGATTTTATTTATTTATTTGACAGAAAGAGAGAGAGCACAAGCAGGGGGAGCGGCAGGCAGAGCGGGCGAGGGAGAAGCAGGCTCCCTGCTCGGCATGGAGCCTGATGTGGGACTCGATCCCAGGACGCTGGGATCATGACCTGAGCCAAAGGCAGGCACCTAACTGAATGAGCCACCCAGGCACCTTTCCTTTCCTCCTTCCTTTCAAAGAAGTCAGCCATAGGTCACTCAGTAAAGAGTCTTTGGTTTGATGTACACAGAGAATGTTCTTAATTTTAAAAGAAGAATGTTGCTTTAATTTTAAAATACAAAAGTTAGGGGTACCTGGGTGGCTCGGTCAGTTAAGCATCTGCCTTGGGCTCAGGTGGTCCTGGGATCAAGCCCCCATATTGGGCTCCCTGCTCAACAGGGAGTCTGCTTCTCCCTCTCCCTCTGGCCTTCCCCTGCTCATGCTTTCTCTCAAATAAAAAATATTTTAAAATATTTTATTTATTAAATTAAAAAATAAAATATAAAATGTAATGACCAAGTAGTACTGACTTAATTCATAGATAATTGTAAAATGTGTTTGTCTAAATTCTAACCTTGTCTTTTGAATCACTGGATTCGTCTTTGCTTGTGAGGAGCCAGGAGGCCCAAGATTCCTTCAGTTAGAACTAAGTTTCTCCTATACCCACATTCTCAGTTTGGTCTCATATGTCCTATTGGTTGAACTTGTCACTCATTATGGTATAAATTTATTGTTTTGTTCATCCATTTAACAAATATTTGTTGATGCCTGTGTGTTCCATCACTCTCTCTTGTAGGCACTGGGCATACACTGTGCTGAGCAAGGCATAGCTCCTTTTAGAGCTTTTGTTATAGATGGTGGCCAGTGTTTTTTTTCTAAAAACTCACTTATTGATGATAGTTGAAGGGTTAGAGCTTTTTGCTGGCTTGTTTTTTTCTTTAGGGGGGAAGAGAAGAAATACTACTCATCCTTCGTATTTTATTTATTCACAGATTTTTTTTTTCCAGTACTCCTATACGGAATTAAGTACTTATTTCTGTGTTGTTCCCAACACAGGTGATATAAGCCTCTGTTATACTTCTAAAAAGCAGATATGGCGGGGCGCCTGGGTGGTTTAGTGGGTTAAAGCCTCTGCCTTCGGCTCAGGTCATGATCCCAGGGTCCTGGGATCGAGCCCCGAATCGGGCTGTCTGCTCAGCGGGGAGCCTGCTTCCTCATCTCTCTCTCTCTCTCTGCCTACTTGTGATCTCTGTCTGTCAAATAAATAAATAAAATCTAAAAAACAAGAACAAAAAACGAGATCTGGTCATGTCATTCCCTTAATTTCCCTTCAGTGACTCTCGGGTTGCAGTTCAGACAAGGCTTACAAGGGTTGTCAGAATCAGTCTTCCATTGAACTTTGAGTTCCTCTAACATGCTCTGTTCCTTTTGGTGAGCTTATATGCATGCTGTTTCGTTTACCTAAAATAGTCTTCTCTCTACCCCTTTACTGTGGCTAACTGCTAATCTCTCAGGGTTTCATCTTAGATAGCACTTTCCATAGTACACTTTACTTGGCCAAACTCCCCAACGCAGTCTGGGGTCCTCCTCCCCTGTACTGCTGGTATACTTTGTATTGCCGTCACCCAAATGCTCACACTGTTTGCCATTGACCATAGCCACCACTGGATAGTGTAATCTTTTTTTTTCTCCTTTTGTTTTGTCCCCTAGTTCCTAGTACAGTACAAACTCAAACATGTTTTTCTGTTTCCTCTAATAGCCTATGAAGACCTTGAGTTCAGACTGTGTGTGGTATAGTGCAAGTGCTAAGCACGTTTCAGTGCATCAGTGAGTGAGTGATTATATTGTTTATTCTTGGAGTATAGCCAAGAGAAAGGCTTGGAACTGCATCTCCCTCCCCCGGTCTCCCGGTCAGCATCATACAAAGTCTGTGCTCTGCCTCTCCATCTGAGCTGGGTATAAGGGCCACTTATGCTACTTTTCAGAAATTGAATCATACATTGAAAATTGTTAAGTAAATCTGCAAAAGGTATGGTAAAATTCAGCACTCATCTGTAAATAGTAATGGCTTCAGATAGTTTGGAGTTTAAAACATGTTAAAAAACAGTTGTGTAAAGTAGACCTTATGGAGTATGTGTCAAGACAAAGGAGGGTTTTAAAGGAATGAAGATAGATAGGTCTGCGTACTAGACGCTTGGCATCTCCCCTTCATAAAACTGATCTGTGGAAGCCCTGTGGATTGCGATATCTATGAGTAAACCCACCAAGTCTGAGCTTCTGGGTTAGACTTCTTGATTTAATAGAATTTGGCTTGTACAACCTTATTAATGTTTTCTCTGAAACCTTACCAGGGATTTTAATTTTAACTTTTTTCTTGAGTTAAAAAAAAAAAAAAAAATTGGGCGCCTGGGTGGCTCAGTGGGTTAAGCCGCTGCCTTCGGCTCGGGTCATGATCTCAGGGTCCTGGGATCGAGTCCCGCGTCGGGCTCTCTGCTCAGCAGGGAACCTGCTTCCCTCTCTCTCTCTCTCTCTCTGCCTGCCTCTCCATCTACTTGTGATCTCTCTCTGTCAAATAAATAAATAAAATCTTAAAAAAAAAAAAAATTGTCCTTAAGTGGAAAAAGAAACAAGTATGCCTGAATGGTAGGGTTTTATTTTGTCTGCCCATTTTTTTCCTTTTATCTGTAAACACGATGACATTTTTATCTTACTTTTCATTAACTGAATATGCTTTATCTGACTTTGTATAATGGACTTTAATCACTTACAGTAACCATCGATGAAAAATGTCATACTATTCTAACTGGAGTTTTTGTTTGTTTGTTTGTTTGTTTTTCTTGTTCGTAGTTGTTGTGGAATTACAAGCTGAATCTAACTACAGACCCCAAATTTGAATCTGTGGCCAGAGAGGTTTGCAAATCTACCATATCAGAGGTAGGTTGTAAAAGATTTTTATGGGTATTTAATGGCTTAGAAGAAAACATTACATCCATTGACCTGGCCAGTCATTAAGGGAGGAATGACTGGACTCAGTTACTTTACTTTTCTTGGAATTCCCATCTGTATTGGCTGAGAGAGAAGCCACAGTGGCGGGGAGTATAATCAGCCTCCTTTTTGTTAATGTTCACCTACATTTATCTTGGGATGCTGTTGATTCAGACAGATTCAAAATCGGGCTCTGTTGATCCCCAAACAGAGGACACAACTGTTTCTGTCATCAGTGCTCCACTCATACTTTCTGCAGTCTGCTGATGTCTGGAGCTTTTCAGAATGGTCTCCCCAGGAGGCCTGTAAATGTTTCTGAGTTACACAGTGGGTTCAGTTGAACCATAGAGGCATATGCTTCAAATAATAGGAATTGACATTTAAAAAGTTTGTGACAAGAATTGTATCTATTGTTATAGATGGGTGTTGAGTATAAAAACAAAAATAATTAATGAAAATGTATAGCATTGTACAGATGCTAATTGGGGAAAATTTTCAATTGTCTTGGTTCAGTGTGAACTACAGATAATATGGTTAGTTGTATATACCAGTTTGATTGTCATGTGAGTCTATCCAGATTCATCAGAATAATTTCCCTCTTCACTGGCTTATAAAAGACACACACACACACACGTACGCATAACTGGCTTTCTTATAATGTTTATGTAATGATGGTCCTCTTGTAACCTTTTGGGGTTTTGTGGTTTTGTGAATGATTTCAAGTAAAAATGAGAACTCATCCCTTCCTAGAGGGAGATTATACTGAAGTCAGGAAAATTAAATATCAGGAAGAACACAGTTGTCAACGAAATGTTTTACTTCACATCTCCTTCTCTTTCCTATCCTCTTTCTTGCAATTCTGCTTGCAAGGAGAAAAACAGCATCACAAGAATACCTGCAAACTGCAAACCAAACTTTATTTACTCTCCATTTTTTTTAAAATTTTATTTATTTTTTGACAGAGACACAGTGAGAGAACACAAGCTGGGGGAGTGGGAGAGGGAGAACAGGCTTACTGTGAAACAGGGAGCTGGACATGGAGCTCCATCCTGGGACCCTGGGATCAGGATCTGAGCTGAAGGCAGACGCCCAGTGACTTAGCCACCCAGGTGCCCCTCTCCATTGCTGAGCCAAATACTGCTGGCTTTCCTCCTGCTTCATGTCAGAAATAGGGATGGCAGCACTGCTCCCCGGCCACTTCACAGTTTACTCCTATTCGTGACATGTTGATGCCTTAATATGGTGTTTCTTGCTGTTAACATAGAAATTTTCCTTCTTTGTATTAAGCTTCTAGCTAATAGAATGATTGAAGAAAAGCACCAGCTTTTAATTCAAACACTCCCCCCTGTCCTAATTGATGATGAACTGAAATGCAAAGAGGTATTACATCTCTGTGTTTCAGTAGAACCTCAAGTGATTAAAGCTAAATATACATTTATGTTCTCATTGGGGCTCCAATTTAAAATGTGCTCCTGGGGCACCTGGGTGGCTCAGTGGGTTGGGCCGCTGCCTTCGGCTCGGGTCATGATCTCAGGGTCCTGGGATCGAGCCCCGCATCGGGCTCTCTGCTCAGCAGGGAGCCTGCTTCCTCCTCTCTCTCTGCCTGCCTCTCTGCCTGCTTGTGATCTCTCTCTGTCAAATAAATGAATAAAAATCTTTAAAAAAAATAAAAATAAAAAAATGAAATGTGCTCCTGATTTTTCTTCAGATATGTAAACTATTGATTGCCCAGTATAAGAGCTGTAGTAAGAATGCTTGCACTTCACTAAGTTTTAAAACCCAGGCTTCTATTGCTAGCTCTTTGTTCTTATACAGGCTTTTCTTTGGTTGAATTACAAATGCTGAGATTTTTTTCAAGCAGCTATTCCTCCTTTTACTTGTGAAACTTAACTCTATTTTGCTCAAAATCAAAACAAAAGCCTTTTCCTGGAAATACATTTATTACCCTCTTTCTGGGTGTTTCAAAACAAAAAACAAAAAACCCTCAAGGTTAAGTTGAAAGAGTTGCATTCATCTTGATTGTGGAAGATCTCTGCTGCCTCTTGAAGCCAGAGCAAGACTATTTTCTTAAATTCTCAAGTTTGCTTCTTTGAAAAGTAAACACCATTTTCTGTCTTGAGTTGAGTGTTTCACTTGGTTTGGATTTGATACAAGGACTGGACTGAACGTAAAGAGACCCAGTGGGCTATAGGATATAGTGAGTGTGTGGTATATTCTTCACCAGGCACCTTTTGGAAAGGGAGAGTGTATTTGTTTTTGCCTTCTGTATGTATTTAGGATAGGTAGTGTGATAGTAGAGAGTGGTTACTCTTGGTTTCAAAAAGCCAATAAAACATTTTCTTCTTGTTTATATTAAAAATAAACATTTACATTTGGGCCCTTTACTCTTGTCAAAACTGTCCTTTTTGTTTGTTTTTAATCTCTTCAAATGCGGTAGGATTTTTCCAAACAACTTTCCCTGTTTTATAATTCAAGCTTACAACCCATTAAGTAGATTTTACTTTTTTGTGCCTGAATTTCAGCTTTTTTTTTTTTTTTTTTTTTTTTTTTTTGGCTCATTGGCTTCATTCGCACGTGTGGTTTGGGATGCACTTTGCAGGAACCCACACCATGTGGAATTATGCTGGGCTTGACCCAGTAGAACATGTGTCTGAACCACCCAAATTAGACTTACAGTGGCCTCTCCTTTCTCAGACTTCTTCCAGACTACACTGAGCATCATTTTAAACATGTTTCTGTTCCAGACCACAGTGGTGAAGCTGGGATTCTACTAAATTCAAAAACACATGTCTAAATCCACAGTTAATTTAGAACATATTAATGTCATGTCGAGAAGTAATATTATGCCTTCCCGCCTGCCTTCTCTCAGCCATTAGGTTTACCTGACACTAATAGTGTTCTGTGTAGCTTGGCTTGGGACGTGCCCCTAGACTTCAGTTCTGCACCTGTTTTCCAGAGCTGTTTCCCAGATTAATCTCCTCACTGTCCATTGCATTCTTTGCATGGATAAAGGGACTTCTCAATAGAACCATTCTAAAGCTATAGATGTTAAAAGTTTTTTTTTTAATTATATATCAGTAAAGCTCAAATTCTAGAAATTTGTTGCCAAACACATTAATCAGATATTTCCTAGACCCCACAACAATCTGAGGAGGTATGACACTATTTTCTTTATAACGAATGTATTTCTAAGTGCTTTCCTCTTTTTCTCCCAAATATAGATGGGAAATCAATAAGAGAATAGCAGACATTCTCTTTTGTAAAAGTCATTTGATAGAATAAAACACTTGTGTAAAACAGCCACTTTCTTTGGAGCAGATTAAAGAATGTGCTGATGAACCGGTTGGGAAAGGTTACTTGGTTTCCTGCTTGGTGGATCACCGAGGCAACATCACTGAGTATCAGTGTCACCAGTATATCACCAAGATGACAGCCATCATTTTCAGTGATTACCGTCTGATCTGTGGCTTCATGGATGACTGCAAAAATGATATCAACATTCTGAAATGTGGCAGCATTCGGCTTGGAGAAAAGGTATCTACTCTGTTTATATAGGCTTCACCAAAGAGGTCCTATGAACTTGATGAATGAAAAGTTTTTTATACCTGGCATGGGAAAAATTTAGCCTGGAGGTGGCCTTAAAAGTGGAGGTCCAGTCAGCCGCAAGATCTAAGGCTAGTTGACCCGTAAATGCATTTCATCTCTCTATAGTGTTTCAGTACTATATGGGGAAACAGAGGAATTAATATCAGCCAAGAGTAGTAAATACTAAACCAGTTGCTGGTTACCTGTAGTGTTCCCTAGCAGAGCATTTTGTTGTTTTGTGGACAAAGTAGTTGGAGTAGCAGAGACTTGAGTTGTCTAACCCTTCTCTGCGTGTACCTATTTGCTGCTATAAAAAAATTACTTAGTAAACACATTGGTATAAAAGAAGATTTAAATATTAGAAAAGTTTAAGTTATATGAAGGTACTTCTGGCTTGTGAGAAGTAAGATACTCTATAAATGTTATTTGTTGCTATTTTTATCTTGTAAGAACTAGTTTTAGTAAAGACAAGAAGGAAAATACTAGTTGGTGACTTCTGTCTTAATTATGTTTGGTCTTATTTTTGTTCTTGTGAGTCTGTTGTCCAGAAGGTCACAATGAAGGTTTGGCTAGGTTTATTCTAAATCTGTTGGCTCAGCAAAATGAAAGAAACTCCTGAGAAGTAACAGATGCTGGGGGAGAGGTGGTCTGAGGCATATGTCTGACCTCAGCTATTAGTTGCCACTGCTCATTAATCTGCTCTTTAGGAAATATGATGGAAAATAAAATCCTTTGTCTCTTTGCCCTCTGTTTGTTCATTGCCCCGTGATTTGCTGGCTTCTGTCACTGACAGAAGGTAAGGGGGATGGTGTTGGAATATTAGAGCTGCACACACCAGTTCGGGTGACGGTTTTAGTGCTGGTTATTGTCTGCCTGTCACCAAATACCCTTTCCTTTATACCAGCACAGGGCTCTGGCCCTTTCACAGGGTACCTATGGGTCAGTCTTGAGAGCACTGGGAACTTGGCATAGAGCTTTTGGCAGCTTAAGAAAGGCCAGTTTTAATAAAGAAGGCAGATTTCTTCCTTCCCAGCAGACTCTAGAAATGGCACAAAAGCACTTAAGGTACCCTAATAATTCAGGAAGCTCTTCTGACTTTAGTTACGGTGTTAGAGATCATGTCCAATTTAGTATCTCACTCCTTTTAAAAGCTTCATATAAGTGTTCCAAACACCTTTTTTTAGGAATCAATAATGACACTTGTCCATATTTGTGATTAGTGGTCCACACTGTAGAGTAGACCATTACAGTTCACCTCTTTTTGTAGTAGTTTTTCCCTGTTGACACCAAGATAGTCACTGGTTAGCTTCCCACTAGCAATCTGAATTGTCAGTACAAAACCTGCTTTCAACTACGTGTTTGAGTTACTAAGGTTTAGTGCCAGAAACGATCACAGAAAACAGTAGTACTAGAGCCCGAGAACGGGACAGTGAGGATTGTCTGCCCAGCTTCGTTAAAATAACAAAAAAGTTTCTGTGGATCATCAAAATGCACATTTTTAAAAATTTTTATTTTTTCAGTGTTCCAAGATTTCATTGTTTATGCACCATACCCAGTGCTCCAAGCAATATGTGCCCTAGGCTCACCTACCCACCCACCCCACAAAATGCACATTTTTGTCATGTTTATCTCATGCTACAGGTGAATTTCTGTTTATACCAAGCCCCTATCCTAGCACAAAGGCTTTCTGTATTTTGGGGACAGTAAGATAGATTCATGCTTGCACTCTTGAAAAAACATGTTCCTTCCTATATAATCCATTCTGGTGCTACAGCCATGTTTAAAAGTGAGGGAGGCATGTCCTCAGCCCTTACTGGCTTTTCTAACTATAGTTTATTTCTCTGAGGCCAGTTATTTAGATATGCATATTATCCTGAAAATTAATGAATCAGCTTCTTGCTTGTTGATTTCAAATTTGGCACTGAAGCTTGCAAACTCCTCTGTGGACTGGCTTTGAACGGACTTCTTCCAAAGGTCAGAGGAGAGGGGTAATGGCTAATGTGTTTGTACCCTGCTTCTGGATGAATGTAAAAGAGTCATGATGTCAAAATTATGATTTTTTTTTTCAAAATGTTAATATATGTAGATTTGAGAGCAAAGATTATATATTAATAAATTTTTTTCTAAATAAATACAATTAAAATGACAGATCTTCAAAAGTAAAAGTGTAAATGATTTACATCATCTGAAGAAAAAGTACAATGTGCTATCCAATACTGGAACTTAATTGTGGACATGTCCCACATTATTACTACTTTTAGACTTTTCACTTGGTAATTCTATAATTTTATCATTCTGTGCTTTTAACTGGCTACTTTGAATAATTTGGACAGTTTTTCTCTCCTTCTGTAGTAAGAAAGATCACAGAAGACACCAAAAATACTGAACTAGAGAGTGGTTTATAACAGAGATGAAAACTGAGTTCTTCCTTTTTGGGATTAGTGTTATTTTTCTCTGTTCCTTAAATAATAACAACAAAAAAGGACAAGGTTTATGGGGAAGAAAAGATATTACCTATCAAATTGCTAAAAACTGATCAGGACACTTTGTAGTTTTAAGAAAGACATTTATTTCACCACAGTAGAAGTCCCTTTTAAGTCCATTTATAGGATCATTTGTTATTCCTATGTCAAGCCAATGTATCAATAACTTAACCTTTTTTAATCTAAGTAATTTTATTTTCCTCTAGGTGGTGTGCCAGTGTGTAGTTTACCTCCCTTGCTTTCATTCTTATTCAGTAATTAGCCATATAGTCTTGTCAAATATTTGCATACGTTTCAGTTATATAACTAAAATGAGCTGAACTCAGAGACTTGAGAGAACCGAGAAGAATTCTTGAAGTATATTTATTTGAAAAAATTATCTAAATTTAGCATGAATGAAAACATCTAATGGAAATGATGGTATGGCCCAGCACCAATATGTGGGGCTACAGTTGCTGTAATTATAATTAAATTTCAGATTCCTTAAGGGACCTCAAGCCACGATGATGCTGCCTTTATTTAAATCCAAGAAGAAGCATGTGGAACCATTAAGAAATATAATAGCCCTAAATAGATATTCTTACTGGTGGCACATTTAAAACAGTTACAGACCCTAAGTATACAGGGAAACACTTAGACTCATTAAGTGGAAATCATGTGGTGCCAGGACTAACGGCTAAATCTGAATCAGGAGTTGACTGTCAGATTATTATTTTCAATCCCTTTTATATGATTTTTTTAAAAGATTTTATTTATTTCTTTGATAGACAGAGATGACAAGTAGGCAGAGAGGCAGGCAGAGAGAGAAAGTGGGGGAAGCAGGCTCCCTGCTGAGCACAGAGCCCGATGCAGGGTTCCTGGGATCATGACCTGAGCCAAAGGCAGAGGCTTTAACCCACTGAGCCACCCAGATGTCCCTCAGCCCCTTTTATATGATTAAAACTTACTGCTAGCAGCCGTCCAAGTGAGTTTTCATGGGCTACTAAACCTTGGTGTAGGATATTTTGTTGTTTTATAAACTAATTCATGTTTATAATAATCTTTTGTATACCATAAACAGTAAGTGCCTGATAATGTTTCTGTCGAAATGTTACCATATTTGTTTTTCCTTTGGAAAGTGGAAATGCATAGGCCTTGCTTAAGTGGGCCATAGTCAGACATACTTGAGTGTCGCTCATAAATTAGGAAGAAAAATTAAGCCTTATTCTGGATTTCTGGGGTTTGTGTTGACTCTTCTCTCTGACCTTTTTTGTCACTTTGTCCCTCAGAGTTTGTTTATCTTGTTCACAATTGCCCTCCAAAAAATCTTTTCGGTCCTCTCAGGTTTTTAATGCAGTAAATAGAATCATACAACTAGTGTTCAAGGTTCAGGTGCAGATAGAGGACGGGGGCATGAGAATCTGCTAGTAGAGTGTGCTTCCTGATCTTTTTTGGGTGAGCACACCTTTTGAAAATTTAATGAAAGCGGTGAGCCCTCCTCAGGAAAAATGTATAATACCTGCATACAAATTTTAGGAGTTTTATAGAACCCCAAGGTCTAGAAAAATAAATAATGGACTGTTAGCTAGGCACCTTACCTTCCGCAACCCAAGACGAGTCGGTAACCTCCTTTAGGCCTGTGTTGACTCCTCTGCGCAAGAGATACCACAGCTCTCACCCCTTTCCACAGGTATCAGAGGAGAGAACATGGACATTTTCGTGGAAATACTTAGAAATTAATGTGCTATCAAACAAAATGCATTATAACAAAGCTTAGGGGGAAAACTACATACAACTTTTGTTATTGTTGAATTTTTGCTTCAAGTAGATGTTTCCCTGCCTGGTTTTGGGACTCCTTTTATTACCTACAGATGATTTCATAGGCACAGTATTTTACCAAAACAAGATGGTGTGTGCGTAAATAAGAGATCGCATATACTTCCGGCTGCTTTGGTTAGCTGTATTTATAGTTACAGCTTTCAAGTGTTTAAAGCATGTCTTCTGAGTAGAGCAGATTGGGACTCTTGAGTAGAAATATTTAGGGGAAATTTCTCATATTTTGAGTGAATGAATGCTTGTGGTTGCTATGGGGCTGATGCAGTGTACAATTAAAGATAATTGGATGGTTTCAAGAAAGCTCTCAAACTCAGTTTGTATAAAAGGTGGTAATCTCATTAAATCGTATTAAGATGAATCTAACACATCAAAGCAAGTATTATGCTACAAATCGTACATATAGGGGTCTTTGTGGACAGCATAGAGTAGAAAAATGAGAAAGACGTCTCTAACATCTTTTTTCAATGGATTTTGTGGTGGGTTTGTTTTGTTTTTTTTTTCACAAGACTAGAAGCATTATTGGGGAAATACCTCTCACCCTTTGAGGTCAATTTACAGAGATTTCTGCAGTGTTAATTCAGTATTGATATGAACCATGATCAGAGCATTGGGCTGATGTAAATTCTTAGAATTTTTCTGACGTTTTAAACGTAAAGAATTCAGGTTTCTATTTCTAGTGCTAACTAAACTATACTTAAATCTCCCAGGACCTCTCTTTGCATTTGTTGCATGCAAGTATCTGTTCTCAAGAAGAGTGTTGAGGGCATTTTCTATAACTGCCACAGTGTGGTTGGTTCCCACCTCCTTTCTCAGCAGAGTACCAATAAGCCAACTATATATTGAATTGAGGTGGTGGTGGTTGTTTTTTTTTCAAGCAAATGATGTTTAATTGAAACTCATTGTGGTGAGAGTTTTACAATATTACTACCCTTGCTATTTTAGGATGCACATTCACAAGGTGAGGTGGTATCATGTTTGGAAAAGGGCCTAGTGAAAGAAGCAGAAGAGAGAGATCCCAAGATTCAAGTCTCTGAACTCTGCAAGAAAGCCATTCTGCGGGTGGCTGAGCTGTCCTCAGATGACTTTCATCTAGACCGGCATTTATATTTTGCTTGCCGAGATGATCGGGAGCGCTTTTGTGAAAACGTGAGTCAGCTCAGAAGCTCTTCTTCTCCTTTAAAATGTTTTTAATACCCTAGTCCAAAGTGAAATAAACCAGCACACTCTCCTATGTAGATAAGGCAGTGAAATGGAAGGCGGAGTTCCCAGGATAACAGAGAACGATGTTAGATGTTCAGCCTTGATGATATAACATCTAGTTAACAGTTGGCTTCCGACAGTCTCCACACATTATTTTTTCTACTTTATCTCACTTCTCAATTTTAGATCTTGGAAGTCTGTGTTATATATATATACTGGAATCCCATTTTACTGGGGAATCCTATTCACACCTATTCCATGGCTAAAACTGCCGTATTGCATGCTACATCTTTTTGGCGAAGATGAACAAAACAGCAGGTGGCTAACTTATAAAACTAAATCCTTGATTACTATCTCGAGACCTTACAGAAGACTTGCTAACGCTTATCTCCATCCTTAGAACAAAGAGCTGAGACTAATTTGTGTATACTCCCACCCTCTGCTCTTGAATTATTAGCAGCTTTAACTGTCAGAGCCACTGATTATGAGTTTTATGGACTCCAGCATAAAGTCGTAAGAAAAGACTCACAGACACTTCTCTTGGTTCCCTAAGTAACAGTGTATCTGAGAACAAATGACAATAGCCAAGCATCATGGGAAAATTTTTTTATCTGTCTGCAACACTGTTTTTTCCAAAGGTTACTAAATGTTATAAATGGCTGAGCCATTTGTTCAAAGGCACTGACATTTATAATAATTTAAAGAAAGTTCTTTATAGGATTGTGGATAGTGCCCCGTCTCACTACTTAGCCAGTTGTCGTCATCCACATGATCATGTCTGTGTTCATCTTACAGACGCAAGCTGGTGAAGGCAGAGTGTACAAATGCCTCTTTAACCATAAGTTTGAAGAATCCATGAGTGAGAAAGTAAGTATTACTTTGAAACAAACCAATATTTTATTCATTTCTTTAAAGTTTTCTTAAATCCTCTCAAACAACAGTCTTATAAATTTGTATCAGAGTATGAAATGGCTGATAAAGCTTACCCTTTTCAGAGGCAAGATATTTGACTTTTAGTAGAGAACCTAACCATATTTTGCTTAAGCCAAGAAAATGAAGCTTTGTAATATCTGGACATTGGGAAGCCCATTGGGAATCAACTTGGGGAGTAAAATTGGAGAATTGTGTATCATAGTTACACTAAAGCCAGCCCTTCATACTCAGGAAGCTCAGGCTAACCAAACCAATGTGCTTTACAGGTAATTACCTATTTAATTTTTCAGCAGCTCTTTCATTAAGCATTCTCATTACTATTAGTCCTCTGTCCCTGGATGAATGCAAGAATCTTTTATGACTTTTAAAAAGAAAATTGTTCTTGGTTTTGCTCTCCTGCCATTTGCTTTCCCATACATCTGAAGAAGTGTTTCAGTTGTTTATATCATTTACTATTGAATAATTCTATTTTAAAAGCACAGAATGTAGCAGCATAACATAAAAATGTTATGTCAGCTGCCACTTTGATTTGTGTGAACTTGACTTGAGGGACACTGTGGAAAAGGAACAGGGCTTGGTGAAGTCACTGTATTAGAGCCCACCAAGGACTCGTGTGTGTAGGACAGCTGCTCTGCTACTGCAGCAACCACCGGCCACTCAGGTAGGATTCCAGGCCTTCCCCATCCATGCATCCCTACCTCCACACTAGTTTCGCACACTTGGATTTGAGGCTAACCAAATTTAAAGGTAGGCATTTTGATGACAGCTGCAGTTGTTGACATGTACTTGGCCATGAGCCTCTGCTGGCCCTAGAGGTCCCTGTGAACAGCAGAGCCACCTGAGTGGTCTTACAACTCTGTTGTTGCACTCTTTATTCAGTGTCGAGAAGCGCTGACGACTCGCCAAAAGCTTATTGCCCAGGATTATAAAGTCAGTTATTCGTTGGCCAAATCCTGTAAGAGTGACCTGAAGAAATACCGGTGTAATGTGGAAAACCTTCCACGGTCCCGGGAAGCCAGGCTCTCCTACCTTCTCATGTGTTTGGAGTCAGCTGTGCATAGAGGTAAGAGTTCATTTCTCTTTATCTTTTTCAGTCCTTTTTGGATTCACATCCTAAAGCCTCTTGTACCTGTAAATGTTATTTTCTTCCTGCATTTGCTGTTTTGAGTGCACCTGTGCCTTGCGACTCAGAAACCTTTCTTTGTAAGCATAACTCCAAGAACTGAAGGCTTGGTGTCCCGAAGCCTTTTTGAAGGCTCTTTCTTTTAGCTCAACAATCTCCAATTTTTTTTTTCTATGTCTTTATTTGAGAGAGGGAGTGGGCGAGAGAGAGACAGAGAGAGAAAAGGAGCAGGGGGAGAAGCCGAGAGAAGCAGAGTCCCTGCTGAGCAGGAAGCCCAACATGGGGCTCAGTCCTGGGACTTCAGGATCATGACCTGAGCTGAAGGCAGACACTTAATTGACTGAGCCACTCAGGTGCCCCCCTGCCCGCTTTTAAAGAAGGTATATTTCTCAAATCCAGTGATTTTAATTTTTTAAAATGCATAGTCAACATTTTAAGGAGCGTCAGGGTAGCATAATGATTTAACATACAAGCTTTGGGTCAGAGAGACATAGCTTTAATCATCAAATTAACTGGCTGGGTGGCCATTGTTTACATTTCTTAATCTCTCCCCAAACTTGTTTTTCTTATCTATAAAATAAAACTAATATTTATGGTGAGGATTTATGTATTTGTTTATGAAAATTAAATGAGGTTTTTTGGAATAGCACTTAGCATTCAATAAATGATAGGTACTATTATTGTTACAACACTAATGATATTAAGAAACTAGAAATTTTGGGGGCACCTGGGTGGCTCAGTGGGTTAAAGCCTCTGCCTTTGGCTCAGGTCATGATCCCAGAGTGCTGGGATCGAGCCCCACATCAGGCTCTCTGCCCAGCAGGGAGTCTGCTCCCCTTCCCCCACCTGCCTCTCTGCCTACTTGTGATCTCTCTCTGTCAGATAAATAAATAAAATCTTAAAAAATAAAAAAAAGAAACTAGAAATTTTTGAGTCCGCAAGTCAACCCCTGACAAAAGAGCCGAGATGGCTGTATAGATGATCGGGGCTGTCTTTTGTAATATTGGCTACAAGCTATGAAGATGAAATGTCTCGGGACCTTAAAACTCTGAGCTTTTGATGAATTTTTTTTTTTCCATACCTGGATAGTGGGGAAAAACTCCTAACCTTGAAAGCAGTGGAGTAGCACCAAGGGACAGTGCATGGTCTTGAATTGAATATCAAACAAAGGATGTTATAGAGACAATTGGAGAATGTTGATTATGGTCTGGATACTAGATAAAACGGTCCTAAAATGAAAGGTAGAGTTTATTGACTTACAAAAGAATATTATAAAATAGTATACATAATACCATCTAATCTGGGTGTTTAAAAAAATGTTCTTAAACTGTAAATTAACAAGAAAAGAATGACTCAGTAAATACACGGCCAAAGGCTACATGCAGATAATTCAGAAAAGTTACACAGATTGCTAATGTTAAAAAGACTGACCTTATTAAGTGTTGATAAGGGTATGGAAGAACTGGACTATTGAACACTACTGATGGGAACTTAAAAGTAGTAAAATCATTTTGGAAAATAGTTTGCCAGTTTCTTAAAAGTTAAATATATTACCTACCATATGACTCAGCCGTATTTACCTAAGATATACAAAAGCATATATGCATATAAACTCTTATACATGAATAACCAGAAGAGCTTTACTTGTAATAGCCCAAAACTGGAAATGATCCAAATGTCCATCAACAGTTGAAGGGATAAGCACATGGCAGTATATCCACATAATGGAATCATATTACTTGGCAATAAAAAGGAATGAGTTGATAATACATGGATGAATTTAAAAATAGTTATGCTGAGTGGAAGTTAGACCAAAAAAGTGCATACTCTATGACTGTGTCTATATCAACTTCTAAAAAGTGGAAACTGGTAAACTAATCCGTAGTCACAGCAAGCAGCTCATTTTTCCTGTAGGAGGGGTCTGGGGTAGAGAGGGAGGGACAGAGTCAAGGACCACGAGAAACTTCTGAAGTTAATGGATATGTTCAATATCTTGATTGTGGTGATGGCTTCAACAACATACACATATGTCAAACCTCTTCAGTTGTATGCTTTGAAAATACAGCCTATTTTATGTTAATTATACCTTGGTAAAGTTGGGTTTGTTGTTGTTGTTGTTGTTGTTTTTAATTTTCTTAAGTCTTCCCAGTTGGCATTTTTTGCTCAAGGAAGGAGGCTGGGGTGGCTATAGTGAATGTTTGAAATGTGGTCATTTTCACAGGCTTTAATTCTGTAGGCCATTAGGGATTGTTCTTGTCTTTCATTGTGACCCCCATAATTATCTTATTGATAAGACTCCCATTGGCAAAGCATTTGCAGTATTAGTTTAGTAGTATAAAATCTATATAATGCAGAACACTGTCAAGATAAACCCTAGTCTCTGGAGTCTTAAACTCATTTTATGCCAATGAAGCTCTTTCTGTAGTCTGAGCTTTTCAGTCTAGGTGATGGCATGACTGGTATATTATATTCTAGAGGAGAACATGTGCTTTTCTGTGCAGGGATACCTGATCGTAATGCTCACCATCCATAATGTTGTGACTTCGCTCCTAACTTAGGGCGCCAGGTGAGCAGCGAGTGCCAGGGGGAGATGTTAGATTACCGGCGCATGTTGATGGAAGACTTTTCTTTGAGCCCTGAGATCATCCTGAGCTGTCGGGGGGAGATTGAACACCACTGTTCTGGATTACATCGAAAAGGGCGAACTCTGCATTGTCTGATGAAAGTAGTTCGTGGGGAAAAAGGGAACCTTGGAATGAACTGCCAGCAGGCGGTAAGGAAAAATTTTCTACTGCCCTTTCTTACGTTACGTTCTGTCAGGTGAGGAGGCTCTTTCTGACACTGTCCCAGCTTCCTTTATCTGGATCATTTGTGACATCACATGAACATCGGGTACTAAGAACCAGACACAGAATATTGTGTCTGTGAGGCATATTGTGGCAATATTGTGAGGCATATCTTAATAAGAACGTGGAATTTGATTACAGAGGAGAAGTTTCGTTCATAAACAATAAATGGGGCTATATACGTAAAGAAATAGATAAAATGCATTGTCTGCTGCAGTTTTTAAAGGAGAGGATAGCTTGCCAGATGGAATTTCTAAATTGAGAACCAAGGCAAACCAGGTTCTGGTAAATCAGAAAACGTCCTCCACCAAAAGAGGATTTGCCTGTCTCTATAGGTTCAATTGAGTTGAAGCTGAGAGAGAGCAGTAACAATTGAAATTTTCTAAGAGTTTGTTTTTATTACCGATATGTAACATGCCATGAATTCCTGGCCTGCAGGATCAAGAGAGCATGTCATTTTCAAAAACCACACCATTTTTCTTGTTAGTAAGACAACTGTGCATGGAAGGGCCTTTCTTTCTCTGTCCCCAAACTACCGTCAGTTCTATAAAGATATTTAGAAAAAACTAGTGTACTTCTTGAGAAGAGAAAGTTAATTCTTTATTTCCTTTTTTTTCTTTTTTCTTTTTTTTTTAAAGATAAAATTATTCTTGCTCCAGAGTTCACGAACAGTTGAATAACTACAGATCAGGGATATAATATAAAGTTAATAAAATACTATAGATGCAGTGCATTTGTTTCATTACCATAGTCCATATTTATTACTTTTTACTAATAAGAGTCTTTGAATAGTTCTCAGTACCAAATCCAACAGTGGTACCCTGTATAGTCTATCCCATACATCCCTTAGAATGCACAAAAGATAACATTTAGTTTTGTGTCCTACAGTAGGGAATTGAGGCTCTTTACCCAGTGAAAGTTTAGAAAACCACAATTCAGTTGGTCTTTTTGTTGGCATTTTTATTAAAAATCGAGTATTTTAGAAAATCAGAATTTACAGTCTGAAACAAAATTCTCATAGAATTTTGATGTAGAGTAAAATTTCATCTTAGCTCCGTTTACTCACCCTGACTCAGAGTAGACAGTAAATTGTACATCCTATGATGGAAAAGGTAGAAAAATATATAAACTCTTCTCCAAAATCCCAAACCCAACTAGAAGGAGGGCTTCTGGAATCCGCTGTGGCTTCAGTTGGCACAGTGTATTTCTTCAGGAGGAGTCCTTGCTGGTGATTGTCCTAGGAAACCTCTACAACAATGTGTGTGCCTGGGCCTCAGACCAAGTATGTATTAAAATCGCCCATATTTGCATCTCATTCTTAATGCAGCATGTAAAAGAGAGGGAGGTGGTCAGGAATAAAACTGTATTTTTACTGAGGCTACACTTGCACCAAGGTGTACAGAAAAAAAAGAAGAGAAATTGGTTTAACTTTATTTCACGGCATCTACCTCCAGAGCTTTTTACAATTTGGTTTGTTATAAAGAACTAGTGAGTCAGCTTGAAAGATAAATACGGATGCCCGTCTCATCCTTTGTGCCTAGAAGAAAAGTGGTTCCAAACCTAGAGGATAGTCTCAAATAATGAAGTATTTGGTTTTGCCCACATCAAGTTTAGCCAAGTGGGAAATAAACACTGTATTTTGATTATAATGGACCCATGATTTTTAGTCTTTGCTCACCCATATTGAAGGAACAAATGATCCAAAGGAAGAGTATTTTCCTCAGTCGTCGTCTTCTACGTTATCCATCCTCAATCAAGTAGAAGAGTTTTTTGAAATAATATATTTTGAGTAGGTTTCTTTCTCTCTTTTTCAAAGTTCTCTTCCTTGATAGAGTAAGCTTCCTTGCGTGTCTGTGGTTGGCCTCTAATTTTCCCCGTTCCCTGCTTGGTGATGCTTTGACTCAGTGATCTCTCAACAAGTAGTAAACTGTGAAACATGTGGATAATTTTTATCTTAATGAGTAGACACTTTTCCAAATGTACGATAATCATGAACTTACTAAATTCTCTTCAGTTATGGGTGAGCACGTCTGGGCCCAGTTTCTCCCTGGCCAAAGACGACTGTGCAGTGTATTCTTAGACTAATTGTTTCTTAGAAGCATTTCCCCGGGTTTTTCCTAAGCACTCAGGGGCTGGAATGATTATATAGTCATGTAGCAATTCATGTTCTTAGTGTTTATTTCCTACACTGCTGTCCCTGGATTCCAGAGTGGCAATGATCCCTTGAGCTGTTAGCCCGTTAGCGTCTGTAGGGCTTTCATTGTCTCCCTTTAGGTGCTGCAGTCTGGTGCACTCATTGTGAATTCTCAAGGTTTGCCTGTCACTTGTAGATATTTAACTGATACACTTCTTGCAGAGACTTCCAGATTCCCATGATACTTACGACTTCCCTCAGAAGAAGATGTAAATATTTTGGTCTTTGTCAACAACCATTGTTACTAAAACTGGTAGTAATCTTTCTATCAACTAACCACAGCATTTTGTAGCTTCTCCAAATTGCTATCAAGAATTGGTATAAATAACTTCCATCCCAGAATACTGGAAATCTTTTCTATTTCTCTCTTCTTGATTGTTGATTTTAGGATAGAGAGAATTGGGATTTTCTTTTGTCATTTCCTTTTGACGTGTGTTCTCTGATCAGTGTGTGATGGGGTCATTGCTTTCATATGAGCCCCTGTGGGATTGTATCAGTCACATGAATGAGGATCAGAGAAGGCTGTCCTCCAGAGGCTACATCTGTGACACGAAAAGGGTTCCAGTTCTTTAACTTGGAAAAAAAGGAACCCAAACCAGAAGGATTATAGTTTCCAAATTTGCTTTCTGTTATTTAAGATTCCCACCCCAAAACACCATCTGCTATCCATCTGTACTAATAATGGTCTTTTACATACATAGAATGCTTTGCTGTTTATACAACCTTCTCCTATATATTACTCTTTCTTATAATCCTGTTCAGTTCAAGAAACTACAACTAGAGGTTAATCATGCCGGTGCTCTCAGAGCTAATGTCTGGCAGAGCCAGAACTATTAATAGAACTCAGGGGGCCGCCTGGGTGGCTCAGTTGGTTAAGCGGCTTCCTTCAGCTCAGGTCATGATCCCTGGGTCCTCGGATTGAGCCCATATCCAGCTCCCTGCTCAGTGGGGAGCCTGCTTCTCCTTCTTCCTCTGCAGCCCCCCCTGCTTGTACTCTCTCTCTCAAATAAATAAATAAAATCTTAAAAAAACAAACAAACTCAGGTCTTCTGAACTTAATATAGAGCTTTTTCCTCTGTGCCCCAACTGCTGTCTCCTCAAAGACAGGAAAAAAGAAGTAGAGGCACTTCTCATGCTTTCACTTTATTCCATAACGAAGAATGGACCAGGCAGAAAAGTAAATGTTAAAGAAAATACCCTGATTTTCAACTGCATAATGACAAGTATTTTTTGGGATATGTTTAACAAGCAAGCTGTGGTTTACCTCTTAGTTGTATAAAAGATAATTTAGGAAAAATGGGAGTTATAAGAATTGTATTCTTGTTTTTTGCAATTGATATTTCTTGCAAGTTAAATGAAATCTCTCCTCTGTTTTTAATAACATGGAGCGTGCTTATTTTAATGCCAGTGAATTGGCAGCAAGATTCAAATTCTAGATTCTTATGACCAAATTAGGTATCTGACTAGAAATGTCTTCTATTTACCCTTCTCCACTCAATTCTGGCTTGGCCATAAGAGTCAAATGTAGCAATCTGATTTAATGAGCAGGCAGCCAGGAAGGAAAAGGCAGACTTTATATTGCAAAGACCTTTTGCATTGCAAATGCCCAGGGATAATCCAGACAGGTAGGCAAGCAATCCCCACTATAGCTAATACAGAAAAACTTGCACTCAAGACAGAGAAACCAGTTGGAAAGTATTTGGGACGAGCTCTTGAGCTTAGCCAGTGACAAGTGTAATACCTTGTTAAAAGTCACTGTGATGTACCAGACCTAGTAACTGTGTGAAGAAATGACATTGCTCTTCCCTGATGTGTAAGTGACTTTCTTCTTTCTTAATTTTTTTTTTTAATCCAGCTGCAAACACTGATTCAGGAGACTGACCCTGGCGCAGATTACCGCATTGATAGAGCTCTGAATGAAGCCTGTGAATCTGTGATACAGACAGCCTGCAAACACATAAGATCGGGAGACCCAATGTAGGTTATCTTATTTGGGGTATTTTATTTGGCAGTGTATTATTGAGAACATTCCTTTAAATGATTTTTGGATGGTTTTAACATCTTAACTAAAATTGTGTTAAACAGAAACACATAGCAACTTTTGTTAAAACCAGTATTGGAATTGAGACTTCAGCTCTGCCTCGTGCATGATGTAGATACTAGACCCAGCATTGTGATGATGTTTATTGACTGTGACTGAGCGTGTATGGGCCTGTACCTTAGGTCACTGAATAATTCTGTTTAATGATCAAATAAACAAAAGAGAGAAACACCCAGGATAAAATGACACATACTTTGTCTCTATACTTTCATCATGTTTGTATAGTGACTTGTTACATATATTGTGTAATTGATAATTGTTAGAAATTCATTTATTATAGTTGAAATAATGTGGCTGTGTTGTGGTTGGAGGACGTAATCATGGACAAAGTGAACTCCGAAGTTGCATCCAGGAAAGCTATAAAGTGCCATAATACAGTATTTGAATCTCATGTAGTAGTTTTATTTCATTTATTATTTTATTTTTATGATGCGAAAGCAGCTCTTAAAACCAGGTTGCAAGTAAAGAACAGGTTTCCCACTCTGCAGAAACCTTTGTAGCCCACAGTCAGCAGTACCCAGCAAGAGAATGAATACAGTTGATGTTTGTCATCATGCTGCTGTGCATCTACTCCTTCTGTTCAGGCTGTGGCAGGGGATTAAAAAAAGATACCCTTCTTTAAAGCTTTTGTGCAGTTGGAGGAGATAGACAAACACAGTGAAGACTGATTAAGAGTATTTACCAATATAAAAATAATTGGGTCAAGCATGAGGTGTCAGGGGTGAGGGAGGGAAGTGGGGAGAACTGCTACAGCTGAAAATCATTTGAAGATGCTATCACTCAAATGCAGTGTGTGTACCTTTTCTGGGTCGTGGTTTGAACATATAAAAAAGCACCAAATAATTGCAAAATAATTTGAAAACTAATAGGATATTACATAACATTAGGGATTTTTAAAATTAATTTCTTCTGGTGGATTATGGTATTATGTCCTTGTAGAGAAATACGCTCAAGAATTTATGAAAGAAAATGATATGGTATCTGTGATTTTCTTCAAAATATCAGCAAGGGGGAGTGTGTAGAATTAAAAAAAAACTTGGCTATAGGTTGATAAAGCTATGGGAAGGGAAAGTGGCTCTTAGGATACTTTACTTTTGTGTGTGTTGGAAAATTTTCCTAATAAACAGTTACAGCAACTGCATACTGATCTTATGCAAGCCGAGTCCCAGGTTCCGAGTGGCCCTGAAGTTGAGAGAAGGCATGGTCACTATCAGACTAAGTCAATTTGAGTTATTCTCAGAGAAGTAAATCCCTGATTGCCCTCAAAAATAGCTCAAGGGCTTTTTCTACAGACCAAGGAAATAGTGGTGTGAGAGTTCCAATCCTGTTCTTAAAATTTCATCCCTGTTTTATGCCCAGGATCCTCTCGTGCCTAATGGAACACTTATACACAGAGAAAATGGTGGAAGATTGTGAGCACCGTCTATTAGAACTGCAGTATTTCATCTCTCGAGATTGGAAGTGAGTATTTTGAAGCCAAAGTCAAGTGTAAGCCTCATCCTGTTCTCCGTTTAGTCAGGATCCTCCTTTCTGGTTTGAAAATATTAGTAAGAATATGTTTTGCTTAAGTTCTGGGGTGCCGACATGTTCCAGTCCTCTGAAGAATAATATCTTTCTTCTTGCTTTCAGAATAGTATCTAAAAGCTGAGGCAGCCCTTGCAGGTCTGCCCCATGTGCCCCATTCACTACGACTTTGGAAATCAGAGTCAGATGTTTCTGATACCACAGACATCCATCCTCAAAGAACTTGGGCATCTGTGGGGCAGCAGAAGCATCTTCAGATAGGTCTCTAAGCAGATAATAGTGCATTTTAATTTTTATTGATTTGTACTAGATATGGGAATTTACTTTTATTTCTCTATTCAAAGTTGTTGAATTTTCTATCTTAAGAAGCTCTTATCAGTGAGTGACAACTTGATTCTCTAATTCTCTTCTTTTCTCATACTGTTATCCAAAAAAAGGTGGGGTGGGGATCAGCTAGGAGAAGAATTTATATTACAGTCAGAATCAGCATAACTTAATGGCCTCACTGCCTTCCTCTTTACATGTTCTAGTTTCTCTTCCACCCGAAGAGTAGCTGGTACAGAGCCACTTGGGAAGCTGGCTGTCCCTCCTGTTCCCATGGGAGCTCAGCTGCTTCCTGACTCAGTTTTAGCCAGTGTCTTTAGTCTTCTGGTGATTGAATATGTTACCCACATACTTCAGTGAAAAGAGATGATTCAGAAGATTCAGTGTATTTTTTTTTAAGATTTTATTTATTTATTTTTATTTTGAGAGAGAGAGCACACATGGGCAGAGGGAAGGACAGAGAGAGAGGGAGAAAATCTCACGCAGACTCCATGCTGAGTGCAGAGCCCAACGTGGGGCTCGATCTCATGACCCTGAGGTCATGACTTAATCTGAAACCAAGAGTCAGACGCTCAACCGACTGAGCCTCCCAGGCACCCCAGATTCAATGTATTTTATTTCTGTTCCCTCAGATTAGCTCTGGAAAGGACTACAGAAAACTGTGTGGGTATTTCTCTGTACTTTCTCAGGCCAGCTAAACCAAAATAACAAGGTTTACTGAGGTTATTGCTCTAATCAAAATCATCTTAATTCCTCTTCTGTAACTCCTTCACCTATGATCACAAATTGCTTCATAGGTTTAAAAGCTACTCATTAAGTGTTAGCGTTTCTCATCCCATTCAGTAGCTGTCCCCCAAAGTTGGCATTAAGATGTGGATAGAATTAAGCATCGTTGGTCTGATCTGGAGAAACAGCAAGCTCATTGCCTTAATCCATTGTCTCCAGAGTTCAAAGTTAAATGTCATGTTTTTTAAAGTTAATAAGCATATTCAAATAAACTAAAAATAGAATTTACTTACCTGGCATGGGAAGAAGAAAAGAAACAGTTTGACTAGAAGGCAAGTCGAGTTGGGAGATTCTGTTTATCTTGCCATTTCCTAATCTTACTGAATCTTGTATATCAGATAGGATTGAATTTCATTCATGCTTTGAGAAACCTTATTGAGTGAAGAGTTGTGAATCGCCTGGTGACAGCTTCAGGCCTCATTGTCTCACTTCAGCCAGGGCATGTTAGTGCTGAGTCCGCTGTAATGTGCATCTTATGTAGCCAACATGGCCTCCTTGAGGTAGAACTTAAGCTTCTGCACCAAGGTCCCCAGACTTCTACCAGTTGACCACTGTGTGTTCCTGAAGAACAAAATTCAGGAATATCTTTTAACTCTTACCCTTATAGGCTGGACCCTGTCCTTTACCGCAAGTGCCAGGGAGATGCATCTCGTCTTTGCCACACCCATGGTTGGAACGAAACCAGTGAACTTATGCCTCCTGGAGCTGTGTTCTCTTGCTTGTATAGACACGCCTACCGCACTGAGGAACAGGGCAGGAGGGTATGCACCCAATATTGACTTCATTTCTTCTTATCCGCCATTTGTTTTTGAATTAGTTTGCTGTATATTGTTCTGATGTCTGCCGTCGTCGGAAACTTGATCAGTGTAGGTGGCAGGGAAAGACTGCTGCCCTTCTAGGAACTTCATTCAGTGAGTGCTCAGAGAGTTGCTTCACCAGCTTCCCATCTGATTTCACGTTTTCAACAAAGTATTTCAACAAAATGACAGCAGACGTTTCCAGTTTTTTCTTTAAATTACTAAAATCTAAATGACAAAGAGACAACTAAATATTGCTGCCCTAACTTCATTTAGCTTTAAAGATCCATTAGAAACTCTTCACCAGGATACAGGTGGTTTTTAGGCTTTGTTCTGAGCTAGGTAAATTTGAATTCAGTGTTCCTGACCCAGGTGTGTGTTCTCTTCTGAACAGAAGCTGGCATTCTACTCTGCATTCATAGAGTAGTAGCAGATTAGTTTTCCTAAACAAAAAACTTAAATCCAGTTCACTTTTTATCCATGTACTCTGAGAAAAGGATGTTGTTTCATTCAGTATATTAGAAAACGTTGAATCTAAGATCTCCTTCCTAGAGGTGTGGGTTTGTAGAAGCCTCCTAGAAGATTTAATCCTCACTCTGGAAGAGATTTGGGTTATAAAGTTCGTATAAGTAACTATAACATTATTAGTTTCCTAACGACAGATTTCCTTTATGTATTGTCTTTTTGTTTTGGTTCTGGTACTTTTAAAGTATTTTGCTTATTCTTTTTCATATAGCTGTCTCGGGAGTGCCGAGCTGAGGTCCAGAGGATCCTACACCAACGTGCCATGGATGTTAAGCTGGATCCTGCCCTCCAGGATAAGTGCCTGATTGATCTGGGGAAATGGTGCAGTGAGAAAACAGAGACCGGACAGGTAACTGACATAGCTATACCTGTTTATCTTATAATAATAATAATAATAATAATAATAACATTCATGATGAACACTTTACATAGAGTACAAACGCTATAAAATTTATCTCTATTTTTGTTACATAATTCAGTATCTTCTTCATAAGAAATCCTAAGGAAAATTTTCCCTTTGTTCTCTTTATCAGGAATAATTATACTTTTCCAAAGCAGTTGTTTTATTTATATATTATGGTTACTATATTTTGTAAATGATTTTCCCTCTTTGTGTTGCCTGTTAAAAAACCTGGCTCCAAAGTTATGGCTTGCCTGTAGCAAGTATGTAAGATTTTGTGGTAGGCATTTTGTGTACCAAGCTTACTGCTAGCTCCATCCCACACTTTTTTTTTTTTAACCATACTTTCTTTTCCTTTTTTTTTTTTAATTTGTTTTAAAGTTATTTTATATTGCTTTTTTTTTTTTTTCTTTTCTCACCCTTATAAGGTACATTAAAGTCCTTTTGAGGGAAGGCAGGGTATCAACATAAACATAAATAAATACTGGCATGCGTGAATAGTGTGCATGTTTATTTTTTCCATTTAGTAATTGACAAAATTGAAGCCCATAGGAGTGAAGTGTATTGACTTCCTTAGCTCCTACTCAGGTCTAATCCTAGCCACACATCAGGTCCATTGTCTTACAACCTCTTTATACAGGAGAGTGTAGAGAAGAAACCCCTCAAGAATTACATGCATGTTATGAGTGGTTCCTAAAATTTTGTGCCTGGTTTAAAAAACGGAAAAGCTACATTAGTACATTCTAGCACAATAAGTTAGGAGGAAGATTTGTCTTCTGTCTTAAGGCAGGGAAACCAAGCATGGAGGAATAGCTACTTGTTTAAAGCTCCAGTAATACTAGAACAAGGTGTGAACTCAGGTTTCCAGATTCCACTTTTACTACTCCAGAACATCCTCTGGGATTAACTACCAGCAACTCACCATGAGCAGGAGTTGGGCATTTTTAAGAAGCAGCACTGGCTCACTTAGTGAAGACAGATGTCAGATCTGTTGGCCCTGCCAATATCGTTTTCAGCAGTCTGCTTCCTGGGCCTGCTGAAGTTCTGTCGATTTCATTGTGAGAAAATGCCTGTAGTTGAGCTTTCTGCTGCCTTTGTCTAACAAAACAAAGGATGTGGTCATATGGAATCCCAGAGAGCAGTTTCCTTTCACACCCCCTTCAAAGTAACATTGAGGAAGCTGCACTGTATTGCCCCCCATCGCTGTGAAGCTCCAGTTAGGAAAGGGTTCTGTGAATGGGATTTTTCCCTTAGCCATTTCTCTTACTCCAGAGGTTTTATGCATGTTCCTTCAGGGGTCTTTACCCCCTTTCTGGCTATTGTATAACTCCTCCAACCCTGCTTGTCCAATCCTATTCTAATTCTAAAACAGATTCTTGCAGATACTAAGTTAAACTTGGTCCTTTAATAGAGCCTTTGCCGAGAAATAGCTGTTGATAGCTTTGGGAAAGTGAGCTCCTGTTCTGCTTAAAACCTCTAAATTTCTAAAAGGAATAGTAATGGATTGATGGTAGAAGGTCACTCCAGGTCAGGTTCCAAAGCCCAGACAAGATAGCTTTTTGATGCCTGCCCAAACCCTAGTGTGCTCATTTGCTTTGCAGTTTCCCTCAGGATCCTTTCCTGTGGGCTAGGGTTAGAATCCCAGGTTTGACTGGGAGGAGCTGTCAGCTCTAGCTGGATTTTGGACACTGGGTCCCAACCTGCGTTGCTTATGAAGGATCTTAAAATACTGCATGTCATTCTACTGTGAATCTGTTGTTCACTGATTATTATTGACATGCAGATTTAAAATGGGAGCAAAGATATGAAAACATAGATTAAAAAAATGGAATGACGGGTTGTTAATGGAGTAAAGGCCTGATAAAATTTTTAGACACCGAGGACATCTGAACATTGATTCTTGGACTTATCGATTTGGCCTTCTGGAGGATTTGTATGGTGCTTGTTTCCCCTTGACCCTATCAACCACCCTGTTACATCAAGTGCTTATCTTCTCTACAATCCCGGTTTGGGAACTCAAATAAAGCTTTAGTGTTCCGTTCAGTGAAATAGTTTTTAAAAAGAAAAGATAAGGAGGACCACTGCAAAGGAAATAGATACTGTTCTCTCGGCTTCCCTTGTTCATTTATATAATTGAAAAATGCCAGGGGATTGCTTTCTTATTTGCAGGAGCTTGAGTGCCTCCAGGACCACCTTGACGACCTGGCTGTAGAGTGCAGAGATATAGTCGGCAACCTCACCGAGTTAGAATCCGAGGTAAGCGACTTCTGGCTCATAGACTACGGGCATCCTGTCAGGGGCCTGTCCTCTTTTCTCAGTCCTGCCCTTTCTCTGCCCCTGAGAGTGCCCATTCCCTTCGTTGGCTTTACAGAGAAGTACATTGTGTTGCTTCCTGAACCCCTTTTCTCATCTCCAGAGAAATATGCTAGACACTTAGCCCTTTGGTTTTCTTCAAAAATTAGAATTATCACAGTGATTAGACCAATCTTTTTCCTCCCCTTTAAGAAAAGATAGCAGCTGTACTTCAGATCTCTTAATCACATGCATGAATGGTCCAAGCATTCCTGTTCCTGTTCTCTCAGCTCTTTCAGTTAGGTCATCTGGCAGTGTTTGTGTCATCAATAATAAAAGCCTGGGATTTCCACTTAAACGTGGAAGACTGAATATGTGTGTTTATCCCTGTTTCATCCTGAAACCCACAGAAATATTTAAAAAGAAGTTAGAAAGTCTCGTAAGCATAGACATATTATTTAGAAATACAGAGAGCATGACTGGGGAGAGAGCAGCTAAAAATGTTAATAAAATTGTCTTATGGGGGCAGAGATCAGGGAAATGGGGGATTGCTCTTTTTTTCCTTATTTTAAGCTTTTTAGAACCGTTCGAGTTGGCAATATATAAAATTACATTTCCCAACTAGTCTTTTTTTTTCTTTTCTTTTCTTTTCTTTTTTTGCTTTCTATTTTTCAAAAGTTTATTGCTTTCTTCCATCTTGTATCATCTGCCTTCTCCCATTCTCATTGTCCTTTTAGGCTTAGGAGGACATTCTGGGGTGTGTCCCTCGTGAAAGGGAGTTGTTATTTCAGCAGCTAGTGCGGCACAGAGGTTACTGTCTGCTTAAATACATTCATGTGCATCCCCCAGAGGCAGTGGTTTGTCATCGGTTTGGGGAGCTTATAAACTGAAGACAGATGTCAGTTACCCGCATTTTCATTTTGAACTGCTTAGCCATTTGGAAAAAGTCCAAAAGCTAAACTGTAGGATTACTGTTAAATGCTTTTTCCTCTGCACTGTTCTTAATTCTGCCTTCTCTTTTTTTTGCTGCGGCTCATGAGGTATCTACCTCTAGAAAAACTTGCCCTTTAGAATATAATGGAGGAATAATTCGGTCTGTGCTGGGGCTCGCTAACCTAAAAACTAGAATTGCTCCCAAATGTACATCTTAGATTATTTGTCCATCAGTTGCTACTGATTCAGAAACAAAAACTGCCATTCTTGCCACAAATAGCTCCTTCTAAAGCAGAATTATTAATATGCTTAATCTTCTACAGGACATTCAAATAGAAGCCTTGCTGATGAGAGCCTGTGAGCCCATAATTCAGAACTTTTGCCATGTAAGTAATGTCTGGAGAAACAGAAGAGGGATAAACCAAATTCACTGGGACTTTGGCCCTCAAGTATATTGCACTTAACCTTTCCAGCATATATGACTCCTGAGTGAAAGTTGAAAATGTAAACAGACTCGGGGGAGAGGGGGTGTGCCACGATCCTGGAAAACCTTATCTGATTGTGCTTGGGAGGTGCCTGGTACGAGGTTGGCAGGTTGGCGGCAGTCGTCAGGATGCCCGCCATAGGGGATCCCGTAGTGGATCACTGAGCACCGCTGAGGTGTTTCCGCTACATCAGCTCAGGGTTTGTTAGCACTGACAATAGCTTCTCCTTGTAAATTGAATGAATTCTGTTACTTTATTAGTTTATTCACTTGTTGAACTAGCTAAATGGTGGGGGTGGAGCCATGCGGGAACCATTAAGGATCTGACAATCAGGAGGCAGCATTGGGTGTGATCCTGAAGCCAGCTGCTGTCAGCATGAGGTGGGGGCGGAGGGCGGGGAGAAGGGGGTTGGGGGGGGGCGAAAGCCCTGCACAGGACATGTTCTTGTTGCAGCTTGGTGCAGGGCAACTTGCTGTGCAACTTTTAGTCCACTGAATGTTTATCCCTTATAATTTCTTAGGCTGATTTTGATATAAATTATGATATATCATGTTGAGGGAGGCCCTAGAGTCGGTCTAGTTTTCATTTTTTTTTATAAACTGGGGTGCAAGATTTGTTCATTAATTGTTAGAAATGAAGTGTAAATGTGCACTGCCTTCCCCAGGACGTGGCAGATAACCAGATCGACTCTGGGGACCTGATGGAGTGTCTGATTCAGAACAAACACCAGAAGGATATGAATGAGAAGTGCGCCATTGGAGTCACCCACTTCCAGCTGGTCAGTAATGCCAGGCAAACCCTGCCTTTCTTGGCTGCCTGGATGCTTCTGAATTCCTTTCTCTTCCAGAGCGTCAGAGTACCTCTTCTATGAGAAATCATTTTTTCCAAATATGCCTTTTCCTGGTTCTCAAAAACAGTGGTCTTTATCCACTATGGCCAGGCACAATGGCGGGTTCTGGGAATGCAGTGCTAAATAAGATGGAGTCTGTAAAAAAAATTTTTAAAAAGATGGAGTCTGTACCCTTAGGGAACAAGCAGCCCAGTGGGGATAGAGATGAGTGACATTGCTTGCTTTTGTCAGGTGTCTTAGCCTTTGCTTACATGGCTGGTATCAGTGGGATGTGCTGTTTCATGTCTCTGTTCAGTGCAGCAGTCCAAATGTCTATCAGTATACTAGACCCTAAGACTTTTTCTCTTTTAAATCCTATTGCCATATCAGGTCTGACATCCAAATAAGGTTAAACTGTATTCAAATTTGGCACAGATCTAAAGGAAGTGTTTCCGGTAAAGCAAGCTCTTCCTTCCCACGAGGATGAAATCTGTCATCTGTATAAAATTGATCTCTTCTTGGGGCCTTCGGTTTATCATTTGCCTTTACCAAATGATATTGAGGGCCTCTGAGGGCACCCACCCAGACAGTGGGCTCCTTGAGCAGACAAAGCCTGCCCTTGTCAGTTCTATGTTCTAGTAAGAGAAAGACGCAAAAACACGTTTAAACGTAAATACAGTCTCAGGTGGGCCTGTAAGGAAAAATAAAGCCTCCTACAGGGTGGAGGGTGAAGGAGAAAGGGGTCTTCAGAAGGAGGTGTTTGAATGAAAGTGCCAAGGAGATGGCAAAGCAGACCATGGGGGATCTGGGAGAAGAAGAGCCCTTTTGGCAGAGGGAGCAGCATGACTAAGTGATAGGGAAGCCAGAGTGGCCATAGCAGAGGGAGGAATGAGGAGGTGGGTCAGAGGAGGAGTTGCTTATGGCCTGGAAGGCGGGCATCTGCAGTCTTCATGCGCATCGCTGATTGGAATGTGCCACAGATCTGCTAATTTTCTTTCACATCATCTTTTTCAGGTGCAGATGAAGGATTTTCGGTTCTCTTACAAGTTTAAAATGGCCTGCAAGGAAGACGTGTTGAAACTTTGCCCCAACATAAAAAAGAAGTATGTAGCTTTTACTTGATTCATTCTTCTTCCTTAAAGTCTGGACAAATACCCTGTGTTCTGGTAGGATTAGCCTTGGAGGCCAGCACACGCTGTGGTCGTGTGGCCAAGCACTTGGATTGTGTGGCCAGATCATCTTTACAGCTACCTGGAGCCACAGGGGACCCAGGCAGTTCTGCCATGGAGAGGCCTAGATGCCAATTTTACTGTTCCCAGGTTCGAGCTGTCCGACTAAGGAGGCAGATTCAGGTTGCACCCTTAGAGGAGCAAGTTGCAGCATGAGTGAGAGGGTAACTGACTTCCTCCCAACATCATCCCATTACGTCAGCTCTTCCGGAGAGCAGCAGGGGCTTTTACTGAGTTAAGAGGTCTAGTGAAGGAACAAAAACTTGATTCATTTTAAGAATCAGGTCTCAATGAGGAGAGTGATGAGCTTTTATAATATGGCTGCCCCAGTTCTTCCATCTCACTCTTCGCAAAGGTACGTTTCTAGAACACATCCTCCTTGTATAAACCAGGTTCCCATTTTGCTTAGGTTTCTGTACCTTTCAAAAATGGATTTCACCGTTCATCAAAGACACAGTCTAGTTAAGAGCAGCATTCCTCTCTGGTCACATGTTTGTAACAAAACAAGCATTGAACTGTCCTTGCATACATGTCTCCCCCGGCCTCCCCTCCAGTCAGGAATGTAGTCCGCCTTCAGCCGTTTGTAACATACACAGATTACTGCTTTCGAGGCTCTGAAAACACAGTAAGACTTCTAGAAAGGGCATTCAGAAGCATGGTAAAGGGGGTCATGCACTCTGGGGTGGTGGTATGGCCCCTGCCTCAGCCTGTGGCCTGCCCAGCCCTGGCTCTGGGCCCTCTGCCCTCCTGTGGCTCCAGCCAGTCTCAGCCTTCTCCTTTCCTTGACAGGGTGGACGTGGTGATCTGCCTGAGCACTACCGTGCGCAATGACACTCTCCAGGAAGCCAAGGAACATAGGGTGTCCCTCAAGTGCCGCAAGCAGCTGCGGGTGGAAGAGCTAGAGATGGTAACGCCTCATAGCACGGCCTCCGGGCCCACAAACACAGGGTCTAGAAGCTTGGGTGAAGGGTGAGGGCAGATTGGAATATTTTAGCCACTACTGTGATGGTTAAGACTTGGAGACTTGTGCTAAAATTTTACCATGCGACAGCTTCCTGCTTCGCTTTTCCTAAGTGATAAAATATTTTTACCACGTGTCACTGAAAGTTCGGCCTTAAGCATGTGATACAATCATTGCATCAGTAATGCCCTCAAGGATCTAGGGTCTCTCCCTATTGTCTCTGCTGTTTGTGGCACCATCTTTACTGCAATCCTGGTTTCCTTCACCATGGCTGCCTACAGTAGCCGGGCCACCTACTCCAAATTCGTGTCCAGCAGCAGACTAGAACAGGAGAAGCCTCCTCTCTTCCTGATGGCCTGTAGCAAGGTCCTCCCCCTCAGTGTGTGTGTGTGTGTGTGTGTGTGTGTGTGTGTGTGTGTGTGTGTGTTTGGTTTTTTTGTTTTTGTTTTTTTGAGAGTGAGAGCATGAAGCTCGCCAAGGGGGTATGGGGTGCAGAGGGAGAGGAAGAAGCAGGCTCCCCACTGAGCAGGGAGCCTGACGCACGGCTGGACCGGGACCCTGGAATCATGACCTGAGCCAAAATCAGATGCTTAACTGACTGAGCCACCCAGGCATGCCTCCCTCAATTTTCGTCTTTCAGTTTGAGATCTGTGCCCGCTCCCTGAGCAGCAGCACTCTCCCGGGAGCGCCGCGCACGGGTGAGCTGACTGGTCCTGAGCTGAGGCAGCTGTTGGCAAGTCAGCTGCTGTGTGCGCTGTAAAAGGAAACCTCCTACTTTACTTTTGAGGTTAAACCATGTTAAGAAAACAGCTAAAAGTATGTTTAATATGTTCTGTATTGTGAAGCATACTGACTTTACCTCAGTCTAAGCAAAAACTAGTAACGAATACCGAATGTCCGTAATAACGCAAAAGCTGCATTACCAGATTTTCCCATAGGGTGGGAGTGATTCGGTGATAATGATGTTTGACTGGAGCTAGCGTTGATGTCCTCTTATAATTGAGACTTTGGGTCCCTAGCTTTGAACCTTGCTCCTTCAGTAAAATAATAATAATAAAAGTAGGATCCTACATTTATGTAATGGTTTTGACTTTCTGAAGTAGTTTCCGCATCATATGATCTAACTTCATGTCACAGCAGTGCTGTGAAGGGGCCAGGCAGGTGACAGCATTTTGTTGTGCAAAGAAAATCCAAGGCCATCTAGCTAGTTAGCAGCAGGATTGAAACTAAATCCCAGCTTTCCTCGTACTGTGGTGGCCACACTGCTGCTGCTTGGCTGGGTGTGAGTTGCGGTCACTAGATAAGATCTAGTCAGCACCTGAGTCTGTAGAACATTTGACATCGCCAGTTTAGAATAAGCTCACTTTTCCGTGCTGGCTCCCTCCCGTGCAGACCGAGGACATCCGTCTGGAACCAGATTTGTATGAAGCTTGCAAGACTGACATCAAGAACTATTGTTCCACTGTGCAGTATGGCAATGCTCAGGTGACTGTCTCTTTTTATTTTCTAATTCTGAAAATGGGAGGGTAACATTTTAATAATTCTTCGGTGGTGGGATGTGCCTCCTCACATTCTCTCCAGCCTAAACATCCCCTCCTAAGCTAAGCTATACCAGACTTCTCCCAGAGTAAGTTCCTTATGTGCATTCGTCTTGGTCTCCTGTTCATTGTCTTCCCTCTTTCAGGTTACCTTGTCCTGCCCCACCATGTCTTCCTGAGACATGCTTCCTCCTCTCCATAGCTTTCCTAACACCGTGCACTCCAAAACGGATTATTCCCTTAGTCCATGCCCATTACACAGTATGACTAGTTCTTTTTCTTAACATAAGAGTCACCTGGGAAACTTTGTTTCCTTAATGCACAGAACGGGGTCCTACCCAGAAGTCAGGAATGAAGTGCAAGCACGTGATTTTTCCCGTCAGTGTTCTTCCAGCGACTCAGCTGCCGTTTCTAGTCGGGGGCATTGCCATGGTGCGTTGCCCGCAGTTGCTGTTTTTTCAAACACTGCCTTTTCCTTCCTTCTGGAACTCGTAGCAGATGGCTGGAGTGTCTGAATCTGTCCTCCTTGTCTCTTTTTCTCTCATACTTTCCATGTCTTTGCTCTTTGTACTACAGCGAGGTAATTCCTGAGTTCCACTTCCCAGCGTAAAAATGTATTCTTCAGTTCTGTCCGTTCTTCTCTTTACAGAGACCACCGGTTGGGTTTTATTTTTTGTTCCCAAGATCTGTAATTGGTTCTTTTCACAACCATCTGTTCTTGCTTCTGGTTTACCATTTCTTTCTGTATTGTTCTAAGGATCTTAAATGTATTTTTTAAATTGCTCTGTTACTTTTCCCTCTCAGTTATTTGGTGATTCTTGGTTGTTCCTTGAGGATTTCCTGGAAGTCTCCTGACTTTATGTACAGCCCTAGTTATTTCAGTTTCCCATCTGCTTCCCTTCATCATTTGTTTATAATATCTATAAAGTGGTGTGGGGAAGGGCAGGTTCCAGGATACCTTTAATTCACTATCTTAAAATCCATCGTGTGGCACTTCATGCTTTTATGTTAGCCCCCCCCCATCTTCTTTCTTTCTTTTTTTGGTAGTTATTTGTTTACAAAAGTTTGCCTTGTGAGACTGTTTATCAGGGGTAAGGACTGGGTCTCTCTCATGCATCTGGTAAATGGTGAGTTGAACTGAACCTCCTAGCTTGTGCCCACTGTCTAGTCAGGGCTCTTGCTCCAGAGAAAGGCAGAAGAAACCAGGAATCTTGAGTGGGTTTCCTTCCTTTTAGATTCCAGTGCAGCCTGCTCAACTCATCCATTATTTTTATATAGTCTGGTTGACTCTTAACCCTGAAGCTGTAAATCTATAAATATAATTCTCCTTGGTGAGCAAATTCTGATTCCTATTGCCTAGGAATTCGGAATAGGCCAAAAGATGGGGGATGCACTAAGAACCGAAGGCTGCTGTCAGAACACATGCGTTATCACGCCGGGATACACCCCTTAACACGACCATAATTCTTGTGCCCTAGATTATCGAATGTCTGAAAGAAAACAAGAAGCAGCTAAGTACCCGTTGCCACCAGAAAGTTTTTAAGCTACAGGAGACAGAGATGATGGACCCAGAACTAGATTACACTCTCATGAGAGTCTGCAAACAGATGATAAAGGTAAGGAACCCCAAACCAGGGGGTGGTAAGCACAGGGTAGGTAAAAACAACAGCATAAGCTTCTTTAAACATCGAAAAAAATTTGTATAATCTTACCACTCAGCCTGTTCTATACAGATGAGACCGTGGTTCTCACAGTGTGGTCCCTTAGCATCACCAGGGTATTGATCAGTGCTTGGGCCCCCCCATATCTACTGAATCAGAAACTCTGAGCAGAGCTGTCAATTTTAACAAGCCTCCCGGGTGATTCTGGTGCTGGCTCAAGTTTCAGAACCACCGAGCTAAGCTAACTGAGCTCACCTTGACCTAAGGCATGAGTGAATAGATACCCAGTAAATACATGATTAGTCTTTGAGGGTGGGTAGTGGTAAGTACATCGAGAAAACCACCACCAAGTGCCCTGACCAGCGTCCTTCCACAATCAAAGCTTTTCTCTTCTATAAGTTCTTCTGTTTCATACACTTCTCCAGTGAGCATTCTCTATAGCAGAGCTGACTTGAGAACCTAGATGCCAGTTCCTGGATCTGTCCCCATATATGAAGAGATTAAATTTGAAGTTCTCATGCCTTATTTAAAATAAAATAAAACAAAATGCTTTATTATAATTTACTTAAAAAATAAAATGCTACTTTAAAACAAAATGATATTTTTTACTCTATCAGATAGCAAAGAGAATTGTGAAAGTTAGAAGTGTCTTTAGCTGGGCCTGGTAGATTTGAGTCCTATGTAAAAGCGGAACTGTCAGGGCACCTGGGTGGCTCAGTGGGTTGAGCCTCTGCCTTTGGCTTGGGTCGTGATCTCAGGGTCCTGGGATCGAGCCCCGCATCAGGCTTTCTGCTCAGTGGAGAGCCTGCTTTCCCCTCTCTCTCTCTGCCTGCTGCTGTGCCCGCTTGTGATCTCTCTCTTTCTCTCTCTGTCAAGTAAATAAATAAAATATTAAAAAAAAAAGACCTGTCAGGCTTTGATTTGTGGGAGTTTTGTAAGATTTTGATGATTTTTTCAGCAATCAGAATTAAGATATCAGTAGACTGTGATTAGCAGATAGACTGTCGATTAGCACATAGAGGTGGTATTTATTTTTATTCCAAAATGGATCTCTCTGACTTCAAGGACACTAAAAAGTGTACAGAGGCTAGCTGGACAAACTTTGATAGGATTATAGCCCCCATAGTTAAAAGATGAACTAGTGTGGTCCCTTCCCCATGTACCTGTTCATGTTGGCTGGTGGGTAATTTTTAAGTTTCCTGTTTGGGTTGGGTACGCCTTGAGGGCTATCTGGCCACCTGTTATGGCATTACGTTCATACTTAATACTTGAGTTCAGGAGATGTCATGTAACATAGCCATGTACCTACAGAGTCTGTCCTGTGTAAAGTAGGAAACGGGGTAGTAGAACTGTGAGCAACATAGTAGCGAAGAGATGAAGAAAGGGGAAGTTGAGGCTGGGTGCAGATTCAGACTTAGCTGTTTCTCTTGTACCACAGTCTCTTCAAGCCGATTCTGTCATTAGCACACCAGTCGATGGAAGAGTGATAGGGGCACTGTTAATTGCCGTATTTGGGTAACTACTTTCGTAAAACTTTATTTCTTTCAGAGGTTCTGTCCAGAAGCAGATTCCAAAACCATGTTGCAGTGCTTGAAGCAAAATAAAAATAGTGAATTGATGGATCCCAAATGCAAACAGATGATAACCAAGCGCCAGATCACCCAGAACACAGGTAGCCTTGTGGCCTGGCTTCCCCGTCCCGCTGAGTGTGGCTTCCGCGCAGCTGAGTTGACATATACCTGCCTCATTAAACTACAGGTGTTTTGTTGGCCGTGGGTTTTCAGGGAATAGTCTGGATGCAATAAGCAAAATGACTTATTCTTCCTTCAAAGAGTATCTGGGAGAACAGAATGGAAGTCATAGGAGGAGGAGACAGAAGGAGTCAGGACTAGAGTTCTTCGAAAAGTCTAGAGACTTAACAAAACTTCCTGCATGTGGTGGGAGAATGTATGGGTAATGTCTTTGAGAACAGAGAAATTTCAGCTCTGAGTTGCAAGACCTTGTCACATAATGGGTAAGATGAGTCAGGTAATCTCAGTGCTGTCCAAAGCACCTGTTACGGGAAAGGTTGGTGATGGCAGTTTGGTCTTCGTGACAACTAGCAAGAATACTGGTGCCAGCAGAGTGCACGGAGCCGCTGCAAAGTAGAATTCCTGGGGTCTCTGTCTCCACCTCTCCTCTGCCATTAAATTCTGTTGCTGATTGAAAACAGCATAGTGAGGGCTCTGTAAATATTTAGCAGATAAACGAATCAGTGGTTCATTTGTGGTCACTGACATAATATGCCCCCCTTCGAAAGGCAGGCCCCCCTTCTTATGTTTGTAGAATCCAGGTGGAACATTTGATCAGGTACTTATCACTTTCCACTCTAGATTACCGCTTAAACCCTGTGTTAAGGAAAGCCTGTAAAGCTGACATTCCTAAATTCTGCCATGGTATCCTGACTAAGGCCAAGGATGATTCAGAGCTGGAAGGTCAAGTCATCTCTTGCCTCAAGCTGAGATATGCTGATCAGGTAAACTGGCTTGGACGCTCACAGAGGTGTGTTTGTAGAGGACCCTCGACCCCCCGTAGTTTTTCCTTCGGAAGTCCCAAGCTTGCTCCTGCTTTCCCAAAGCCTTTTTCCTACTTGCCCAAATCAGGGGCCAAATAAAAAGCTGAAATTGCCTGATAGGCTGATGAAGTCTCCCTTTGTCACCTGTAGCGACTCTCTTCAGACTGCGAAGACCAGATCCGGATCATCATCCAGGAGTCCGCTCTGGATTACCGACTCGATCCCCAGCTCCAGCTGCACTGCTCAGACGAGGTAGGGTTTGGGTATGAAACTGGTTACAAACAGAGGTTTTCGGAGAAATGTTTATTGGAAAAAAGTCCTGTATTGTCTTTCCCTTCAGCTTTGAATGCAGGATAGTTGAAGACCCGTCTTCTGGATTCTCCATTGTTTGAGTTTCTGGTTCCCTGCGACACTGAATTAGACTTGACACTGGTCCTGTCACTGTAGTGTTGATTCCGTATTTCTCTATTGTACTAGTTCTCCTTTATTATTATATGTCATGCATACATGTGTCTCCGTATAGTTTGTCCTTCCCTTCCCTTTGTTCTTCCCTTCCCCTCATTCTGATGATAAACCTAGAATACCCTAAGACTTGCCAGAAGGATAAAGTGCTCTTAGAATAGCACCAAAGAAATGCCTGTCCTTGGAAATTATTTGACTTTGTAGCTAGAAAAAGGCCATGTGAAAAACTGTTCAATATATGTCAGTTTTAGGGGATCATAGCTAAAGATTTTTACAAGAAGCTTACTCATAAAGCTGTCCAAGGAGGGCTAAGTTTTTCATCTTTGGTGTGGACTGTATTTTAGAACGCCTTTATGTGTTGGTGTGTATATTGCCAAGTTGTGAGTCTGGGTTGACCCTGCACCTTTGTAAAGCATTTGCTTTTAGTATTTCACTTGGCTATATCCCCTTCCTCCTGTGTCATTAAGGGTTGCCTTCTTTGTGACCAGTCCTGGGACAGTCTTGTCTCTAATTTCAGGGTTGACAGCATAAAGATGGGTACACTGACTGGCTTTCAACTCTGTGTGCCAGTCCTTGGAAAGGAGAATGGGGTCTGGCAGTTTGTACAGGAGGGAGGGGGATGAAGTAAATTGGGAAACTCTTGGAGAGGACCTGTGGCCTCACGTGGGAGGATCACCAAGTCTACAGGCTGCAGAGACAAGGTTTCTGCTGAGAGTAGAGACAGCCTTGTGTTTCATGTGTGTCCCTGACAGATCTCTAATCTGTGTGCTGAAGAAGCTGCAGCCCAGGAGCAGACGGGTCAAGTAGAAGAGTGCCTCAAAGTCAACCTGCTCAAAATCAAGACAGACACCTGTAAGAAGGTAACCACCACTATCAGATGCCTCTGCTCCTGTTGCTTTCACTCCTTTTGGTTTTTCCTTCCAATGCTGTCCTCTGACGTCTCAGTGATAACATCGAAACCTTCCTCCCCAGAATTATACACTGTTACCTCTTAGGAAACCTTAATTGAGTTCTTGACAATTAATTGCCTATACCTTAAATATTCTTTCGCATGTCCTACTTTTTTGCGAATAGGTCTCATCCCCATGGCCAGCCTGTTGTTGAGGGGCACCATGAGTACACGGCCAAGAACAAAATGTCAAGTCCGACATATCAGTACATACTCCGCATCCATGAAAATCATTTCAGAAACAGCACATAAAAACAAAGTTAACAAAATATAACTGCTAAACATACCTTATCTTGCAGAATTGCTACTGAGATAATCTATTTGATCTTTTTCAAAAAGCTTTTTCTTTTCTTGAAAAGTGCTTCAGTGATGTCACTGTTGAGTCACCGTGGCTTTGTACACAGCTCTTTCATCTGCTGAAATGCTTCCAGTTGCACATGGTCTGAGGAATAAGGGGAGTTGGCATAAAGCTAAATCCAGATACTTTCCTTGGACTACTTTGTCATCAGATGATCCCATTTAACCTTGAGGAGGACTTTTCGAACAATATTTGAGTTTTGGTTTTTGTTTTCTTGTTTTGGTTATTGTTGTGTTATAGAGACTATATTTAGTCTTTCCATTGAAAGCAAACTCTTTAAGAAAGCATTTCTGAGGGTGCCTTGGTGATACAGTAGAGTGTGTGTCTCTTGGTTTCAGATCAGGCTGTGATCCTTGGGATCATGAGATTGAGCCCCACGTCAGGCTCAGCATAGAGTCTGCTTGAGATTCTCTTTCTCGTTCTCTCTCAAGTAAATAAATAAATTTAATTAAAAGTAAAAAAAAAAAAAAAGCATTGCTGGCCTATTTTTACCTCCTGTTTCATCGTGTATAAACGGAGAGACCGCAGAGCTGATTTCAGTTCCATCATTTTTATAGTCCTCTTCTTCGGAACATTTTTAAACTCGGTAAGAATTGTTCTTACAGTAAAATTTATGCTCTCTCAGTCTTTTTTTTCTTAGCTTTTGAGGATAATAGAGGTAAAGTAAAACATTTTGCAAATATTGACCATTGTTTGGGAATTTTAAGATAGCATATTATTCTGATTATCAGATGTCACATTTTTCAGTCCTCTTAAAGTAAGGAAATAGCTATATTATACCACTATAAATACCAACACTTAGTATTTAATAATACGGCATAGCAGACTGCCAAAACCCAAATGTGATTTTATAACCCCCTGCTTTACTTAACACATGGCTTTGCTTACACTAGGTCTCTGAGTGTATTTATGGAATCAAATCAGTTGCTAAAAGTCTACATTCTTTGCATCATCACCAGTTTGCCACCTATCTCAACAAGTTCTGTTGTTAACCTCAACCTTCCCTCCTTGACTTGTTTGTTTGTGTATAAAGTATAACAGATAACAGATCTGATGCATTTCCTCTCTAAAAGGTCTCTCTGCGATGTTTTTCCCTTCCTAGGAAGTGTTAAACATGCTGAAAGAGAGCAAAGCAGACATCTTTGTGGACCCAGTCCTTCATACAGCGTGTGCCCTGGACATTAAACACCACTGTGCAGCCATTACCCCTGGCCGAGGGCGTCGTAAGTCACTGTTCACTCTGACCCTCTCTGAGCTCTCGCTCAGACTCCCCTCTGAGAGTGCTCACAGCCGCTCTGTTCTACAGCTGCAGCTCAGCCACAGACAACGTCCTCTGGGGGCCTGGTTGATGCTGCGACTAGGGTTTTGTGGCAGAATGAATTTAAGAATAATCCTGCAGGTTTGAACTGACCTAGCCATGACCAGATGTATGCATCTGATGAAAAGGGAGAGTTGAGTTACATATCAGGAAAGCAAAACTTAGTCATCATCATGGCCCTCTTCCCCCTTTTCCAAACTAGAGCAGCTTCATCAGCTTTCCCAGTGGCCACACTGGGCAAATCCTGGTAGAAAGTTGTTTCTGAGCCAGATGTGCCCAGTAAAAATGAGAGAGGTTTTAAGGGCTGGGCAGCTGGCCTTGGAAGTTCAACATTCTTCTTCATGTGAAATCTTGGTTCAAGTTTCCTAGAATGGATTTAACTTTGTGTAGCCTCCAAATCTGCATTCTCTAGTGGTGAGGTCCCTTTCTCCCTAGCCTTACGGAAATTTCTGTTCTGGACAGTTTGACCCTTCTTACCCCTTTTCTTCCACAGAAATGTCCTGCCTCATGGAGGCCCTGGAGGATAAGCGGGTGAGGTTACAACCCGAGTGCAAAAAACGCCTCAATGACCGGATTGAAATGTGGAGTTACGCTGCAAAGGTAAGGACTGAGAGAGTCTCCTGAAACCACCTCTGTCGGTTCCCTACATACTCCACCAGCCTTCCTGTCCTTGCTGCGAGACCAGCAGGGAGGGGACTCAAAAAGTCTGTCCCTGTCCTTGAAGCTTCCCCAGCTTGACCACAGACAGGCAGACAGGAAGGACCATGAAAAGTCTTCACACCTAGATGGAAGGGAAGGGATCACAGCTGTCTTAAGTAGCAAGCACATCCCTCACCCGTTCTTCCAAGGGAACGTAGTCGGCTTGAAAGCCCTCGGTTCAGTGCGGCAGTGGAGAGCACCACGTTAGTCTCTTCCTCGCTCGCCCTCTCCACAGGTCAGTTGCTAAGTTGCTGCAGTGACTGCTGATCACTTCGTGTTGGCAAATGTCAGTGCTCAGATTCATGTTCATCTGAAACCTTCCTGCTCTATGCGATGAGTAGAGAAGCAGATAGACATAGCCATATGTCTGGGCAGACCCTCTCGGGTACCCAGGCTAAGTTGAGAACCGAAAAGAGCAGGTCCATGTCCCTGTGCACCTGGGAAGCCTTTGGACCCTGATTCTTCTGTTGTGGGCTGCATAGACATCCATTCGAGAAAGCAGAGAGGAGCCTGGGATGGAAACTGGCTAGACTGCAGGCCCACGACCGTGGGAGCGGAGCCGTGTGTTCAGTCGGCCTGAGTCATGTTTACACAGTGGGTTACCCCTGGGTGGCTCAGTCGGTTGAGCAGCCGACTCTTGATCTCAGCTCAGGTCATGAGTTCAAGCCCCGCTATGGGCTCCACGCCGGGTATGGAACCTCGTTGGAAAAAAAGCAAAACCATTTGGAGCATTTTGCCAGGGCCCCACCTGCGGTGAGGTCCCCAGTGTGAGGTCTGCCGCCAGGTTGGTGGTGGAGATCACCATGATGGACTGTATGAGATCCCGCCTCTTCGTGTTTGTCTGTGTTTTCTAATTTTATCAGTAGATATGCACCATATTACAACCAGGGAAAGGAATTGTCGCTCTGTGTTTGATTTTCTTGTCCCTCGTCTTCTCTCCCCAAAAGAAAGGGCATCAACTAAAGATTGAGGGGGGCAAGTTAGAGCTAGCACTGCCCCAGCGCAGTTCTCTCAGAGGCCAATGCTGCGGTGTGTCATTCCAGGTGGCCCCAGCAGATGGCTTCTCTGACCTCGCCATGCAAGTGATGACATCTCCGTCAAAGAACTACATCCTCTCTGTGATCAGTGGGAGCATCTGTATATTGTTCCTGATCGGCCTAATGTGTGGACGTATCACCAAGCGAGTAACACGAGAGCTCAAGGACAGGTAGAGCCACCTTGACCGCCAGAGGAACTACCTGTCCAGTGCCCGGTTTGTACAGCCCTCCTGTATAGTGTACCCACTCACCTCGTTCTTCTCAGAGGTGGCACCAACACCCATGTTAGAGCAGCCGCAGGTGTCCTCTGCGTTGTCCCGTCTCCGATTTCGCCCGTGTCCATGGTGCCCTCCTCCTCCTCGACCATTTCGTGCAGCAACAGCAGCTGGCCGCTTGGGTTATTGCCTGTATTGGCAAATTTGGGTTTGCCTGCCCGTAGGCAAGTCTCTCTCATACCAATGGAACTACCAGTACTTCCAGAACCAACTTACCTGGCCTGCAACTCGAATGATTTTTAAAAACAAAAACAAAAACAAAAACACCAAAAAAAAAAAATTTTTAAAGAAAGAAAAAAATGTATATAGTAACACATCTCCTCCAGGCTTGACTTGGGCAATGGGGTTATTTCTTCTGTGCGACTGGAAAATGAAGGCAGGACTTTAAGGGAAAACACACCACCCAATATGCTGTTACTGGGATGTCTTGCTCATTTCTCAAAAGCACCTTTGGACCATGTGGGGGCCATGGACTTCACCGAGGAGTGGGAAACCACTAACCAGCCTGCTCTGGGTCTTTTTTCTTCTGCTGAAACAGTGATGCCTTCCAGTTCCCACCTTAATAGAGCCACTGCTGGTCAAGACACCTCGGCCATGAGTATTCCTATGATCTCCTCACTTCAGCGAAGTAAAGCAAGCATGAGCTTCCCCAGGCCAAGGGTGAAGGGTTGGGGAGGAGATTGAAAGTGTGTGAAGCTGGTTAGTCACTTGATCCGTGCCGAGAGGCTGGACCCTGAGTCCCAGGGAGTAGGATCCCAGGCATCTTCCTCCTCCAGGCTAGCACAGGACTCAGTCACATTTAGACTGACCCTGCTGGGGGATAGCAATTGTTTTAGAAGGTCTGCCGGCAGGCAATGACCACACCACAGGAGGGAGCTCAGGGCGGGAAGGAGGGGCAGGGATAGATTCACTTTGCTTTATGTTTCAGGCAACAGTGCAGGTCGGAGACAGTGGCTTATAAAGATTTAGCGTGGTCTCAGGGTGTGACTGGCCGTCCAACCTGACCTTTCTGCAGGCTCAAGGCCGTCTTCCCAGACAAGTTCCCTCATGCCTCTTTGTGGAGAGGACTTGGAAAGTTACTGTGTTAAAAGATGGAGCCTTGTTCTCCGTGGTTTTTTTCCTTTCTGTCCATTTGCCGTGTACACCCACTGTAGTAGGCATTGGCCAAATGTTGTACTTTGATGATTCATCAGTCTTTCCAGAATCTGAGCTTGAGGGAAGCAGTTTTCCTGGCCTTCTTCCCTCGTCCCTCCAGTGTGGGATGACAGGTTTGGCGTGTACAGGGGAGTGGTGCAAGCATCAGGGTGCAGCCTGGCACACCTTGGTTTGAATTTGGGGCCTGGAGTCACAGTGGCTGCACAAGGGGGCGGCATGTACAGGAGGAGATATATTTATATAATATATATTTTATTAACCTGTTAGACGTCCACAGAGTATTATAAATCACGTGCCTAAACTGTCCACATAGACCATGGCGCCCTTCCTTGCCCTGCCCCTCGTTTGCCACCATCCACGTGGGCTGCGGGACCTACACCACATTTGTCTCCCCTGAAATGTGTTCGATACAAAGTGGGCCAGTGTGTGGATCAGTGGATTCAAATTACTTCTTGTCTAATCTGACTGACCTATATTTGAATACTGTGGTTTTCTTCTTTTTCTTGTTGCTACCCTTCCTGGAGGCAGTGGGGTCCAGAAACCGGCTCTGTTCCGCTGCCTACGGTACTTTACGTCACCAAGGGGAGCTGCTAAGCTGCTTGGTCCCCTCATTCATGCTCTTCGGGTCTTCCTGATTCTCAGCGCCTGTCCTGGGATTGAAACTCTTGGAGTCCGGGCAGAAGCCCCCTACTGCCACCATTGTGGCACTGAATTGGGCTGGTCTGCATGGTCCACCTCCAGGAGTCCCCACCTGAGCTGTGGGAGCTTGGGAATGAGAACGGGGGATGTCGTCTAAACGCAGGCCCCCACCAACGTGTCTGGCATGGCTTACAGGATAGAATAAACATTCACCGTTTGGTGAGTGTTTGGGTGCCGCTCTCCATCTGTACATTTTCCCTCCCAGTGTGTGTAAAACATCTCCACGGTTTAATGTGACTTGACATTTTGGTTTTGTCTTAGTTGTATACAGCAAATCTGGAAGCCTGAGAAGGAGTTTGATTCTTGAAGCATTTGTCATATTTAGAAATAGAATAAAAGGGATAATTTTGCCAGTATTTTCAGTTGCTTGTTGCCAGAAAGCATTTCACCATCCTGCTTGGAGTAGTTTCAGGTGACCCGTTCTTCAGAGTCCCAGATAGTGTCCTGAGCAGTTTCTACCTCCAGGGGGCCCAGCACCATCCGAACCTGCAGCTCAGCTGTCTCCGTTCTGTCCTTCATTGGAGCAGTACAGGTGCTGTGCCTCATGGGTTGCGGCCCTTATGGGTCAGTCGTGGATCAGTCAGCCAGTCGAGAGTAGTCGAGAAGAGGAAGCCGTGGCCCTAGTGGAGGAGCCGATGATGGACCTTGTCCTTATCTCTTCTGGTGTCTAGCCCAGATGGTAACAAGCATCAGGTGATTGGCGGGGGATGTCCCCCAAGGTCAAGGCTTCAGGCAGTTGCTGCAAATTACAGTAGCCAGGTAACTCATCTGGCCTTGTCAACTCACTCTAGCGTTTCAGCGAGTCCTACTTTGTGTGCTCCACGACTCTCGAGAGCCAGGAGGTTACTCTCCCAGGCTGGAGGCTCTGTGGTACAGGAAATCAGAAATACAGGCAGGCTGTCAGGAACAAGACTGTTCCTCTGAGTGTCTCTCACAGAAGGGTAGCTCTGAAGGTGCGACCTTTACTCTGGTGTGTCCTTGGCCGCCTCCTGCTCTTGCTGCTATCCTGAGACAAGTCTGCTAGCAAGACGTGCTGAGGCGGGAGCAGAGTAAAGGCTTCACCCTTTCACCCAGAGTAAAGGTTCACCCCAGCAGGAAAGCCTTCGTCTTCTGCATTCCCTGGACACCCTTGGCTGCCACTCCCTGTGCTGTGTGTCCAGTCGGCTTGTTCTGAGCCGGCCTGTCCCTGGAAGCCAGGGATTCTGGTACTCGGCAGGCATCGGCTTGAATTCCCTGCAGGCCTTCCGCTGTCTCATATCCTGCACTTCCTTTTCTGGGGGACAGTGAGCAGCTCTGTGGGGGGAGGGGGAGGGAGATTCTCCTTTCCCAGAAGAGGTGACAGAATGATCAGTTTCACTTCCTCCCATTTCCCGAAGTCACGTAATAAAAGAATCCAGTAGTAAAGAGGTCTGTATTACCCGTTTTTGTATCATCAGACAAAATGGAAAGGAACTTACATGCCGACTTCTATTTTCCCAAGAGAAGATTCACTTTCATTTGTGCGTATGACTTCCAGAAATGTCTCCCATCCTCCCCACCCCCAGGCTGTGGTACAGTTTCTTTCCCAAAGACCCCACTATAGTGAATCATCCAGGGAGAGGTGGATTGCTTCGTGGGACAGCCTCCTTACTTAGCTGGTCTCAAGTTCTTCTGAGGAAAGGCTTTCATTTCCTGTTTCTTGCCCTCTCCCACCAAAAACTGCCCACACCCTGAGTACAGCTTCTGTTCAGTGAGCAGATAACGGAGAGCCACAACGCCAGCCAGCCCAGCCCGACACGTTCAACCTAAATTTTGCCATAGAACAAAGAGGAGACGGCTGTTTGAGTTGTGTGCAGTTAGGTATATAATACTTATATTTCAGATTCTTACAAATTTGAGAAACCTGGCAGATCCTTTTTATTTCTTACCATTTGGACGGCACGTGCCGTCCAAATGGTAAGAATGCAGCGCTCCAGTAGCCTGAGTTTCTCCTGGGCCTTTAGGGACTCCCCTCTCTTCACCTCTTCTCTCCTGGTCTCGATTCCCAGGGGCTGTGGACCCAGACCTGATGTTCTGACCTGCCTCTTTCTTACTGTCTCCCTCTCTCATCTGTCTTCGGTCAGCCATCTCTCTAGTAGTCTCCTCTTGGTCCTCCTCTCCATTAGGACCAGGGTCACCTGTTAACGGCAGTCGAGTTCAGAGGTGAAGCCCCCTTCCTGCCCTGACCTCAGACAACAGATAAGTCCTACAAACCCAGACTGACTTTTCAGAGCGACCAGCTTTGCCGAGCCATCTAGTGAGGTCACCGTGGAGACCCAGAGACTGTTCTCGTCCAGAGCACAAGGTGGGACTCTCTGCTTGGACTGGGGTGACAGGATCCTGATGGTGGTTTCCTCTCCTCCCCTCTCCCAAGATCTGTCACCACACACCATTAGGGATGTTGGGATACGGGCAGTAGAGAGACCTGCCTAGGCAAGGAGAAAATTCAGATAGTGCCTCTATGTTGTTTTTGCCTTCCCCCATCATGGAATTGACACCTGGACCCCAGAGCCCAGCAGGCCTACGGCAGAGCCGGGGAGGCAGGAGCGGGCCTCCGGGGCAGGCTGCTGCACACGGGCCGGAGTGGCCGAGGCAGCGCTGGGCCACAGCAGGCTTCCCCAGCGGCTCCCGTGGCTCAGCGTGCCCAGGTCAGTCCCAAGCAGGAAGACAGACTGAACAGCAGATGCTGTGCGAGATCTTAGGCCTTGAACTTTTTTTTTTTTTTTTAAGAAAGAGAAAAGTAAAATTAACAAGCCTCTTTTGTAAATGATTTTTCTTTCTATGTATAAAATCCCGGCAGTTCCTTGTTTTTACATGTTCATGCTGTGTAATTTTGAGATGTTACTGAGATCCTGAACATAATGTGCATTTTTTTCTGTACAGATGAAATGGGAGAATTTAATAAAGAGTTTGCAGGTTTTTACTTGTGAAATCTTCTCTGGTGACTGGGAGGACCCCCAAGCCCCCTGCTCTGCCAGGAACAGCCGCGCAGCTCACTGCTCTCGCCGCTGACTCACCGCATTCGCTGGCGTCCTTTGTCTCCTCGGCTGGGAAGGTCAGGCAGAGTAGGACGCGGGACCTTTGGAGGAGAGCCAGAGGCTAGATCCAAGGTTTTTGACTGTCAGGCTGAGGTGCTAGGAATGATTCACTTGACGAATGTGTTTAAGGCACAGCCTAAGGCCCTCCTGGGGAGAGCTCACAGCCGGGACCTGGCCTTACAGATGGCACACGTGGATAGCACCAGTGGCTCACGGCCACCTTTCCGCTGGGGGCAGAACTAGGCAGTGTTTCTTCTCCGTGCCCTACCCGGTCCCCGTTGGTCAGCACTCGCCTCCCCATCCCAACAGCCTAGTGACCTTTGTGACCCTATTCCTGAGCCTTCTGCCTCCTCCACTGTCCGCAAAACTAATTTGCATCAGGGTGTTATGGAGTCCTCGCTTTAAGGAGTTGGCATGATAGCAAGGATTTCTCAAAGTAGACGTGTGTACTGGGATTCAAGTGCTGGGATGCGCAGTGAGATGACTGGGGGGTCCTGGGACCAGGGTTTCTTCTCAGATCCATTTTTGGCAGGTGCCACATAGGTGTAGCGTAGAGGCCAGGAGAAGGTGAAGCGTGAAAGACAGGCGGAAGAGGGCTTGGGGGCCTTTGAGCCTGAACTACAAACACTATGTAGGGAGCTCTGGGCAGCCATCACCCTGAATGGGAGGAGTCTGGGGCCAGATGCTCTAGAGTCCTGGAAAGGCTGTCCCCCTGTGGTGTGAGCGTGGGAAATGAGGGGCTGGGTTCAGGCTCCTTGTCACTGGTATTCCCACAGAGAAGTGGGTTACCTTGCCCCACTGCACCTGGCCCCTCGAGGGGACACTACTGTGGTCATGGGGACCATGCTGCCTTAGCAGTCTGATCGAATTCCCCTACCATAAAATTTTGTGTAATATTTCTGATAAAAGATCCTTGACCAACTTTAATCTTCAGAGGCATTTGGCATTTGTTCTCAAATTTGTTCTCAAAAGGGGGTGTAAGAAGGGGCGCCTGGGTGGCTCAGTCGGTTGTGTCTGCCTTCGGCTCAGGTCATGATCCTGGAGACTCGGGATGGAGCCCCACATCTGGCTCCCTGCTCAGCAGGGAGCCTGCTTCTCCCTCTCTCGCTCCGTCTGTGTTCTCCTTCCCTCTTTCAAATAAATAAAATCTTTAAGGGGTGGGGGGTAAGAATGAAAGGATTTTAACCAAAAAGAGGAAGACCTCAGATACCCAACTCTCAAGCAGATAAAGAAGTAAGAGAGGGTTTGTGTGACCCGGCTTTCTCAGTTGGTGAGCAGCAAAACATGATTGTCTGCCTCAGCCATATGTGTTTCCCTCTGACAAGCCAGATTGGCTTTGGGACCTGTATGCCCATCAGGCTCCAGGCTGGGGTGGCTGACCTGTCCCCAGAGTCTGCCGACCCTGGACAGGCCTCCCCAGGGCGCTGTTGGTCTTGGTCCTAGGATCCCACCTCCCTTGCCCAGAACAACCAACAGCACAGCAGTATCTTCTCAAATTTCCTGTATTTTTGGAGAAATGTGGGCAGTCTGGAAGAAAAAGGGGCACCTATAGGGTAACAAAAGACAGCAGACTAGAAGGAAGCTGGCTGGAGTAAGGAGGGAGGGTCTGGTACACAGGCAGCCCCTCGGAGGACGTGGGACCCACTGGGACTTGGCCTCTTGTGCTCCGCAGCCCTGGCAGGAGGGCACCTTCTGCCCACCTGCGCCCTGGAACCGAGGGCTGCTCCTTGACCCTGTCGGGTGAGTGGCTTCGTAGGGTGGGCCCAACGGCAGCGATTCCTCCAGAGGGCAGCCAAGATCAGGCCATAGATCAGAGCTGCACCCAGCAGTCCCAGGTAGCAGTTGGCCGCAGCAGTGAGGGTCTGTTCCAGCTCTGCTTCGAGGGAAAGGGCACAGCGTGAAAGTCGGACCCACCTGCCCACCCTGCCCGCCCGCCCCACCACCCCCGATGCTGCCTCCTTCTGAAGAGGTCTCTCTGGCTCACTTGATCCTCTGAGAGGTTCTATTACTCCCCATTTTTACAGATAAAAAAGACAAGATCTGTAAGGGCAAAGATGGTTTGGACTAGGGGTGGTAGATGGGTGGGTGGATATGAGGCCAAGAAAAGGTAAGACTTACCCAAGGGGCCAGAGAGTTGGCAGAATTGGGACTAGACCCCGTTGCTGTTGACCAGGTGGGTCTACACTCTTTCCAGCCAGAATCTGAGGGCTCACCTCTGACTCTGCATGGCCCACAGGAGCTTCCCAGACCCTCCTGCAGGAGGGCCCCTCTGATCTCTGAGCTCTTGAATATCCTGTGTTCCTGCCCCTAAAACCCTTAGGGCAGTTTTCCTTGCATTTTATACATTGGCTCAGTGTCTGACCAAGCCTTCTAGACTCAATAATGTTCAGACTGTTCCAGTCATCTCTCTGCCCTGGGAAATACTTAGTACCCCATAAATGCTTGCTGAAGGGGTCGTTTTCAGTGAGAAGTCACGGCCTTGCTACCTCGGGGGTCCAGGTCCCAGACAGTGTCTGGGAGTCCATACCTAGACAAGTGTGTCCACTCTTCTCGTGAGTCTCATTCCCATTCTTCAGTTCCAGCCTTCTGCAACCTGGAACCGAGAAGATGGTCTTCAGAGAGCTTCCCTCTGCTGTATCCCCCAAAGGAAATACAGGCATTCACCACTAGAGAATGGAGAAGCCAGGAGTGATAGAGTGGGTGTTAGGGCTTTGGGGGTAGTTGGTCCCATGTCACTGCATAGGCTCCAAAGCCAAGTCCAGGCTTCACCCAGAAGCTGGGGCAGAGCCAGGGTTCTTGGCCACACACAGCAGTGCCTATCTTGACCTAACAGTTTGTCAGGAGGGAACCAGTGTCATTGTTCCAGATGGTTGCATCAGGGGGCTGGAGCACACCCCCTAGGGCCTCTGTTCTCACCCTGGCCACAGGGCAGGGGCAGCACAACTTCTGAGACTCCAGTCTGGTGCAAGCCTCGGCAAGTCACAGAAATTCCTGCCATCTCCTGAGGCAGCTGCAGCCAGCTGACCACGGGCTCCCCAGCTCCTCCAGTGGTGTCCTCATCCTCCTGGTATCGGCCTTTCAGGACCCAGGAGACCCTGAGAGGGTCAGGGTTGTGTCCTAGGGCCACACAAAGTACATGGAAGGGAGGGCCAGAGGCTGGGATGAACAGGCTCAGCTCAGGTGGCTGGAGAGCTGGGGCTTCCTTCCTAGCTGCAGGGAATGAAGGGAAGAAGGATGTCACCCAATCCCACCAGCCTCTTCCAAACTCCTAGTCCATACGCATCTCCTTCCCTCTGGGTCCTCTGGAGACACTTCTTCCCTTCCTCTACGGCCATTCCTTACCATTCTCGGAATCTACCTTCCCCAACAGCTAGCCTTCTGGCCAGAGTATGAGCTCTGAGCTTGTCTCTGCCACCCACTTGTCATCCTCTGGGCCTCCAGTATCCTTCCTACAGAGCAAGGGAAAGGAATGGATTTAATGTTCTTGATTAGGCTTCCCCTCCCAGGCCCAGAAGTCTGGGCCTAACGTGTCTGTGTCCATCCCCAAATGCTCCCAGTCGAATCCACCATCCAGAAGCTTGAGGCTTTTCTCTGGGGGCCCTCTAGGCTTCTGGGCCTTCCTTCCTTTCCACTGGTCCCTACTGACCAAGGCTTCCTCCAAGCGGGGCTCCACCATCTGCACCTTTCTGCCCACTGCCCCCCACTCCACTGCAGTCTGATGAGGGGCACCAGATCCCTACACTCTTAGACTCACCCTGATAGAGCAGACGGGTACCTTCTCCAAAGACATACTGGCCTGAAAACCACAGGGCACAGTAGTAGGTGCCCTCGTCAGCAGGACTGGCATTGCCCACGATAAGGAGTGCGGCATTCTTGGCTGGGTCCATCTCCGCCAGGAAGCGAGGATTCACACCCAAACCATAGGTTGGGGGCATCCCTTCTTGCTGACTTAACAGGAAGGTGGGGCCACTCCCCACCAGCTGCTGGTACCAAGATACAACATGAGCGCTGGCAGGGCTGCCCAGCACCACACACCAGATCTGTGGATTGCCTTGTCCACTCAGCACAGAAGACTGAGGCTGGAACAGAGAGGGCTGGGAGACCTCTGAGGCACCTGCAGAGGCAGAGAAGATAGTGACCCGCTCGAAACAACTCAATGGTCATTTATAGACACTGTCAGCTCAGCCTAGCATACGGTCTTACGAGAGGATCATTTGACAATACCTGTCAAGACTGCAAATCATCATACTCTCTGATCTGGCAATTTTATTTCCATAAATTTATCTTATGAAAATAATGGAACTCATGTATGGGTACATCTACAGAGATGATTATTACAGTATTCATTTGAATAATGAGAAAATAAATATAATTAGAAGAGGTTACATTTTTAAGCAAGACACCCAAATGATGCAGTACTCTGCAGTTCCCCCCAAGAGGAAAATGTAGAACTCCCATTTCTGAAGACAATGGAGTAGTTGGCAGCCAAATAATGTTCCCTATGAAAATGACTTAGGAAAGCCAGAGAACCAGGTGATATTTCAAGTATAAGAGAGTTACAGAAGCAACAGCATCCAGAAGGGTTAAGGTTATGGAGAAGGGAGAACCATGGAGATGCAAAATGACTATGTTCAGCCCCTTGCATTTGCTGACTCTGGCAAGAGGTTAAGGGTCCAGGTTTTCCCCAGGCAGAAGGGTTTTTACAGTAAGACAAGAGAAATTAGCAGAGGTTTTCATAGTCTCATAGGCTGGAGTGACAAAATCGAAGGCTTGAGAAGCCTCAAATATAAGTTCAGATTTCATGCCATTTTCTGAAATCTGAAATTTTACAAGATGGGAACCTTGAAAGCTAAGCCCAAACCTCTGTAAAGCAGAGCAGAACTCTGCAGAGTCACAGTGCTGAGAAGATAAAAGACCAGACTTCAACCTCTCTCAAAAGGAAAGACCCTGCTGTATACACCAGGATTTCAGTCGAAAACCCCAAAGGGGTATGCCCTAAGAACAAGGCAAGTGAGAAGTAGATGGAACTCTATTAAAACTGCTTCCTGTAGACTTCCAACTAATTATAGAAGGAATTCTGGGATTAGCCCCCATTTGACAACCACGGCAGTAATAATTGCTCAGGCAAGAAGCATCAATAGATGAAGAGTTTTGGGCTTTTGGTTTGGTTTGTTTTTGGTATGTGCTTTGAGATCGGTAGCTTCATAGATTCTAAATATCCTGCCCCAAAGTACTTGTTAACCACAGAGAGGGAAAAAAATAGTAAATTATAGTGGAGAAACTTGGCAGACACAGTCTAACCACATGATCAAAATTAATATCAGCAGGAATGGGGCAAATAGTCATCCTGTACCTCCTGATATAATACGACCTCCTTTCTGTGGTATTCCTGTCAAAAATGCAAAACCTGAATCTAATCCTGAGGAAACATCAGACAAACCCAAGCTCAGAACCCAAGTTCTACAGAATAACCTGATAAGAGCCTGCACTCTTATCATGAAAGGTGAAGACTAAAGGAACTGTTCCACATTAAAGGAGACAAAATAAAGAGATATGGTAACTAAATACAGTGTGATCCTAGATTGGATCCTGGACCATATTTTTTGTTGTTGTTCTAAAGAATACTGGAGAGAGAAATGGTGAAATTTGAGTAAGATTGGTAGGTTAAGTCCCATATTAATGTCGGCTTCTTGATTTTTTTTAATTTAATGAGACTTTTTATTTTTTTAATTTTTTTTTAAGATTTTATTTATTTATTTGACAGACAGAGATCACAAGTAGGCAGAGAGGCAGGCAGAGAGAAAGGTGGAAGCAGGCTTCCTGCAGAGCAGAGAGCCCTATGCGGGGCTCGATCCCAGGACCCTGGGATCATGACCTGAGCCGAAGGCAGAGGCTTAACCCACTGAGCCACCCAGGCGCCCCTAATGAGACTTTTTAAATTAACATTTAATGTGGTGTTTCACGGGTACAGGGGTTCTTGATTTTGATTAATGTACTAACTTTGTTACACTAAGACGGATGTCAGATATAATGAAAGCCAGAAGACAGTGAAAAGACATATTTAAAATTCTGGGGTGAAAAAAAAAACCTGCCAACATAGTTTTTTGTTTGTTTGTTTGTTTGTTTGTTTTCCTAATGAAAACTGCCTCTAAAATAAAGGTATTCTCAGATAAAAGCTGAGAAAATTTGTCACTACGAGACTTTCACGAAAGGAATCCTAAAGGGTAATCTTCAGGCAAAAGAAAAGTGATCCTAGATTGAAATAAAGAAATGCATGAAGGAATGAAGAGTGCTAGTACAGGTAAATATGTGGTTAAATAAAAGAAAACAATGTCTGCACAAAGCACTACAAATGTCTTTAAAATATACATTGACTTATAATGTCTTACCAGATCAACACAAAAGGTTGGAGGATACAAGTGAAGTTAAAGTACTCTAATATCCTCACCATACTGGAGACGTGATCAACATAATGTTATATTAGATCATGAAGTCAGAAATGCATATTTTAATCTGTAGGAGTAGCCACTAAAAGAATAATAAAAGAATGTATAACTAGCAAGTTTTTTTTTAAGATTTTATTTATTAGCAAGTTTCTTTTAAGATTTTTTTTAAATTTATTTGACAGAGATCACAAATAGGCAGAGAGAGAGGAAGGGAAGCAGGCTTCCCGCCAAGCAGAGAGCCTGATGCAGGGCTCTATCCCAGGACCCTGAGATCATGACCTGAGCCGAAGACAGAGGCTTTAACCCACTGAGCCACCCAGGCGCCCCTAATTAGCAAGTTTTTAGAGGAGGGAATAATATTTTTTAAAAGAATCCAAAAGAAGACAACAAGTGGAGAGAAAGGAAGAAGAAACAAGCAATAGAGTAGATATAAACCCAAATATATTAGTAATTATGCTAAATATAAGTGGAATAAATTCTATGATTAAAAGACTTAGAATGGATCAGAATCTAACAACTATAACCTGCAAACCAAAGATACACCCTAAATACTAGGACATCAAAACATTGAAAGTAAAAATACTAATATAACTGGTATAGTTATACTATCAGACCAAGTAGACTTTAAGGCAAGAAATAGTATGAGATAAAGATGTACACTTAATGATATAAAGAGGTCATTCTACCATAAATCCAGCTATATCATATAATCATATTAAATGTAAGTGGTCTAAACACCTCAACTGAAAGTCTGATTAGATAAGAAAATAAGCCCAACTATATTCCATCACAAGAAACACACTTAAAGACAAAAATATTTTAAAAGAGAAAAGATGGAAATGAGATACTATGCTACTATGATTAAAAAAAAAAAAAAAACTGAAGGGGCAGTTTCAAAAGAAGATAAAGCTGATTTCAGGACAAAGACTATTACTGGTGATAACTTTTATTTCATAATTTTAAAGAACTTAATTCAACAAAAGAATTTAACAATCCTAAAGTTATTCATATAATGGAGTTTTAAAAGAAGCAAAAGTAATAGAACTGCAAAGAAAGGCAAACAGATCCACAATAAAAGCCAGAGATTTCAACACCCATATTTTAATATTTGATAGAAGTACACAGAAAATCACTGGGAATAAAGATGACTTGAATAGTATCATCAAACAACTTTTTTCTTTATCATCAACCGATTTACTAAATGCTATTTATAGAACAATCCACCCCAACAACTGCCAAACACACTTTCTTTCAAATGTCCATGGAACTTTTATCAATGTAGATCACATGCTGAGCCACAAGTCTTAATACATTTAAAAGGATCCAAGTCACACAAATAATGTCCTTGGACCATAATGGAATTAAATTATAAATCAGTAACAGAAAGATATTCCAAAAGTTTCCAAATGTTTGGAAAATAACATATCTCTAAATAACCCTTTCAAAAAATGCTTTAAAACTTGATTGTACACTTTAAGTGAGTGAATTGTCTAACATGTATACTTCACAGAAGTTGTTTCTAAAAACACCACATAGGGTGGCTCAGTGGGTTAAGCCGCTGCCTTCGGCTTAGGTCATGATCCCAGGGTCCTGGGATCGAGCCCCGCATTGGGCTTTCTGCTCAGCAGAGAGCCTGCTTTCCTTCCTCTCTCTGCCTGCCTCTCTGCCTACTTGTGATCTCTGTCTGTCAAATAAATAAATAAAATCTTTAAAAAAAAAATAAATAAAAAATAAAAAATAAAAACACCACATAAGGAGGACACCTGGGTGGTTCAGTGGGTTAAGCCTCTGCCTTCAGCTCAAGTCGTGATCTCAGGGTCCTGGGATCAAGGCCCATGTCGGGCTCTCTGCTCAGCAGGGAGCCTGCTTCCCCCTCTCTCTGCCTGCCTCTCTGCCTACTTGTGACCTCCCTCTCTGTCAAATAAATAAATAATAAAAATAAAAAATAAAAACATAAGGACTGGAAAGGAAGAAATAACATTTTATTTGTAGACAACCTAGTAGTATTCATATTAAGTTTTTAAGTGTATAGACTATTAGAATCAATAAATGAGTTTAGTGAGGTCACTGGATATAAAGTAAAGATAGATAAATTGTATTTCTACAATAGGTACAAGTGAACAGTGAAATTAATAAAATAATACCTGTGATAACATCAAAAACATCAGATACCTAGATAGAATCTAATAAAAATATGCAAGTTCTCTACATTGAAATCTACACATATTATTGAAAAAATTGTGAAAATGTAAATAAGTGGAGGGATACACTATGTATGTGTATTGAAACATTCAGTATTTTAGTGGTCATTTCTTCCCAAACTGGTACACAGTGTCAAAACAGTTCCAATCAAGCCCCAGCGGGTCTTTTTGTGGAAAATGATGGCTTATCATTCTAAAATTTTTATGGAAGTATAGAGTTCTAGAATCTCTAGGGCAATCTTGAAAAACAGCAAAGCTGGAGGACTTAAACTACCAGGAATCAAACCTTTAAAGTACTGATGTTGTGCGAACAGTTGTGCTATTCGTGCAAGAACAGACAAGGGGTCAGTGGAACACGGGACGGAATCCAAAACACGTATACAGTTTTATGACAAAGGGATACTCCAAGGCTATGGAAAAGGGATGGTCCTTTCCATCAATGATGCTGGGTCAACTTGATATGCACAAGAAGTGAATTCTAACCTCCATTCTTCCTAGATTACAACGAAAAAGCAGTTTCAGCTGGATTGTATATCTAAATCTGAAAGGTAAACCAGTAAAGCTTAGAGGAAAATACAGAAGAATATCAGCATAAATCTGAGAAATCTTAGTAGGCAAAGATTTCTTAAATACAATGCCCAAAAAAAAGTCAGTTATAATGGAAAAACATTTATTCAAACAACATTAAAATTGGAGCCTCTGTTTATAAGAAGACACCATTAACAACAGTGAAAAGATCCACGGAACAGAGGATACTCACATACATAACCAACAGAGGAGTTCTATTTAGATTATATACAGAACTGCAAACCATTAACAAGAAGTCAAACAAACCAACAGAAAAACAAACAAAAATCCAAACAGGCCCTTCACAGAACAGGATGTCCTAAAGGTCAGTACACGTGAAAACTCGCTCACTCCCATTCTTCATCAGGGAGACAGAAATTAAGACTCCAATGAGATCAGACACCTGAATGGCTAAAACGAAAGGTTCATTTTGTCAAAGATGTGTAGCAATCAGAATCCTCTTCCACAGGTATGTGTCTGTCTTGGTTCTTATCCCCAAATCTGAAGGAAATTTTAAAACCATTAATAGCAGTAGTGTGTGGGTTTGCAATCATGGGAGGTCTTACACCTCTTAATATTTCTACCTGTTTAATTGTATTTTTCAGGCTTTACTATTACAGTCAGAAATGAAGTTTCACATTTGGAAAAGAACAAGCCCCTCTCCCACCACACTCGACGACCACAACTAGTATGTAATAGGATCTCCTGGCCTTCATCTCTCCCGACCTTTCTGCAGCACTGACCTTGACCACTTCTGTGCCAAAGCCTTGTCTGCCCTCAGCACCAGCACCTACCCCTTCTCTTCTCCCCTCCCATCAGTCCTTCCAGTGCCTCTTAGTCCCTCCTGTTTCTCCCTCCCCTTCTCTCCTGGCTCCTGTACAGCGCACCTGGGGTAGCTCTTCCCTGAGGACTCCGTTTCTCTCTGCTCTCCTTTCCACAATTAGTGCGAGGAAGATTCCCCACTGCCTCCATTCCCCAACCTGGGAGTTTCCTCAGCCTGCAGACAAGTCTCTGTCTCCAGGTTCTGCCAATCCTGTCACCCAGCTCTCCTCCCTTCCACCAAAGCCTCCCCAGCCTGGGTCACCTCCTGCCTCCGGGATGGCCCCCAGCCTCCCACTGCTGCTGCTGACGCCTCTGTCCTGCCCCAGCCCATCCTCCTGCCAGGAACTCCACCCCTGCCACCAGATCCACAGCAGCTCCCAGGTCAGCTCCCCATCTGCTAGCTGTGTGACCATGGACACCTTAGGTAAGCCTCAGAGTCACTGAAAAGTGAGGGTTGTAGAAGCTACCCCACAGAATCATCATAAATATTAAATGAGATAGTCTAGCATACAACGACTGCTTAATCAATGTCACAAATTTCTACTATTTCTGTTCAGCTCCTTGGGACAGCACCCCGCAAGGGATCCGTCCCCCAAGTACCGGTCCAGACCCTCTCATCCCTCAACTGCCCTTCCCAAGGCCCTCTGTCCCCCGCCCCCCCCTCCCCCCCCCCCCCCCCCTCTCGGAGCCCTCTTGTCACTCAGGCCTGGGTTCACCACAGGCGCTGGGAGTGCGGGGTCCACGGGGCTGTGCACCAGCCGCCCTCCCACCCACAACCCACTCCTTCTAAGCTCCGAATCCAGGGTCTGTCCCTTGGGCAGCCCTCCACCCCTATAAAACGGAGAGAGAGCCCTAACTAGGCTTTGGGACAGGGAGAAGGGGCGACCTCACCAGAGACAGAGAGCAGTAGCCCGACACACAGGGCGCAGCCCCGCCAGGACGCGGGGCCCCTGCTCGGAAGCTCTGGTCGGGTTGCCATCTCCGTAACGGCGCTGGGTCTGAATGGGGCTTGCAGCGCTTCTCAGACCGAGCGCTCCCCGAGGCCCCAGAGCCGGGGCTTGGGGTCTGCTTCCTCCCTAGGTCTGGAGGGTCGGGGGCAGACACAGGCGCAGCGCAATTGCGGGCCAACCCCAATATCCGGGTCTCTCGGAAAGCCCCTGGGGGCGTGGGGTGGGGCATCTGAGTGTTAGGTCGAAGCACAGAAGATTACTCGGTTTGCAAGAAACAGAAACCCAGATACAACTGGTTTAAGCAAAGGAGATGGGTTTTTGGCCCCTAAAACACGTCCTGAGGACGTCCCAGCTTCAGGAATGGCTGGATCCGCAGGCCAGGACGTGATGTCAAAAACACATTTTCCTTCTCTCCTTTCCTTCTCTCGGTTCTGCATCCATCTTTCCGTCTGGTTCTCAGGCAGGCTCTCCACATGTGGTGGACAGATGCCCACCAGCACCCAAGGCTCCCGTTGGTCTGCATAGCCACTCCAGGGAAAAGGAAAATTCTCCTTCCTATTACTTAGAGCCCAGGTCCAAGGCTGATACTGGTTGACCTAGCCTGGTTCATGTTCAAGCCAATCACTGTGATCAGTGGGCTGGCCGGGCTCTCTGGAAGCTGGGGCTAGGGGTGGGGGGGTGAGGGTGCAATTTCAGCTGATCTTTTGAGGACTTCAGGTCATAAGATGGTGGTTCTCCGAGGAAAGCTGGATGCAATTCCCAGAGGGTCCTGGGTAGGCGTTTACCTGTCCAAAGGGGTTTATGTAGCAAAGAAGGAGGGACCACTCCTGCCCAAGAGAGGCCCCTCTGCAGGCCCCTTCCTGCTTCTCAGTTCACTAGCCATGTCCCGACACCCACCCACAAAGCCTCCACCTCACTGTGTTGCTCTCTAAGGGGCCCCTCTGCTTTCTGATGTGTCTTAAGAAGTGGGGAGCAGTTTCTCCTGTGGCTCAGGGAGAAAAGGCCTGATATCCTGCTCACCAGAGCCCTGAGGCACCCTTCCCCGCCAGAGACCAAGAACTCCTGGCTCTGTGATCACAGTCAAGATAACAGTGGAGTCAGTTATTCCCTCATCTTGCCTTCGGGTTGGGTTGCTGGGTGGATGTAGCACCGCCGCTGTGAAGTACTTAGCACACACCTGGTTGAAACACCTGCTGAATGAGGTAGGTTGTATTTGCCAAGATGGCGGCCACAATGCATCCCACCCTACACACCCTTCCTTTTTTCCACTGTAGTATTTGTTTGGTAAGTTGAGATATAATTGACACACAGTAAACTCCATGTATCTAAAGTGTACAGTTTGGTAAATTTTGTCATGTATATGCCTGTGAAACCATCACCACTATCAAGATATTGAACATATCCATCAACCCCGAAAGTTTCCTCCTGCAAACTTTGGTGTGCTTTCTGTCATCACAGGTTTGTTTCTATTCTTTAGGTTTTTATATAAATTGAATCACACTGTTCCTGCACTGTTTTGTCTGGCTTCTTTCACTCAACCTAATAACTTGGAGAGCCATCCATGCTGTTGCATGTATCACTGGTTCATTTTTATTGATGAATTGTATGTCACTGTATACCAAATTTACTTCTCTGTTCACTTGTTGATGGACATTTGGGTTGTTTCTCATTTTTGCTAGTTCAAATAAAGCTTCTGTGAACATTCACTTTCCTTCCCCTCGGGTGGTTCCCTCCGAGTTGCATAGCTGGGTCATATGGTAAGTGGATATTTCACTTCCGAAGAAACTGCCCAGCCCTTTTGCAAAATGGCTGTGTGAGAGCATCCTTGACAACACTGGGTATATTCAGTCTTTTTGTTTAGAGATTCTGGTAGGGATGGTTTTAATTTGCATTATCTAACAACTAATGATGTGCTTGGGCTGCCATGTTGGGGGGAAGTCAAGCAGCGGCAAGCAGAGCCTATGTGCAGGGGTTCAGCTGATGACTGGCCGCCGCTGGAGACATGTAAGTAACCCTCAGGTGCTTCCAGCCCCTAGCCTTCAGGCCACCCCCATGGGTGCCCCATGGAGCAGAAACGAGCTGACCCACCAAGCCTGGCTCAAATGACAGATTCCTGAGTAAAACAGATGATTGGTGTCTAAAAATCCCTGTTGGGGAGGTGTGCCGTGGTAGATAGCCAAAACAGTGAGTCCGCTGGGTGTGATGCTCGTATCACCACTGACCTAGATCTGTTCATCTACCCATGGGTTTGTATTTGTCTTTTCAACAAACTCGCAGCTCCTACAAGACAGACATCAACGCTTTGTTTCTGGAATCCAACCCCTGAGCCTGGCTTCTGACTTTCATTGCTTCTCCGGTCAGGTCTCTGCCTTCGACCCTCGGACCCGTCACCTTCTCTTAGCCACCTCTCTGAAGAGCCAGGGTAGAGGTGTGGAAGAGCTTAGGCTCTCCCGTGGGGCTGCCTGGATTTGAATCCTGTCTCTGTGATTTCTTTTCTAAACTGTAAGAAGTTAACCAATTCTTTAAACTCTCTGAGGCTGAATTTCGTCTTCTGCAAAATGGGAACTGCAGTTACTCCCCTGAGAGTAGTTATGAGTCTAGAACGATCTGTGTAAAGAACTTAGCAAACTTAGCCTGGTCCCTGCTGCTGTTATTTTTACTAGTGCTGTGTGAGGACCATCTGGATATAAACATAACCTCCTCTTGTTCCCTCCCAGGGGGCTTGTCTGCCCAGCTCCTGGGGGAACAGCCTCCAGCATGTGGTAGGAGGAGTCGATTGTTCTAGATGTTTTACAGACATGAAACCACTTGGGTTTTGGTTTTTTTTTTTTAGTCTGGATTCTCTCCTTAGAGGTCATGTATTGCCAGGCAAAATGTTCCGCCCCTCTGAAACAGCTTCCTGTGCCCCGAAATGGGGGTAACGCTGTCTCCCAAACAGGGGTGAATGTAGGGATATGTTATAAGGCACCCCCCTGACACAGGTCCCTGATAAATTAACACTAGTTAACACTAGTAACATTTAACTACTTAACACTAGTTAACACTAGTAACATTAACCCTGTGATACAGCAGGTAACTAATTATTTTGGAAGGGAAACAAGGGTGGGGGCTGACTTGTTAATGTATATTTTTTGGAGCGTTTAAATTTTTGGATGACCTATATTGTTTTAAAAATTAAATCTATATTTTAATAAATTTTAATAACAATACATTTATTAATCACAATTTAAACCTGATACACTGTGTGCCACATAAATACTTTTATCGCAATTTATAGGTGAAGAAACTGAGTCACAGCCAGTCACAGCCAGCCGAAGCCAAAACAGGATGAGAGCCCAGGTCTGCCTGATTCCAAAACCCATGGCCTTCCCTTGCACCTACCGTCTCCTTTCTGGGTAAGTAGCGCTTTGGTGGTCAGGCGACATAATGGCTGGGAGTAGCTTCCTGGTGAGAAGCTGGCCCATGCCTGATCCCCCCTGGGCTTCTGAAGATGGGGCATCTCGCCAGGCAGTGTTCCAGCGAGGAGTCCTAGCCTCGCCTTCCCATGTTTGCTCCTTGGTTCCCCATCCCCTGGACAGCAGTCATGTCTAGGACTGAGCTGGCTGTTTCCGAGGTGCCGACAACTACCCACCACCCCCTCTCTCCCAGGTCCTGTAACTCAGGGTCTCTCATGAGCAGTGGCCCCATCCCCAGAACCCAAATGGGGGCATCCATAGGGTTGGGGAAGTTTGGGAGGGCTTTAGCAACCCCTTAATCTCCATCCACCCCTTCCCCCTAAATAATGAAACAGCTTCACGACAAGTCCTCAAACCCCCCTTCCTGACACTCTTCACTCATTTCCACCAGACATACCACATGTGACCATGGCCGCTGGTGAGAGCTCAGTTTTCTGACCATGTCTCTGCTATAGCCTGCCTCCTGTTGGCCCTACAGAAACTCAAACCAAGTATTCCAGAAACAGCTACCAGAAACAACTGCATTTTTTAAAAAGATTTTGTTTATTTATTTGACAGACAGAAGTCACAAGGAGGCAGAGAGGCAGGCAGGGGGCAGGGGAAGCAGGCTCCCCGCTGAGCAGAGAGCCTGACATGCGGGGCTCCATCCCAGGACCCTGAGATCATGACCCGAGCTGAAGGCAGAGGCTTTAACCCACTGAGCCACCCAGGCGCCCCGACAGTTACATTTAAAAAAAAAATTACATAGCTGTGGGGCGGGGGTGGGCTTGGCCCCATCATTTCGCACTTGGGGAAACTGAATGGGGACAGGCAAAGACCTGCCCCTGGACAGTAGTGGCCCAGGCTCTCCCAACTCCTAGTCACCCACCAGTGCCCTTCTGCCTGAAGGCCCTGCCCCTTGCAGGGAACTGGAAAACAAACAACGACAACACAAATAACACTCTACCTCCAGGGCTTATGAATGTTCCTGCTAGAGAGGAGAAGATGGAGTGAGGGTTAGGGTTAGAGTTAGGGTTATCTGGCAATCTGGTTAGCACCAGATTCATATCAAAAATGAGGGAAGCCTAAATAAAATCTTTAATAAAAAAAAATGAGGGAAGCCATGGTTATTCCATAACAAGGTCCTCTCGAGGCCAACAGGCAGACGTCCGCGGGCCTCGGGCACTGCATGCGTGTGTGGAGTGAGGGCAGGGAGAATATTATGGCCACATTTTTGAGTCTTTCTGAAAAGATTAGGTCTAGTCACTTAGCTGTGCATGGAAAGAGACTTAGAAAACAATGAAAGAAAGAGCCGCCCTAACTCTGATGTAGGAGTTTCTCAACGTGGGGCATCAGCTTGTCTGGTGAGAGCAGCTATCCTCAAAGGGAAGATGAAACAGATTTTGCTCAATGACACACTATGGACATAACTGTCCAAGTGTCTCAAAGTGCTCAGAGGAGCACCAGGGACACAGATAAAATTACCTTTAAAGGGAATAGAAGATTCTGAGACAGGACCAGTGTCAGGTGTGAAACAGGAAACCCACAGCCCAGAGCTGTTCTAGCTGATCCTTCCGCAGATAAAACCGAGTGGCTTAACGCCCTGATCTTGGGCAGCCATTAGAGCTTCAGCCCAAACCCCACGAGGAAGAAAAGCAGTTTTCATTTTTTAAACAGAGAAACTTAAAAAACATTGCTTTAACAAAAAAAGCACACATACATTATGTCCCCAAGAATTGTATAAAAAAAGAAATGGTACACATAAAGTTTTCATTGTGAGTAAATGTACCCCCATCCGCCCCCAACAAGCCACCTTTAAATAAACACTGAACTCTGGTTAATGACATGAAAGCCGAGCTTCCCTAACGGAGGAGAAGTTTCCTCACAAATGGATTTTCCAGCAAATGACAGTTATACACTTTGGACAAAATGCAGAACACAGTGACTTGAGAGCTCTGAAGAGTGAAACAAAGCAGGAAATTTTTAGAGGAGAGTCAAAACTCGGAGCAGCCTGAAACACCTAGTGCTGAACCTCCAATAGTAAAACCCACCCAGTTCTCCTTCTGCAGAAGGACCCCGGCTGCTAGAGAGTGAGGAGGAGCCTGAGAAAGGATTGGTCAGAGAAGGAGGATGCCTAATTCCAGTGAAAACTCGCCCAAATCTGGCTGACCTCAGAAATGTGCATGGGGGGGAGCTGCCGTGATTCCAGACTTGCCAGCCCGCATCAACTGGGGAGCCAAGACACAGGCGCTTCCAGGTGTCCATGAAAGGTAGGAACATTGAATCTGTATATAACGCTGATGGCAATTTTTTTTTAAAAAGTACACTTTGGGAAAGAGTTGGGCAGACTCTTAACGAGTGAAATACATATTTATATGAGCCCCAGAAATTTTACTCCTAGTTATCTGTCTGGGAGAGACAGACACGCGCGTCCATACAAAGACTTGGTCACAAGTGAGCACAGCACCATTCATAACAGCCCCAAACTGGAAACAACCCACGTGTCCCTTGAATGTTGAACGGATAAACTGTATATGGCCATAAATAAAATACGTTTCAGCCTTAAAAGGGACTGAACTTCTGTCCCTTTATTGAGGTGTCACTGACAGTCATGGAACAAATTTGTGATTCGTGCTACAACACGGATGAACCTCAAATGCCTTCAGCGAAATGAGGGAAGTCACACAAAACACCGTACGTTGTGTGATTTCGTTGGTAGGAAATGTCTACAAAGGCAAATCTCTAGAGGCAGAAGGCAGACCCATCAGTGCTTGCCTGGGATGGGGCTGGGGCCTGACTAGAAACGTCCATAAGAGAAGGTTTCAGGTGATAAGGACGTTCTGAACCCAGATTGTGGTGATAGTTGCACAAATGTATAAATCGGCTAAAAATCATCCCACAGTACATATACGATGGATGAAACTCCTGGCATGTAAAATAGATCCCCATGAAGCTGTTTAAAAAATGACAAATGGTAGGAAGCACCAACTCCTTTTGTGAGTCCGGCATTACATGGACACCAGAAGCAGACAGAGATAACACAAGAAAAACATGTAGGGTGAAGAGCACCTATGTCTCCATTTACTTTGAAATGTACTGAAACCAAGACAGATGAATGAATGGATGCAGGGATGGCCAGACGAATAAAGAGGTGACGAAGGATGTTCAGTAAAATGGGAGGTTCTAGCATTAGGTATTTGGGGGTTCGCTGCAAAATTCTTCCAACTTTGCAGCACCTTTGAAATCTTGAATAATAAAACAGAGAACGGGAATGAAGTCATAGCACGTGACACGGCTCAGTTGTATTTTTTATGAAGTTAAAGAACGTAAATAGCATTGATTTTATCCAGAAAAGAGGAGAAAATGTTTAAAAACTGGGAGGCAGGACACCTGGGTGGTTCAGTCTGTTGGGATACGACTCTTAATTTTGGCTCAGGTCATGGTCTCGAGGTCATGAGTCGAGCCCTGCATCAGGCTCCACATTCAGCAGGAAGTCTGCTGGAGATGCTCGCTTCCTCTCTCTCTGCCCCTCTGGTTCATGCTCTTTCTCTTTAAAACAAGAAAGGAAGGAAGGAAGGAAGGAAGGAAAGGAAGGAAGGAAGGAAGGAAGGAAGGAAGGGAAAGGGAAGGGAAGGGAAGGGAAGGAAAGGAAAGAAGGAAGGAAGGAAGGGAGGGAGAGTGGGTGGGAGGGAGGAAGGAAAAGAGAAAAGAAGTCTTAAAAAAAAAAAAAGAGTAGCTCACGGAGCTCGAACAATTTTGCTATACTGCCAGGCACATCCTGGAATAAATGTACATCTAGTACAGGTCCTTAGTAAACTGGTTGGTCATGATAAGCTCAGTTCAAAGGCATTAGCCCCAGTGGCACTTGGAGACTGGAGCCCAGCTTTTTCATAAGCATTTGCCTCACAGGTCCTTTGCTCCTGGAGCTTCATGACTCTGTTTCCCTTTGGGTCACTGAGTGCCACTCATCCCCCACAGTCTCCCACCCATTAAGGTGCCTGGCCATGCAGCTCACCTTGCAAGAGTAAAAAAAAAAAAAAAAACAAAAACAAAACTGTCGTGCTCTCAAAATTGTGCTCTGAGCCAAGTATTTTATCAACATTATTTGAGTCTTGCCAAAAAAAAAAAAAAGGAAGGAAGGAAGGAAAGGTGTCATCGCTAATTTTCCAAGCAAGTAGAAAGAGGCTATGATGATTAGTTTTACGTGTCAACTTGGCTAGGCCAGGGTGCCCAGATACTTGGTCAAGCACTAATCTGGATATTCTTGGGCAAGTGTTCTCTAGATCTGATTGATACCGAAACCCATAGACTGATTAAAGCAGGTCACCCGCTCCAACATGGGTGGGGCCCATGCACTCACTTCAAGGCCTTAAGAAAAGGACTAAGATCTCCAGAGGAAAAAGGAATTCTGTCCCCAGACTCCCCTCAAACTCAAGACCTCGACATCAATGATTCCTGGGGTCTCCACCCTGCCTGCCTGTCCTATTTCAGACTTGCCAGCCGCCAAATCCTTCAGATAAATCTCTCTATAGAGACGCACATGCTACATGCCCCCCCTTCCCTATAGTCTGTATTGGTGATGACTAGAGAGGAAGCTCGGGGAAGGTAACGTCCCAGGGTCACACACCAAGGGGGAGGCAGTGCGGGCATTTGGACCCAGGCCAGGTCAGCTCCAAAGTCATGTTCTTAACCAAACAGGACAATGGCCCTTTCACCCTGGACTCTGGGGGATGAGTCAGACGATGCCCCAGAGCCAAGTGTCTGAGGTCCCTAACTCCTCAGACTCCTCCAGGGGAGGACAGCAGGACAGAAAGGGTACATCCCTCTTTTCAAAGCTGCACAAAGGAGCCTCTCCTCAGCCCCTCCTGAGTCATGGGGGCCACATCGGTATCCCCTCTCAGGGGGAGATTTGATTGATCTGATCTGGGTTTCTGGTTCACCCTGAGGACCTGCACTCCAGATGCAGGACTGGAAGGCCCCAGGGAATCCTCAATTCGTGTGTCACAGCGCCACCTACTGGTCAGATCGAGGGGCAGCTGCAGTAACCAAATGCCCTCTGCTCCCTGAGGCCAGGACATTATCCCAAGTTACAGACTGGCAAAAGGAGCTTTTGCTCGAAACTTTGCCCCATTTGCTCAACCATGTGTTAGCTACCAGGCACGATACTAGATGCTGGGGTTTCAGAGAAACCAGTCCTCCACGGAGGGAAGTGACAGAAGGCGTAGGGGAAAAGACCAGGAAAGACAGAGGTGGAAAGAGTAGAGGTGACATGCCAAAGGGAGGCCAGTTGTCATGGGAAGGAAAGGCTGTACCACCATCGTGGTGATGGTGGGAGAAGGTTTTGAAATTCTGGAGGGGTCTGCCAGGCTGACATGAGGGGCCTCGGGGGCATCATTTGATTCTCAATTCAGAACTCTTCCCCAAGGACAGAAGGACAGGTGCCAGGAAGGGCAACTTAGTGAGCAAATATGGGCTTGGTAGAGTGTGACTTGAACGGAGGGTGGGGGATAGGATCAGTTGCACAAAGGGGCAAACGGGCCAGGATCCGGGCCCCTGAGTCACACACAGTTGGCCCCAGCACTGCCTGGGCCAGCTCTGCCAGTCCCACTATGGAGACAGAGCTCTGCCACACTAAGGAGTCTGATCACAGTCTCTCCAGCAACGGGGAGTCCCAAGGAGCTGCTAAGTTACGCCAGGGAGTAAAATGATCTCACGTGCTTGGTAAGGACAGCCCTGCAGAGTGAGGACGGGGGGACACCAGAAGCAGGGACATCGTTTTAGGGATGATCATTGAAGCAAGCTTGCCAACGATCAGAACTCCAGCGGTGGGGGTGGGGAACAAGAGGCCAGAAGAGACAAGAGATCTGGGGACCCAGTCTCGTTGGAGCTGGGCGATGAGGTAGAGGTCCAGGGAGAAGCCGGGGGAGGGGGACAGGTGCCTACCCGGTGTGGGGCTCGGTGGGCCATTCATGAACCTGAAATAAAAGGATGAGGAGGTTGTTGCTGACATGTCAGCCTGTGGGATTCCCGCATGGAGTTGCTGGAACATGGCTTGGATGAGTAGAATAGATACCGGTGACTCCACGCTGGCAGCGAGTGGAGAATTCCTCAAGGGGATGAGGCCCTGAGGGCATCACTCCTACATGGCCACGCCGTCAGAGACCCCCTCCCTGAGCTGCACAAGGTGGCAGACAAGAGAGAGAAGGCACCAACAGCTGGTGCCTTCCACAAGCGTTTCCTCTCGAGCTTGTGGGCCTTCAGGTGACTGCGGTTTGGCTGGGCAGCCGATTTAGGCTGCGGGTCAGTGGGCCTCACACAGCCTCCCGGCCACCTGCCCTGTGCTAGTGCACAGACCTTTCTGGTTCAGCTCCAGCCCTTCCCCCAAGCTATGTGATCTGGGCAACGTCATGTTCCTTCTGAGCCTCCAGCATCCGCTCAAACCTCCCCTCCCGGGATTGTCATAAAGGTTACATGGGATGGTATGTAAGAAACCCCTTGTCCTGCTCAGGGATCAGTGAAAGTTCTCCCTAACCCATGTGCCCTGCAGTCTCTTAAACAGTTGGCATCCAGTGGTTTCTAGGCACCAGAGCAGTTCCTGGAAGGGTCTCAGAAGTCCTGAGCAGATTTCCAGCCTTGTTGGTTCCGATTCACTTGGAGAGGATTGCTTTAGGTGCCCCAGATGACTCTCAGGCACCACGGCTGGCATCTAGCCCATGCTTAGCACTCACTGACTAGTTCACAGTTCCATGTGTTAGAGACTTAGACATGAGTCCTCGTGACCTTCAGAAGGAGGGAGGGAGGCTTTCAGTTTCCAGACATGCCACCACCACGTGGTGGGTGATGTAATCCTGTGTCTCTGCTGGACCTCGGAGTCCCGAGTCTGTTTCGCACTCTGGTGACACAGATGCAGATGGTCTTATGTACCCTGTTCAGCCTTTGCGATGGCAAATACATACACCAATAACTAGAGATAAAGAGTGTTTCACAAGTAAACACAGCCAGAGTAAGGAACATGTCTGTTTATTCATTTACAAACCTAGCAGCATGAAAAGAACATCTTAATTAAAATCTGGCTTGGTAGAAGTACAGGGAACGATGTTCCTACCACCTTCATGGAATCAGAAATGCTGGTCGTTCTGGGTGCCAAAAGTCACCAGGGCTCCTGAGAAAGATCCTGTGCCCTAAAGTGCCTCAGATGTCCTCAGGACCTCTTGCTGTCGCTGCTCAGGGACGGAAAGGGACTGCGAACTGCACGTTCACAAATAGAAATAAGGAGTTACAGCCCTGTGCCATCATTAAAACAGCATGTCCCAGATCCCAAGGGTAGACCTGACAGTGAAGTGTGAACTGGGCTGCTAGAAACCCCTTGACTGAGACAAGCTGCGGAAAGGCATTTGGTGTGGGGATGGGAGGCTCTGGGGGGAGGATGGGAACACTTGGAATGACTGAAGGTGCTTTGTTGTTCTCTTTCCTGTCTACACCCACCATGGGACATTCTAGAGTAAGGCCCGAGAACCTGGCTTGGAGAAGAGACACTCCCAGCTGCCATTCTTGGTGTGCAAAGGATCAAAAGATCCAGCACAGATATTTTGAGAGAGATGTGAGAAATACCCTCCCCACCCCCTTTTAATTTCTGTCCTTGAGAGAAGGCGGAAGTTTTACAAAGGCGAATCCAAATATCATGAGAATAAAGTCCCCCGAGGATGTGTGTAATTGTGCATGGGCAGCTCTGCTCTGTGAAGTATCGTGCAAGAAATCACTCCAACCTTTCACGCACAAGAAGCTAGAACAGAAAATGTTCAGTCCTCTTGATGAATAGTGCAGTTGGTGGGTATGAGAGCCTATGAAGTACAAGAATCAACAAGGAAGGACAATAAAAGGAGGTTTAGAGCCTCTGCCTTCAGCTCAGGTCATGATCCCAGGGTCCTGGGATCGAGCCTCGTATTGGGCTCTCTGCTAAGTGGGGAGCCTGCTTCCTCCTCTCTCTGCCTGCCTCTCCGCCTACTTGTGATCTATCTCTCTCTGTCAAATAAATAAATAAAAATCTTAAAAAAAAAAAAAAGGAGGCTTGGGAGTTTGCAGAGATGGATGACAGCGATGGTTGAGGGAAGCAGGGAGAAATCTGTACAGCTTGTTCGCCAAGCACTGCTTGTCCACAGAATGGAATGAACACCTTAACGATCACTTTACTTCACCCACCGGTTCCCACACACAGCAAGGTTTCACCCAAATTCATAAGCTTGCAAACGGCATAGGTCAAGCTGCCCCTCAGGAAAGCTTGCAAAGGTTTTCTCCCCACATTGCCATGTCTGGAGATCAGGAAAGACTTGCCCAGGAACAGACCTCAGATGAGTTAGTCTATCTCCGCTTCTTTTGGGGCGGTCAGGTGACACCAGGCTCTGGGCCATTAGCCAAAATATTCAAAAGTATTTCTCTAGCACAGGAGCCGGGAACGTCTTAAACTGTCAAGGGTCAGACTAGCCAGGGCGGACCTTCTGTCCTCAGGCAGCCAGAACTCATCTGCACTGTATCGAGTGAGTTAACCCGTCAGTCTGGGCTGGAAAGTATGCAGCTCATGGGCTGGTGTGGTGCCACAGGGATCCCGGGACCTTTCTTACCCCTCCCTAACGGAAGAAGCCCTCTCTTTCTTGTGCACCACTGAATCCCTTCGCCCAGCAGGGTGCCTGGCCCAAAGAAGCCATAAGGAAACAAGATGGGCTCAGTGGGAGCCCGAATTTAACGAACGGGAAATAGTGTGGCGCAACCCTCAAGGGCCGCTGTACCCGCAGAACGCTCTCCATTCAGAGAACTAGTGACTGGACAAGGTGCCAAGAAGGGCTGCGAGTGCTGAGGACAAGCCGTGCCTCAGACTGAGGTTCTGTCGGGAGACGGCAGGCTTGCAACTGGTGGGAAGGCAGTCGACCACCACAGACTGCACCTGGCGATGAGTTCCACCAGGGAAAGAACACGGGGCCGCTGACAGTGAGGAGGGGCTGGACGGGGGCCTTGTCAGAAGATGGACTGAGAGAGTCCATTTCCCTCGTCCCAGACAAGCCAGGAAGGTGACAGCGGGCCCAGAGCTCAGGGCCTCTATAAATCCCGCCTCGCCCGGGAAGAGCCCAGAGCCTGCGGGTCCAGAGCGGCTTTGAGCCTCGACCCACCCGGGGACAGAAGTGGGAACGCGCCTGGAGGGCAGAGCGAAGCTCCGCGCTCCCCACAGCACCGCAGGGCGAGCGCCCCACCGCAGACCTCCCAGGTTCCACCTGCAGAGGTCAAACCGCTGGGCAGCCCGAATTCAAGAACATCAGGACCACCGCGGCTGACGCCCAGAGTCCCGGGGCGGGGCCTCGCGAGACCCAAACAAGCCCCACGTGGCAGGGGCGGGGCCGCCACGGAGACGTCACGGCGCGCGCGTGCGCGGGAGCGATCTCGCGCTGGCGTACCCCTGTGGGGGCCGTAAAGCGCGGAAGGTCGCGGTCTCCGGCGTTCCCCGGAACTTTTTACTCCCTCTGCCCCGCCTCTTTCCCTTCCCAGTTCCCCGCGTTCTGGTGCCGGGACTGCTCGCAACTGTTGTGGCTGTTGTCCCGCTGCCGCCGGGGTGGTGCTGACCGCGGAGCGCTCGGAGGCCCGTGAGGTAAGGAAACCGCTGCAGGGTCCCTCTGGCCTTCTCTCGGCACGTCTCAGCGCACCCTTTTCCGTTCTGGTCTCCCTCGGGGCTGGTCCCGGCCGCCCCGCGTTTCGTGTCGCTTGCGCCGGGTGGCCTCAGGCCTCTGGCGGCCCGGGCCGAGAGGGATTCGCCTCTTCTCTCCCAGCCTGTCCGCGGCTGTGCCCCGTTCGGCCGAGGTGGCCCGGGTCTCGGGGACTAGTGCCCGGCTGCCCCGGGGCCTACGCAGCGGCCCCTCAGGGGGCGTCCGCCGCCTCAGCCCGACGTCCAGAGCGCGGGCGGTGATCGCGCTTCGCGCTCCCGGCCTCTGGCTTGCAAGCCCCTAGCGCGGAGGAGGCCGGGCTCGCCGGTCTTCGTCCGCTGTGGGCGCAGTTGCTTTCCCGCCTGGAGACGTGCTGCGGTCCGTCTGCGCCTTACTCACTTGCAGGACTGCTGCAGAGTGCGGCAGCCAAGTTACCGGGGACAGTGTAGGCCCCGGGGCTGTGAGCCGTCTTCGTGATGCGTGAGCACTCGGCACCGATGTGAAGGACACTGAGATGGGATGCGGGCATCTTCAGGTGTCCTTTGTCGGTGTGTGTGAGCGTGACGTACGGGGCTGCGGAGGGAAGGAGGCGGGGAGCCGCGCCCAGGGCACACCTGGCCAGCGCTGGCGGTTCATATTGATTTCTTAAACTTGTCTGATCACCAGGTGGCACTTGTTGAGAATTACACACCCAAGACCGGCAGGGTCCGACTCTCCAGAGGCGGAGCCTGGGAGAGAAATGTCCTGGGGGGCTCTAGTGCTGAGGCAGGTGTGGGACCCGCTGTTAACCGCTCTCCGGTCACCAGTCTTCGTTGTCCCTAGCGGCCCGTTTGTACACACGCTGTGACCGTACGGAGGAACGACTCAGAGGGACTTGGAGCTGCACTCTTGCTCGTGTTGGTGTAAGCAGATGTGGGCATACCTAGTCCCCATATTGAGTTTGCTTGGCAGATAATTTTTCTTCTTAGTGGAAAACATTGTAGGGTCATCTTAGTTTTTTTTTTTTTTTTTTAATGTGTTTTGGGCGCCTGACTTGTTTAGTCGGAAGAGCATGTGAGTTCCGAATGGGGTGTGGAGAGTACTTAAATAAAACTTAAGATATGTATTTTTACACACACACACACACACACACACACACACATTTTAAATCCGGTTATCGCTTTTCTTTCTTTGTTTTTGACACCTTCAGTTTCTTGTCTAGTGACTTTCCCCTCTCTGCCGTCAAGCTTGGCCTTGGTTTTGCTGCCAAACCTACTTGGATACTCTGCCTTTCTTTGTTTGCATCTACTTTAAATCCTTTTTGGTTCTTGTTTGCCTCCACCACTCAGTGATTCTTTGAAGGTCATGATGCACACAAGGTCACAAATCCTCTACTTAGTTCTCATCACCCTAGGCTGTTTTTTTTTTTTCCTTCCTGGATCAGTCTAGGTTTCTAACATTGTTTATTTCATCTTGAACCTCATCTGTTAATCCGTGTCTTCTGTGACATTTGCAGTTCCTTTTATCCTGCCAAGGGATGTGTCTTGTGGTTCTGTCCTCACAGCTACCTCTTCTGTACTCGTCTGAAGTTGTTTGATGGGTAGCAGGGAGTAAAGATTCTAGGATAGACTTTGTGGTGCCATCCCGACAGGGTCTTACTCTTGGCTCTGCCACTACTGGCATTAGAGAAACTTGGTCGAGTTCCTTCCCTGTGCCTCAGGTTCCCCAAGCAGTAAAAAAGTTTTAGTGCCTTATAGGGTTGTGAGTTTTAAGTCAGTTGTACACCTAATGCAGCATTTGGTAGATTGTAACTGCCTTTGAAATTATTCTCATTTTCTTTTTAAGAATTCTTTCACGTGATTTGGATATCCCCTCAAATCTGAGGGCCTAGCCTTGAGATCTCCGAGTCCTCATTGAACTCCCCTCCGCACCCCCGGTGTGTTCTCTCTTCTCATCCGTTCAGCGACTTATATTTCCGAGGTGCCTATGCTGAATGCTGGGAAAAGCATGATCAAGTTATATCATTGGTCCCAGCTCCCAGAGAGCTCCATGGTTATATGATACTAAAAAGTATCTTTACTAAGTGCTTCTTAGGTCTAGTGGCCAAGTTTTTCGTTCTAGTCTGATTGGGTGTTTGTAGCAGTTGTGTGAGGCAGGTTGTCCCAGCTCGCCTGGTGGATGAGGAGCCCAAAGCACGGGGATGGAATCACTTGCTGCAAGTCGTAGAGCTAATGAGAGGTGGGGAGAGGCTTTCAAACCCCCAGCTGTCTGCCTCTCTGTAGAGCCTACATTCTCAGCTGGGCTGTTGGGCTGTTTCCCTGATTGACAAACAGACGGTGACATGGTTCAGGAAGATCTGTGCTGGGAGAAGCCCAGGGTGCGATGGGAGAACATACAAGGGCCACCTGACCCAGTGCTGGGGGAGAGGTCTAATAAGATTTCAGGCTGAGAGCCTTGGTGGTTACCTTTGTTTGGGGGGTGGCGGGAGAGTGGCGGGAGCTATACTGTTTGGTTAGAGGAACAGTGTGCCGGGACCCCGGGGGTTTCAGAATCCTGTCCTGTTTGAGGAGTTAGTTACAGATAGGTTTCGCCTGGCTCCAGAGAGAGCAGAGATAAGAAATGAGCCAGATAGTGAAGGGTCTTGCACTTCCTGTGAAGGAGATTGCCTTCTCCTGAGGGCATCAGAAAGTCACTGAAGAGTTTTAAGCAGGGGCGTGAAACAAGATTTTCATTTGAGAAGACTGGCTCAGAGTCCTGTGTCAGGATTGTGGGGTGTGGGGAGAACGGGGTGCAGAAGCCCTTTCAGGAAGCTTCTGCGGTAATCTGAGCACGAGTGGCCGCCTGTACTCTGGTAGCCACAGCGGGGGGGCTGGGAGAAGTCAGTCCACCTGAGGGAAATGAAGCTGTGGAATCCTTAGTCCTTGCAGGTTGGCTGCATAGAGGAGCCAAGAGAGGAGGAGCCCAGGGTAACGCC
>NW_022631002.1:12371472-12400854 GCF_010015895.1 Lontra canadensis
TCTGGCTCATTTCTTATCTCTGCTCTCTCTGGAGCCAGGCGAAACCTATCTGTAACTAATTCCTCAAACAGGACAGGATTCTGAAACCCCCGGGATCCCGGCACACTGTTCCTCTAACCAAACAGTATAGCTCCCGCCACTCTCCCCCCACCCCTCAAACAAAGGTAACCACCAAGGCTCTCAGCCTGAAATCTTATTAGACCTCTCCCCCAGCACTCAGGTGGCCCTTGTGTGTTCTCCCATTGCACCCTGGGCTTCTCCCAGCACAGATCTTCCTGAACCATGTCACCGTCTGTTTGTCAATCAGGGAAACAGCCCAACAGCCCAGCTGAGAATGTAGGCTCTACAGAGAGGCAGACAGCTGGGGGTTTGAAAGCCTCTCCCCACCTCTCATTAGCTCTACGACTTGCAGCAAGTGATTCCATCCCCGTGCTTTGGGCTCCTCATCCACCAGGCGAGCTGGGACAACCTGCCTCACACAACTGCTACAAACACCCAATCAGACTAGAACGAAAAATTTGGCCACTAGATCTAAGAAGCACTTAGTAAAGATACTTTTTAGTATCATATAACCATGGAGCTCTCTGGGAGCTGGGACCAATGATATAACTTGATCATGCTTTTCCCAGCATTCAGCATAGGCACCTCGGAAATATAAGTCGCTGAACGGATGAGAAGAGAGAACACACCGGGGGTGGGGAGGGGAGTTCAATGAGGACTCGGAGATCTCAAGGCTAGGCCCTCAGATTTGAGGGGATATCCAAATCACGTGAAAGAATTTTTAAAAAGAAAATGGGAATTTTTTTTTTTTAAGATTTTATTTATTTGACAGACAGAGATCACAATTAGGCAGAGAGGCAACAGAGAGAGGAAGGGAAGCAGGCTCTCCACTCAGCAGAGAGCCCGACGCGGGGCTCGATCCCAGGACCCTGGGATCATGACCCAAGCCGAAGGCAGAGGCTTTAACCCACTGAGCCACCCAGGCGCCACGGGAATATTTTCAAAGGCAGTTACAATCTACCAGATGCTGCGTTAGGTGTACAACAGACTTAAAACTCACAACCCTATAAGGCACTAAAACTTTTTTACTGCTTGGGGAACCTCAGGCACAGGTAAGGAACTCGTCCAAGCTTCTCTAGGCCAGAAGTGGCAGAGCCAAGAGTAAGACCCTGTCTGGATGGCACCACAGAATCTGCCCTAGAATCTTTACTCCCTGCTACCCATCAAACAACCTCAGACGAGTAAGTAAGCGGTAGCTGTGAAGATAGAACCATAAGACACATTCCTTGGCAGGATAAAAGGAACTGCAAATGTCACAGAAGACACGGATTAACAGATGAGGTTTAAGATGAAATAAACAATGTTAGAAACCTGGACTGATCCAGGGGAAAAAAAAAAAAGCCTAGGGTGATGAGAACCAAGTAGAGGATTTGTGACCTTGTGTACATCATGACCTTCAAAGAATCACTGAGTGGTGGAGGCAAACAAGAACCAAAAGGGATTTAAAGTGGATCCAAACAAAGAAAGGCAGGTGCCAGAGTATCCAAGTAGGTTTGGCAGCAAAACCAAGGCCAAGCTTGACGGCAGAGAGGGGAAAGTCACTAGACGAGAACCCGAAGGTGTCAAAAACAAAGAAAGAAAAGCAATAACCGGATTTAAAATGTGTGTGTGTGTGTGTGTGTGTGTGTAAAAATACATATCTTAAGTTTTATTTAAGTACTCTCCACACCCCATTCGGGACTCACATGCTCTTCGGACTAAACAAGTCAGGCGCCCAAAACGCATTATATTTTAAAAAAACTAAGATGACCCTACAAAGCCTTTTGCTAAGAAGAAAAATTGTCTGCCAAGCAAACTCAATATCGGGACTAGGTATGCCCACATCTGCTTACACCAACACGAGCAAGAGGGCAGCTCCAAGTCCCTCTGTACGGTCACATCGTGTGTACAAACGGGGGGCTGGGGACAAGGAAGACTGGTGAGGGGAGAGCGGTTAACAACCTGTCCCACACCTGCCTCAGCGCTAGAGCCCCACAGGACATTTCTCTCCCAGGCTCCGCCTCTGAAAAGTCGGACGCTGCCGGTCCTGGGTGTGTAATTCTCAACAAGTGCCACCAGGTGATCAGACAAGTTTAAGAAATCAATTAGAGGGGCGCCTGGGTGGCTCAGTGGGTTAAAGCCTCTGCCTTCCGCTCAATCATGATCCCAGGGTTCTAGGATCAAGCCCCGCATCAGGCTCTCTGCTCACCGGGGAGCCTGCTTCCTCCTCTCTCCCTGCCTGCCTCTCTGCCTGCTTGTGATCTCTGTCAAATAAATAAATAAAATTAAAAAAAAAAAAGAAAGAAATCAATATGAACCACCAGCGCTGGCCAGGTGTGCCCTGGGCGCGGCTCCCCGCCTCCTTCCCTCCGCAGCCCCGCACGTCACGCTCACACACACCGACAAAGGACACCTGAAGATGCCCGCATCCCATCTCAGTGTCCTTCACGTCGGTGCCGAGTGCTCACGCATCACAAAGACGGCTCACAGCCCCGGGGCCTACACTGTCCCCGGTAACTTGGCTGCCGCACTCTGCAGCAGTCCTGCAAGTGAGTGAGGCGCAGGCGGACCACAGCACGTCTCCAGGCGGGAAAGCAACTGCGCCCGCAGCGGACGAAGACCGAGGAGCCCGGCCTCCTCCGCGCTAGGGGCTTGCAAGCCCGAGGCCGGGAGCGCGAAGCGCGGTCACCGCCGGCGCTTTGGACGTCGGGCTGAGACGGCGGACGCCCCCTGAGGGGCCGCTGCGCAGGCCCCGGGGCAGCCGGACACTAGTCCCCTAGACCCGGGCCACCTCGGCCGAACGGGGCGGGGCACAGCCGCGGACAGGCTGGGAGAGAAGAGGCGAATCCCTCTCGGCCCGGGCCGCCAGAGGCCTGAGGCCACCCGGCGCAAGCAACACGAAACGCGGGGCGGCCGGGACCAGCCCGGAGGAAGAGAAGAGCGGAAAGGGGGCGCTGAGACGTGCGAAGGGAGGCCAGAGCGACCCTGCAGCGGTTACCTTACCTCATCGGCCCCCGAGCGCTCCGCGGTCAGCACCACCCCGACGGCAGCCGGGCAGCAGCCACAACAGTTGCGAGGGGTCCCGGCACCAGAACGCGGGGACCTGGGAAGGGAAAGAGGCGGGGCAGAGAGAGTAAAAAGTTCCGGGGAACGCCGGAGACCGCGACCTTCCGCGCTTTACGGCCCCCACAAGGGTACGCCAGCGCGAGATCGCTCCCGCGCACGCGCGCGCCGTGACGTCCCCGTGGCGGCCCCGCCTCTGCCACATGGTGCCTGTTTGGGTCTTGCGAGGCCCCGCCCCTGATCTCTGGGGGTCCGCCTGCGGTGGTCCGGGTGGTCTTGACCTCCGGCCGCCCACCGGGTTGACCTCTGCAAGTGGAACCTGGAGGTCCGCGGTGGGCCGCTCGCCCTGCGGTGCTGTGGGGAGCGCGGAGCTTCGCTCTGCCCTCCAGGCGCGTTCCCATTTCTGTCCCCGGGTGGGTCGAGGCTCAAAGCCGCTCTGGACCCGCAGGCTCTGGGCTCTTCCCGGGCGAGGCGGGATTTATAGAGGCCCTGAGCTCTGTGCCCTAGGTCACTTTGCACCTGTCCCCCCCGTCCCCACCGGCTTCTTCCTGGATCGTTGGCAAGCTTGCTGCAATGATCATCCCTAAAACGATGTCCCTGCTTCTGGTGTCCCCCCGTCCTCACTCTGCAGGGCTGTCCTTCCCAAGCACGTGAGATCATTTTACTCCCTGGAGTAACTTAGCAGCTCCTCGGGACTCCCCGTTGCTGGAGAGACTGTGCTCAGACTCCTTAGCGTGGCAGAGCTCTGTCTCCATAGTGGGACTGGCAGAGCTACCCCAGGCAGCTCTGAGGCCAACTGTGTGTGTCTCAGGAGCCCCGGATCAAGGCCTATTTGCCCCTGTGTGCGACTGATCCTATCCCCCACCCTCCGTTCAAATCACACTCCACCAAGCCCATATTTTGCTCACTAAGGTGCCCTTCCTGGCACCTGTCCTTCTGTCCTTGGGGAAGAGTTCTGAATTGAGAATCAAATGATGCCCCCGAGGCCTCTCATGTCAGCCTGGCAGACCCCTCCAGAATTTCAAAACCTTCTCCCACCATCACCACGATGGTGGTGCAGCCTTTCCTGCCCACGACAACCGGCCTCCCTTTGACGTGTCACCTCTACTCTTTCCACCTCTGTCTTTCCTGGTAGTTTCCCCTATGCCTTCTGTCACTCTCTCCAAGAAGGACTGGTTTCTCTGAACCCCCAGCATCTAGTATCGTGCCTGGCAGCTAACACATGGTTGAGCAAATGGGGCAAAGTTTCCAGCAAAAGCTCCTTTTGCCAATCTGTAAAATGGGATAATGTCCTGGCCTCAGGGAGCAGAGGGCATTTGGTTACTGCAGCTGCCCCTCAATATGACCAGTAGGTGGCGCTGTGACACACGAATTGAGGATTCCCTGGGGCCTTCCAGTCCTGCATCTGGAGTGCAGGTCCTCAGGGTGAACCAGAAACCCAGATCAGATCAATCAAATCTCCCCCTGAGAGGGGATACCGATGTGGCCCCCATGACTCAGGAGGGGCTGAGGAGAGGCTCCTTTGTGCAGCCTTGAAAAGAGGGATGTGCCCTTTCTGTCCTGCTGTCCTCCCCTGGAGGGGTCTGTGGAGTTAGGGACCTCAGACACTTGGCTCTGGGGCATCATCTGACTTATTCCCCAGAGTCCAGGGTGAAAGGGCCGTTGTCCTGTTTGGTTAAGAACATGACTTTGGAGCTGACCTGGCCTGGGTCTGAATGCCCGCATTGCCTCCCCCTTGGTGTGTGACCCTGGGATGTTACCTTCCCCGAGCCTCCTCTCTAGTCATCACCAGTACAGACTATAGAGAAGGGGGGGCATGTAGCATGTGCGTCTCTATAGAGAGATTTATCTGAAGGATTTGGCGGCTGGCAAGTCTGAAATAGCAGGACGGGCAGGCAGGGTGGAAACCCCAGGAATCATTGATGTCAACGTCTCGAGTTCAAGGGGAGTCTGGAGCCAGAATTCCTTTTTCCTCTGGAGACCTTAGTCCTTTTCTTAAGACCTTGAAGTGAGTGCATGGGCCCCACCCACGTTAAAGGAGGTGACCTGCTTTAAATAGTCTATGAGTTTCGGTGTTAGATCAACAAAAACACTTGCCCAAGGATATCCAGACTAGTGCTTGACCAAATGTCTGGGCGCCCTAGCCTGGCCAAGTTGACACGTGAAACTAACCATTGTAGCCTCTGTCTACTTGCTTGGAAAGTTGGCCATGACACCTTTCCTTCCTTCTTTCCTTTTTTTTTTTTTTTTTGGCAAGACTCAAATAATGTGGATAAAATACTTGGCTCAGAGCACAATTTTGAGAGCACGACAGCTGGGTTTTTTGTTTTGTTTTGTTTTGTTTTTGTTTTTTACTCTTGCAAGGTGAGCTGCATGGCCAGGCACCTTCGTGGGTGGGAGACAGAAGGGGATGAGTAACACTCAGTGATCCAAAGGGAATCAGAGTTATGAAGCTCGAGGAACAAAAGACCTGTTAGGCAGATGGTTACAACAAAAGCTGGGTTCCAGTCCCCAAGTGCCACTGGGGCTAATGCCTTTAAACTGAGTTTATCATGATCTGTTTACTATAAAGACCTGGCCTAGATGTAAATTTATTCCATGATGTGCCTGGGAGCTCTACAAAATTGTCCAAGATTGGTGAGCTACTTTTTTTTTTTTTAAGATTTCTTTCTTTCTTATTTTAGAGAGAAAGAGAGCATGAGCAGCAGGGGCAGAGACAGTGGGAAAACCTCAAGTGGACTCCCCACTGAGTGCAGAGCCTGATGCAGGGGTTGATCTCAGGACCCTATGATCCTGACCTGAAACCAAGAGTCATCTCCCAACCAATTGTGCCACCCAGGGGACCCTCAGTGAGCTATCTTCTCATGCCCAGGCCATGCAGCTCTGTGGATGGTATGTGAGCAGTGCTACCCCAGGCCTCTGGGAATCTTGGCCCCTGCACTCTCTAGCTTCTTCAAGACTGCACATGGAGCTGGATGTTTGCACTTCATTCCCTCCTTGGACTAGCTGGCTCTGCTCTGCTGGCTATGCCCTAGATCTCCTCTACTTGGGGGCCCATTTGGATGCCCAGCTTTTGCTTCTATAGGTTCCAGCTTAGAACATAACAGCAGCCTCCCAGGGAAGCTCTGCATCTAGTTGCTCCAGCCCATGATGACAACCGACCATGCCCACCAGCCTTGAGGAGCAAAGGCAGCTGGGACCCCTGGGCCACAGAGAAGAGTGTAAATAGAGAGGATCCTGGCCAGAGCCTTCTTACAGCAGAGGTACCCCACTTGTGACAGGCCGTCCTTCTCCTGAAGCTTCTCAAATGGAAGTTTGGCAGAATCACAGGAGGGAGAAATCCCAGTGGCAACAAGCATGGAGTGCTGGGCATGCAAGAGCAAGGTCCCATTCTCCTTTCCAAATCCACTAAGTCCAGAGGTCTGGGCCTGATGACACATGTTCCTGTTCTAGGCTCCACCTTTTCTTCTCAAAATGCTTTGTAATCATAGGGTCCTTATACTCTTTTCTGGAAGGGTTAGGCCCAGACCCCCTCTGTATGACCTGGTGCCATGCCTCATCCCAAATGTAAAAATCTCTTTGCCTAGCTGGGCCCTGCTTTCCTCCTCTAGGCAGGATGCCAGGCATCAGCCAGCCAGGAGCCCAAGAGGAACAACGGATGGGGATGCAGCCTCCAGGCTTCTGTAAATTCCAACTTCCACAGCACCAGCCAAGGCAGAGGCAGGATCTGGGGACTCTGGAGTGTGAGGGGCGCCCCCAGCACCCAGGACCGCCACAGCCCCAGAGAAGCAGCCCTGACCTAAGGGAGCCAGCCCTAGGCAACTTCAGTGTCCTGCCTGACTGTCCACCTCAACCATGCAAAGGCCCCAGGTCTTATTATTCTTCTAAGAGCTTAAGTATGTGCTTTTGATGACTAATTTTTATGATCTAATGTTTACTGTATCAAAGTAACACAGACACTAGTTTTAAGTCGACCAATACTACAAGGCTGATAATGGTAAAGAGCAGGTCCGTGACCAGCCTCCCCCCATCTGGTTCTCAGTCAAGTCTTACAGATCTTTCTTCCTGTGGCTAAGTCAGTCTCTAAATCTACCCTTATTTCTCAGACCTGAAGTTCAAGTATTCTCCACTGACTTAGACAGCGAGGTAGCTCTCACACCACACACATACTTATTCCCTCCACTTGCCACATAGTTTTTTAAAAAACTGATTTTGAGAGAGAGAGCGCGGGGGACATGGGGGGACCCAGGGGGAGGGCAGTGGGAGAGAGGGAATCTCCAACAGACTCCCTGCTGAGCAAGGAGCCCAACACAGGACTCAATCTCATGACCCCGAGACCATGACCTAAGCTGAAGTCAAGAGTTCGATGCCCAAAAGACTGAACCACTCAGGTACCCTGCTCCTAGTTTCCCAACTTTGTTTTTCTTTTCCCTTTTGGATGAAATCAGTGTTATTTACATTCTTTGACTTCATAAAAAATACTCACCGCTGAGCCGGGTCACGTGCTATGACTTCGTTCCCCTTCTCCGTTTTATTATTCAAGATTTCAAAGGTGCTGCAAAGTTGGAAGAATTTTGCAGCGAATCCCCAAATACCTAATGCTAGAACCTCCCATTTTACTGAACATCCTTTGTCACCTCTTTATTCGTCTGGCCATCCCTGCATCCATTCATTCATCTGTCTTGGTTTCGGTACATTTCAAAGTAAATGGAGACAAGCTCTTCACCCTACATGTTATTTTTGTGTTATCTCTGTCTGCTTCTGGTGTCCATGTAATGCCGGACTTACAAAAGGAGTTGGTGTTTCCTACCGTTTGTTCATTTTTTAAACAGCTTCGTGGGGATCTATTTTACATGCCAGGAGTTTCATCCATCCTATGTGTACTGTGAGATGACTTTTAGCCGAATTATACATTTGTGCAACTATCACCACAATCCGGGTTCAGAACGTCCTTATCACCTGAAACCTTCTCTTATGGACGTTTCTAGTCAGGCCCCAGCCCCATCCCAGGCAAGCACTGATGGGTCTGCCTTCTGCCTCTAGAGATTTGCCTTTGTAGACATTTCCTACCAACGAAATCACACAACATACGGCATTTTGTGTGACTTCCCTTGTTTCACTGAAGGCATTTGAGGTTCATCCGTGTTGTAGCACAAGTCACAAGTTTGTTCCATGACTGTCAGTGACAACTCAATAAAGCTCAGGAACAGAAGTTCAGTCCCTTTTAAGGCTGAAACGTATTCTATTTTATGGCCATATATAGTTTATCCATTCAACATTCAAGGGACACGTGGGTTGTTTCCAGCTTGAGGCTGTTATGAATGGTGCTGTGCCCACTTGTGACCAAGTCTTTGTATGGACGTGTGTGCCTAAATTTCTGGGGTTCATGGCAAGCATGTATTTCAATTTGAGAGACTGCCAAATTCTTTTCCAAAGTGTACAATTTTACATGGCCATCAGCAATAATGTGCAGGCTCCAATCTCATTAAAACTTGGGAGTGCCAGTCTCTTGGACTGTCCTTCTCCTAGATAGATAATGGTATCTCACTGGGGTTTTAATTTTCATTTTCTTAGTGACTAGTGATGTTAAACATCTTTTCACATGCCTTTTCTCCACTCATACATCTTTTTGTGTGAAGCTTCTATTAAAATCTTTGCCCACTTTTTTTTTTTTTAAGATTTTATTTATTTACTTGACAGAGATCACAAGTAGACAGAAAGGCAGGCGGGGTGGGGGGAGCAGTCTCCCCGCAGAGCAGAGAGCCCGATGTGGGGTTCAATCCCAGGACCCTGGGATCATGACCTGAGCTGAAGGCAGAGGCTTTAACCCACTGAGCCACCCATGTGCCCCTGCCCACTTTTTTTAAATGGTTATTTGTCTTCTCATTATTTCATTCTAAGAGTTCTTTATGTACTGCATGTAAGCCCTTTACCAGATAAAGGATTTAAAAAAATTTCCTCTCAGAAGGAGGCCTCTCTTTTCATCTTCATTATGGTGTCTTTCGAGAACGAAAAGTTTTGATTTTTATGAAATCCACTTTATTGATTTTTTGTTTTATGAGTTATCTGTTTGGTGTCATATCTAAGAAATCATTGCCTGACCCGAGGTCACTAAGCTTTTCTCTGATTTATTTTTCCCCCTAGATCTTTTACAGTTCTTCCTTTTATAGGTAGGTCTATGATTCATATGAAATTAATTTTGTGGTTGGTGTGAAATGACAGCCAGTTCATCTTTTTAAATATGGATATCCAACTATGCCAGCACCGCTTGTAGACAAAATTATCCTCTCCCTATTGTACTGTTCTGGCACCTTTGTCAAAAATCAGTTGACCCTAAAATGTAATGTTTCTTTCTGAACTATCTATTCTGTTCCCTTGATCTGTACATCTGTCTTTCTCTGTAGCCCATATTTGTGATTTCTGTAGTTTTCGTGACAAATTTTGAAATCAGGTAGAAGTCCTCGAACTTTTTTCTTTTTCAAAAATGTTTTGGTTATTCTAATTCCTTCACCTTTCTTTGGCACATTAAGATCTATTTCTCACTTTCTTCCAAAAGGAAAAAGGGAGGGCTCCTGGATGGTTCAGTCAGGTGGGCGTCTGCCTTCAGCTCAGGGCATGATCCCAGAGTCCTGGGATCGAGTCCCACATTGGGCTCCCTGCTCAGTGGGGTGTCTGCTTCTCCCTCTCTTTCTGCCCCTCCACCTGCTCATGTGCGCGCTCTCTCTCTCTCTCTCTCTCTCTCAATTAAATAAATAAAAGCTTTAAAAAGAAAAAAGGCTTTGGGATTTTGTTAGGAATTGTATGGAATCTAGGAGTGATTGCCGTGCTGACCACATTGAGTCTTCCAATCCATAAACGTGAAGCATCTCTCCATTCCGATCTTTCACAGAGGCGCCTGGTGGCTCAGCTGGTTAGGCAACTGCCCTTGGCTCAGGTCATGATCTCGGGGTCCTGGGATGGAGCCCCCCATCAGGCTCCCTGCTTTGCAAGGGAGTCTGCTTCTCCTTCTCCCTCTGCGTGCCACTCCCCCTGCTTGTGTTCTCTCTCTCTCTGTCAAATAAATAAAATCTTCAAAACATAAAAGATCTTTCATTTCTCTCAGCAATGTTTTCTCGTCTTAGGTTTTCTAGTCTTAGGTGCTCTTCTTTTTTTTTTAAGATTTTATTTATTTATTTGACAGAGAGAGATCACAAGTAGTTGGAGAGGCAGGCAGAGAGAGAGAGAGGGAAGCAGGCTCCATGCTGAGCAGAGAGCCTGATGCAGGACTCGATCCCAGGACCCTGAGATCATGACCTGAGCCCAAGGCAGCGGCTTAACCCACTGAGCCACCCAGGCACCCGGTGCTCTTCTTTTTGATGCCACTGTCAACAGGATTGTCTTCTCAGTCTCAGTTTTGGATTGCTTATTGGTATCTTGTAGCTTGTATCTTTATTTTGTATCCTGAGACCTTTGTTCTAGTAGGGTTTTCTTTTCAACATTCCTTGGGATTTCCTACATACAGGATTATATCATTTGCAAACACAGAGAGTTTCACTGATTCCTCTCCCATCTGGATGCCCTAGCTGCTTATTTCACCTGATTGCACTAATCACACATCCAGCAGGATGGTGCTGAGTGGGAGTGGTGAGAGCAGACATTCTTGCCTTGCTTCTGATCTTGGAGAGAAAGCAGTTAGTCCTCCATCAGTACGTATGATGTTCACTGTAGGATTTTCACAGGATTTTGTATAAACTTTTAATCTTTGCTCATTTTCTTTGATCCTCCTTAAAATTCTGATATAATAGTACAACATAAATAGCTGCACTTTAAAAGTGGATTTTAGGGGCACCTGGGTGGCTCAGTGGGTTAAAGCCTCTGCCTTCAGCTCAGGTCATGATCCTGGTCCTGGGATCGAGTCCCACATTGGGCTCTCTGCTCAGCAGGGAGTCTGCTTCCCCCCTCCCTCTGCCTGCCTCTCTCCCTACTTGTGATCTCTCTCTGTCAAATAAATAAAAATCTTTAAAAGTGGATTTTACTATAAGCAGTATGGACATTTTTAAATTTTGCAACTATTCAGATATAATAAAAAGCATATTTTTGAATGTTAATTATATTGAGAAATTCTCTCCCATTTGGTTTCTCAATTTTAAATGGGTATTAAGATTTCCTATTTCTTCTTGAATCAGTTTTGCTGATTTGTCTTTCTAGGAATTTGTCCATTATACGTACATTGTCTATTTTATTGACATAAAGTTGTTTTTAATATTCTCTTACAACTTTTTTTATTTCTGTACTATCAGTTGTTATGATGTCTCCCTCCTGATATGGGGAATTTTGTCTTTTCTTTCTTTTGTAGCTGTTTATGAGAGGAAAATTTTAAATTGTACAATCATGTTGACAGCGGCTTTATTCATAACAAACAAAAGTTTAAAACAACCCAAATGTCCATCTATAGGAGAATGAAAATATAAACTACTACCAGCAATTAAAAACAAAGAGGGGCACCTGGGTGATGCGGTCGGCTAAGCACCCAATTCTTGGTTTTGGCTCAGGCTGTGATCTCAGGACCAAGAGACTGAGCCCAGTGTGGGCTCCACAGTGAGCACAGTGTCTGCTGAAGTTTCTCTGCCCCCTCCCTCTGCCCCTCCCCACCTCACATATTCTTTCTCAAATAAATAAATAAATATTTTTTTAAAAACCCAAAACATGGGGCGCCTGGGTGGCTCAGTTGGTTAAGCATCTGTCTTCGCCTCAGGTCATGATCTTGGGGTCCTGGGATCAAGCCCTGCATCAGGCTCCCTGCTCAGAGGGGAGCCTGCTTCTCCCTCTCCTGCTGTGCCCCTGCTTGTGCTCTCTCCCAAATAAAAAAAAAAAAAAAAAAAAAACTTTATAAAAATCCCAAAAACACATAAACAAAAACAACCTACTAAAACAGACCACAACATAGATGAATCTCATAGACACGGAGAGCAAAGGAATCTCTGCCTTAAAGTGTGCATATCCTAGGAGTCGGTTCCTCTGACATTCAGAATAAGAAAACTGATCCACGGTGGTAGAAATCCGAAGAGAAGTTGCTCACTGGGGAGATCAGCCATGCAAGAAAGGACCTACCCCTTCTCAACACCCACCCCGAACACCCAGCATGAAATGCCATGGAAAGCAAGGTACAATCCCTTGGTTAGGGAGTCCTGCTTAACACCAGTGGACATGGAGTCCCGGGGGTGGAAGTGACAATCCCAGGGTCACACAGACAGTCTTGGTTAGAACCCAGGTCTTCAGTGGTGTGGCGTTTTATCCCCTCAGCTCCTCGTCTTCTAGCTCCTGAGGCTGGCCTCAACCTGGCCTCCATCCACAGTGAGCCAAGACCCCTCAAAAGCCACCACCTCGGGTCAAAATCTATTTCCCTAGCTGCCCCAGTGACCTGGTATGGTGCTACTCAGGAGAAAAGCCACATTTTCCTTTGCAGCCCGGGTGCAAAAATCGGGCTTTGTTCTCTGGCATCGGCATTGAGCAGGGTGGTGGGACTTGAACTTGGAGGGCCACAATGTAAATGAAAGCCAATTTGCACTGGGGGTCTAGGAATGTGAAGACACAAAGCCTGGATCAGCTGGGACACACCCTGTGCCCGCCCTGTGAGCCCAGGTTCGTCATCTACAAGATGGGTACAGCATCTGCTATGCCCTAGTGTTGTGACAATTCAGTGAAGCCACACGTGTCACTGTGCTTTGTGAGCTCTGGAGGAAAGGTCACTATTATTAAGCATTGCTAGGACCTGGGCCGGATGAATCTGAAATCGTGTGGCTACCCACTAGAGGGAGAAGAAACTCCCAAGGCCCCAGGTATTGTGTGGGAACACACACAACCCCAGGCCAGCTTAGGGGTCCTTGTGCCTGGCTCTTCCCCTATCCCCTCCCCTCATACCCACAACAATATCCACTTCGGTGGATATTGTTGCATCTCAATGCATCTCAGTGGAATTTCCCAGGTAGGTGACACCTGACTCTGAGAGGGTGTCGGCCTAAAGGTCAAGGGTCACACAAACTCCAGAAGGAGGAAGTAGTTGGCTTCCAAGGCAGTCCTTTGCAGTGGGTGATTAACCTTTGGTCAGCCTGGAGGTGGAGTGTGGGCATTTGGCCACGGCCTGCAGGATAGCCTTGTCTTTTCTAAGAATCGTGGGCCTCGGTGCAGATCTTCATGGAGGCCTCAGCCAGGCCCCAAAGCATCATGGCGATTTGCTGCCCGCCTGCCTGCCACACTGCCTAGGGTCCCACTTGTTCCCTGCAGGACTCCAGTCAGCCAAGGGCATCATGTGCTCTGCTCTGCTCGCGGGGGCCCTCTCCCGGCCTACAGAATGCTGGGGACAAAAGGGCCGTTGGGGCTGGGGCCCAGCCCCCCACACTGCCCAGACAGATACTGCCCAGAGTCCTAAGGCACTCTTTCCCTCCTACAGGTGCAGCCCTCGCCCATTCCCCTACAAACCCAACCTCCCAGTGCCCCCACCCAGCGGTGGTACCTGCCTCGTCTGTGGTTACGTCCATCATGTTTAATTCATGGCTGGGGGTTGGGATGAACTTCCCAAGAAAGGGAAGAATTCCCCTGGGGTCTTGCCCAGTTCCTGCCTGACTGCCCTGGGCCTGGAACTGGGACTAGAGGCTGCCGGTGGGCCCAGAGGACACTGTCCCAGCCAGGGCCGGCCATCATTTGCTAATCCACCGCCCTGGAATGTCCGCGGGCCAATCAGCGGGGTCTCCAGGGGCTCCCCAAGGGCTCCAATAATCCTGCAATGATTAGCAGGGGCACAGGGTCAGTGCACACTGCCTGGTTGGCTGTTGTGGGCAGGGCCGCTGGCCAGGCCCTCTGCTGAGGAGGGAGGGAGCCCTGGGATTGGAGCTGGCTGGCTCTTCATGCCAGTGTCGACAGGAGGCCTTTTGGATACACCGATTACTCACACCAGCCTCCCCCTTTTGTCTGCCCATCCAGCCTGCCTCCTTGAGATTGTGAGTAGCTCTGTCTAGCTTGGGAAGCAAGCTGGACAGCTGAGCCGGAGCACCCAACAGGCCCATGCTGGGGCCGGCGCCCTCCGCCCGGCTGGGGGGCCCTCGGCCCGGCCTCCTGCCCGTGCTCCTGGCTCTCCTTGGCATGGCCTGGACTGAGCAGAAGTTACTCCCACTGCAGGAGGAACAGGTTCCGATGCCTGGAGGTAAGGGCGCCCCCCGGGGTGAGGAAGAAGGGGAAGCAGCTAGGAGTGCAGCAGAGCAGTGCCAGGAAGGCCTGAGCTCTGGGCAGACCTGTGGGGTTTAAATAGCAACCCCCTGCCCCCAAGGTAGTCCAGGGACCAAGATGGATGGCGGAGGCTGGGACTGGGGAGCAGGAAGAATGAAGGGGAGTGGGCCCAGCCATGGGGGTCAAGGAAGAATAGCAGCCCAAAGCCCACAGCTAGCCGCTCCAGGGCTGCCCCCCCCCCACCAGCCCATGGCCCTACCTCCCTCCAGTCAGCCCAGCCCCCAGCTCAAGGGCACCTGCACACCTGCCTCCCTCCCAGGCCCCCAGCTCTCGGTCTCCCGTAGGCCGTCAATCCCCCACTATCCCCATGTCCCTGGCCCCATCAGCTCTTGCTCCCTAAGGGCAGGGCAGCCCTCTCAGCTTGCCATGGCCAGGGTCACCCCAGGGGAGCCCAGGTCCCGCTGTGCAGGGGGCCTGACCTTGTCTCCCACCCCAGCCCTGAGCAGTAAGGAGACATTCCTGCTCCTCTCCGTGCACAACCGTCTGCGTAGCCGGGTACAGCCCCCCGCGGCCAACATGCAGAGAATGGTGAGTACCCCAAGGCGGGCTCACCGAGGCGGCAGCTGGAGGGGCAATCCCAAAGACGGCTCAGGAGGCAAGGCCTGTGGCAGGCGCCCTTCCACCTGGGCAGGGCAGGGGGACAGCCAGTCACCCTGCCCACGAGGGGACAGTTCCTGGTTGCTAGGGTTCTGCCGCCGCCTGCTTCCCAGAAGGGCCAGTCCTTTGGCCTTTCCTCGAATCCCATCCCGTTACCTTGGAGACCAGAAGACATGGAAAGAGCCCTGCAGGAAAGAGGAGCTCCACAAAGGACTCCCCGCAGGATCAGAGGGGCAGAAGACTGGGAGGGAGAAGCGTCCTTCTTGAGGGAAAGGCCTGGAATGTGACCAGGACCCAGTGCTGCTTCACAGTTTATCTGGGTGACTAGGAGGGGCCCCTCCAAGGTCTCTGCTCCTCTGGGGGCTGGCGTAGGATGGCAGGGTTGGTGGTGTCATCCCAGGGCCCAGAAGCACTGCCCCAGCACATGCCAACAGGCCCCAGGGGCTGAGGGCGGGATTGTGTGGGGGTGGGCAGGGTTCCCCATGGCTGCCTCCCATAAACTCCTCCAGGCTGGCTCAGCGGCCGGTGACCTTGGGAGCTCATGGGTCAGTTTCCCAGGAGGTGGGGGTGGGGCGGGCCAGTGGGAGGGGGTCGCTTCTCTCCCTTTCCCTGCTCTGCAGCAGCTCTGGCCCTCCTCAGGCCCAGGTCCTGGCTCCCACTGCCCATGCCCAGTGCTCCCAGCTCAAGTGCCTGGCAGGGAGGTGCTCCCCCTCATCCGGTCATCGGTGTTGACGCTTTTCATGCCCCTTTGGCCAAAGTCTTAGAAATCAGCATTTCATAGAAGATGAGAATGGAGCCCCACCATTCAGCCTCCCTCACCCGTGCGGGTCTCTAGTGCTTTTACCCAGGGGAGGCTAAGGCTCTTAGGGTGGTGCAGGACGGCCAAGGACTCCCCCAGGCAATCCCCACTGCTCCGGTTCCAGTCTGCATCAGAGGTAAAAATCCTAACAGCTGTCCAGCCCATGGTGGGTCAGGCACTCTCCCCCGGTACCCTTTGAGTCCCCGTGATAATCATCCTCTGTGAGTATCTTACTGTCCCAATTTACAGACGAGGATGTTGAGTCTCATGGAGATTAGGGGCTAGAGGCCACACAGCTGGGGTGAGGTGACCCAAGTCTTCTTGATTGTTGAGCCCTTCATTTAAGAGGAGAGGGGGACGATTTGGTAGCCGTGGGGGTATGACGGGGGAGTCTGCTGGTGTGTGGGTGGGAGAGAAGATTAGGGCCACTCCAGAGAACAGCGCTGCCTGGACCCTGAGGCCAGGAGCCTCTCTGGTCCTGCTTCCCTGTTGGCACCCCTCCGCAAGGCCACGTGAGTGGGGGGGACAGGACAAAGCAGCCTGGCCGCTGAGGCCTTTTTCATCAAAGAAAAGCCAGATGGGAGCAACCGAGCCTTCCTGACAATGGCTACAGCCCGTTGTACGTAATGGCAGGCAAAAAACCATTTTGAATGGCTTGGGCCCTGCCCGGGCTCACATTACTGGACAGAAAAACCTACCACAGAAGCCCATCCCGTCGCCTGGGCTGGCACTGCTCCCTCAGGAACGGGCATCCCCCTCTGTGGCAGCGCCTAAGGCGGGAGTCAGGAGAAGGGAGGCTTTCAGGCCCGGATAGAGCCAGGCTCCGGGGTAGATGTCCAGACCTTGCTGGTGCTCTCACCACCGCATCTCCAAGAGCTCCTCGCAGGCCCAGTCTGGCCTTCCCTGGCCCCAGGGTGAAGTGGGTGAAACAGGACTCCCCATCCAGTGCTCTCAGCATGATCCCCACCCCAGGGCAGGGGCAGTGGGGGAAGTGGGATCACTAAGGCCTGGTCCAAAGGTCCCTGCTGACATCTCTTTTTGTGCCGCCCCCAGGACTGGAGCGAGAGCCTGGCCCAATGGGCTCAGGCCAGGGCGGCCCGATGTGGTGCCCCAGTCCTGAGCCCCGCGTCAGCACCTCGGGCCCCCCAGCAAGTGGGCTGGAACGTGCAGCTGCTGCCAGCAGGCTCAGCGTCCTTTGTCAGTGTGGTGGGCCTGTGGTTCGCAGAGGGGCGGTGGTACAGCCACGCGGCCGCCGAGTGTGCCCACAACGCCACCTGCACCCACTACACTCAGGTGAGGCTGTGGCGCCGGCTCCGGGCCCCCAGGGTCAGCTCAGAAGGGCCCCCCGGTCGTCTTCAAACCTGTGGCTGCTCTTACACGATTTGTAGTTTTCTTTTTCTCAACTCTAAGCATGAACTATTTCAAACGTAAATCTAGTAATGGACTCCCTTTTACCCATGACCTCCACTTAGACAATGTTTAACTATATTTGTTCTCATCTCTTAAGAAAAAACAACTAGGGGCACCTGGTGGCTCAGTTGATTGAAGCGTCTGCCTTTGGCTGGGGTCATGATCCCAGAGTCCCAGGATCGAGCCCCACATGGGGCTCCCTGCTCAGGGGGAGTCTGCTTCTGCCTCCCCCTCTGCTGCTCCCCTGCTTGTGTCCATTTCTCTCTCTCTCAAATAAATAAATAAAATCTTTTTTAAAAAACCCACAAATGGGGGGTGCCTAGGTGGCTCAGTGGGTTAAAACCTCTGCCTTTGGCTCAGGTCATGATCTCAGGGTCCTGGAATCGAGCCCCGCATCGGGCTCTCTGCTCAGCGGAGAGCCTGCTTCCCTCTCTCTCTGCCTACTTGTGATCTCTGTCAAATAAATAAATAAAATCTTAAAAAAAAAAACAAACCCACAAATGGACACCTTCCATTGAATATTCAACCCTTCCCCCACTGACTCACAGTCCACCCATCACACACCAAGCTCATGTCTGCCCCTGGATCTATTGCTGAGTTCTTGATTCTATTCTGCTGCTTTTTTTTTTTTAATCCCTGCACAACTCGTGTTTTAATTATTACAGCTTTATAGAAACTTTTGAAATGAAAATTCCCCATATTACTATTATTGTTCAAAACTGTGTTGCCTGTGCTTGGCTCCCGATTCTCTCAAACGCTATGCAGGCGTGGGTTTTTAGCTGCTGATTCAACTTTTGGAAATGGTCTACTTCGCGTTGAGATTGTTTTGCCAAGTTCTGTTTTCTAGGAAACTGTCCATTTTATGTTTCCCAATTGATTGGGAAGAATTGTTCAGTACTGAAGAGAGAGTTAAGGCTAGGATTAAACAGAGTGGGGGTGCCTGGGTGGCTCAGTCGGTTAGGCATCTGACTCTTAATTTTGGCTCAGGTCATGATCTCAGGGTCCTGGGATTGAGCCCCGCATCGGGCTCCCTGGTCAACGGGAAGCCTGCTTCTCCCTCTCCCACTCCCCCTGCTTGTGTTCCCTCTCTTGCTATCTCTCTCTGTGTGTCAAATAAATAAATAAATAAATCTTTTTAAAAAAGAATATAAAAAAGTAATACAGTAAGCTGAATAAAGTAGGAGAAAGTAAATAATGTGGGTGACTGGTTCACTTAGTCCGTGGAGCATGTGACTTTTGATCTCATGGTCATGAGTTCGAGCCCCACATTAGGTAGAGAGATTATTAAGAAAAACAAAATTTAAAAAACAAAAAAAAATTTAAAAACAGAAAGTAAATAATAAAAATGAGAGAACATCAGTAAAGCATCCGATTCTTGGTTTTGGCTCAGGTCATAATTTCGGGGTTGTGAGATTGAGCCCCACATTGAGTTCTGAGCTCAGCATGGGATTCTCCCTCTCCCTCTGCCCTTCCACCCGCTCTCCCTCTCTCACTCTTTCAAATAAAAAAAATAAAGTCTTTAAAAAAAAAACCTAGGATTAAACAGGTATTTAAAATTTTCCTGGGACCCCTGAGTGGCTCAGTTGGTTAAACATCTGCCTTTGGCTCAGGTCGCTCTGGGATCGAGTCCCACATCGGGCTCCCTGCTCAGCAGGGAACCTGCTTTTCCCTCTGCCTGGCTCTCCTCTTGCTGGCTTTCTTGCTCTCTCTCCGACAAATAAATTTCTAAAAAATTTCCTGTGTCTCTTGCTAGATCCTTTTAAACTTTTCAGCTTTGTTTATGTGCACCTTCTCTCTTTCATTCTTTACCAGTCTTCCCAGAGATGCGTCTATTTTAACAAGTAAGCTTTTGTTTGTTTTATCCTTTTTCTTTTTTTAAATTTCTGCTATTTTTACTATTTACTTACCTTTTTTTAAGTTTATATATTTTAATGGGGTGCCCCCATTATTCACTTCCTTTTACTTTATTCAGTTTACTCTATTATTTTTTTATATTTGATCCCAGGACACTTGGATCATGACCTGAGCTGAAGGCAGACACTTAACCGACTGAGCCACCCAGGCGCCCCAACCTGTTCCTTACTTCTAAGTTACTTACTTGAAGATTGTATTGCATTGAATTTATAGAACACAGTCCATGGGATATTATTCCTTTGGTTTTTGTTGAACCTTGCTTTGTGGTTAAGTGAAGGGTCAATGTTTGCAAATGTTTCATGCATTCCTAAAAAGAATGTATTTTCTCTAATTGTTGGACACATGTGTTCATGTCTCCCTACTTCATGGCTGTGCTATGGGATTTTGCTTAACTAGTCCCCTGTATTGACTGTGCTGTTTCCAAGCTGTCACAGATTTTAAGATTTTCAATCCAAGTGCTGAATACTATCAGAGACCTGTACCTGTTAGCTTTTGTTGCTAACACACTACCCCAAAGTTTAGCACCCTTGGGCTGGGCTCTGTGTGGAGGTTCTTCTGGTCTTTGCTGGGCCCAAATTCAAGTGCAGTCAGCCACTGCCTGGGCTGGGAGCTGGCCGTCTAGAGGGGTCTCACCTGGCTCCCTTGTGCCTGTGGGGTCTCCAGCCCTAGGTTCAAAACCAGCTCAATATCACTTTTTTTAAGACGTTATTTTATGTATTTATTTTAGAGAGTAAACACACGGGAGCTGGGGGCAGGTAGAGCAGAGGAAGAAACAGAATCCCAAGCAGACTGCACTGAGCCCGGAGCCTGACACAAGGCTTGAACTCACAACCATGAGACCATGAACTTAACCTAAACCAAGAGTCAGATGTTTAACCAACAGAGCCACCCAGGCACCCCCAGCTCAGTATCACTCCTATTCCATTCTGTTGGCCAACACAAGCCACAATCCCAGCTGGGTTCCAGGCTAGAAAAGAGAGTCCTTCTCTCATTGTAAAGAACTGCAAAGGCTCGTTTAAGAGGGGCCTGCAGGGAGGAGGGAAGGGTTGTAGCCACGTGTGGGGTCTGTCACAAAGACTTTGAGGTCCAAGACTTTCTTTCAACACTCCTCCCCCGTCCAAGATTCTCTCCTTTCTTCAGGTATCTGCCCATCCAAACCTCTCCACACCCCTCACCCAGAAAGCCTTCCTAGGCTGTGCCCACCTGTCCCCATAGCTCTGCACAGCATAGCTACGGCTCCTGAGGCCCCAAGGTCTGTCAGTCTGCCTCACTGGGGGCAGAGACTGTGTCTGCCTCCCACAGGGCAAGCATCATCAGTGTTGTCGGCCCCCAGACTGGGAGTGGGGGTGGCCGGTGATAGGGTTCCTGAGCCGCCATGTCTCCGGCAGCTCGTGTGGGCCACCTCGAGCCAGCTGGGCTGTGGGCGGCACCGGTGCTCTGGGGCCCAGGCCGAGATGGAAGCCTTCGTCTGTGCCTACTCTCCTGGGTAAGGTCCCATCACGGCTGCTGCCCTGCCATCCCCCGCTGGGCTTGGGCCGGGTGGGAAGGGGCGCCTACCTTCACCCAAGGGAGAACCCTCAGCCCCCCACTCAAAGGCCTTTACCCCTGGGTCCACACCCTCTCGGGCAGAGGGAAGGAGGGAAGGGAGTGGGTGCGGAAGTGGGCAGCCAAGCAGAATGTGGCTTCTCCTCAGACGCCCCTCCTTGGCAGCACTGCTGCTTTGGCCACTGAAGAATGGAGTGTTGGTGTTAGTCTGGAGGCCATCTTTCCTTTCCTAGGACATCTCGTGTCTCCTCCAGCTCCCTGACTCCCGGGCTGGGCCAGAAGGAGCTGAAGGGTCCGTGGGGCATGCAGCAGGGCCCACGCCTCTCTTGCCCAAAGCCAGGCCCTTGCAGCCCTCTGGTGCTTGCTCTCACAGGGGCAACTGGGAGGTAAACGGGAAGACCATCGTCCCCTATAAGAAGGGCTTCTGGTGTTCGCTCTGCACAGCCAGCGTCTCGGGCTGTTTCAAAGCCTGGGACCACGCAGGAGGGCTCTGTGGTAAGTGCCCGACCCTGCCTGCCTCCTGCTGGGGCAGCGGGTACAAGAGAACTCCGTGTGGTGACCCTTGTGGAGGGTGGCAACATCTGGTGGGACTGTCCTCGGGGCCCTGGCCCTTGGCACCCTGGGAAGCAGCCCCCTGGCCTGCTGGAAGGAGGCGCCCTCTCAGAGTTCATCCTCATCTGACCAGAGGTCCCCAGGAACCCGTGTCGGATGAGCTGCCGGAACCATGGACGTCTCAACGTCAGCACCTGCCACTGCCACTGTCCCCCCGGCTACACAGGCAGATACTGCCAAGGTGAGGGGCACCTAGAGCTCCAGGTCACAGCCACCTGGGGACCCGGTGAGTAAAGCCTGGGCCAGGGCCGAGGCAGGCAGCCGTGGGGGGTAAGGAGGGCCACGTGTCCCTGTGCGGTGTGTCCAGGGGCCGTGGGGCACCCACTGCAAGTGTCTGGAGAGAGCCCTGAGGGAGTGTGTGGCCCCTGACCAGGTACTTGCTGATCTGAACACCATGTAGTCATTCGACCAACATCCTGAGCCCCTGCAGGAGCCTGAGCTGTGTAGGGGTTTCAAGGTGGAATCTGATTTGGCCCTTAGGCCCTGAGAGGGTGGGAGGAGGATACTATCAGGATCTGGAAGTGGACTCTGATCCCACTGTCTCCCTCCCAGCTCTGTGACTGTAGGCAGGTCACCCCTGAACCCTAATTTGTTTCTCTCTACGGTGGAGATCCAACCAGACACCAAGCGTAGCCGTGGTGGGAAACCCTGATGGGGTCCCATCCTCGAGGGTCTTTCCTGTCACGGTTGGCCATTGCCCACATTCCGAGGCCCGTGAGGGGCAGCACGGGGTCCGGGGGCTGCAGGCTGAGCTCCACTCCCCCCGGCCCCGGCAGTGCGCTGCAGCGTACAGTGTGTTCACGGCCGGTTCCGGGAAGAGGAGTGTTCCTGCATCTGTGACGTCGGCTACGGGGGAGCCCAGTGTGCCAGTGAGTCCTGCCCCGAGGTCCCCCCATGAGCCAGGCCACCCCCCGGAGCCCCTCACTGGGCACATCTCCCGACTCCCCGTACAATCACATCACGTTGGTGGCATTCCCACCACAGAATCTGGCAAATGCTACAGATCGTTCTTTTTTTTGGAAGAGAGAGCCAGCTGGATCTCACACATTCCCCAGCACGCCGCTGACTCCCCCACCCCCAACCCCAGCTTGGAGATAGTGGCCAGAGGAAGGGGCTTCTTGAGCTTTGCTCCCTGGCAGGGTGGAAGGTGTAATGTGTCTGAGGTCCCCACGTGCACAGTCGGGCCCCCTGTCCCCAGCCAAGGTGCACTTTCCCTTCCACACGTGTGACCTGAGGATCGACGGAGACTGCTTCCTGGTGTCTTCGGAGGCAGACACCTACTATGGAGCCAAGATGAAATGCCAGGTGACAGTGGACCCCAGCCTTCCCAGGGAACCCCAGGGTCTCAAGCGAGGGTCCTTGGACGGACCTTGGATGAAGAGATGGTTCCTTCGATTTCTCCTGACCTGACTCTGGTCATTAGGATAAAGCAGGGGCCCCAAACTCAGAGGCCCACGGAAGCCAGGAGGTCACTGAATGAGCTGAGGGACTTGGGATGGGGGGCAGGGGTGAGGCCCCACCCACCCCCCTCTAAGGAGCCACCCTGATTCAGCTCTAGCTGCGGGCTGCCCAGCAGGTCACCAAGTGCAGAAAGGCCAGAACTTGGGATTTTTCAAGAGAATCAGAAATTCAGATTTTCATTGCCGTCTCTCAAGGTATTCATGTTGGCAACCAATTCACATGCGTTCAGGACACTGAACACGTGAAACAAAAGCTTCCCAAGGGCAGGGCCCAGTCAGTCTTGGCCCCCCACCCCCCATGCCCAGAGAGAGGAGAGGCAGGCAGGGGCAAGGAAGGGGGACCCCCACTCTAAGAAGGAGGAGGAAGAGGACGTCCCTGGCTGTGGCAGGGTGGGCAGGAAGGGCTGGTCTGAGCTCTGGGGCCCTGCCAGGGTGACCTGGAATGGGGGTTACAGGGAAAGGGCGGGGTGCTGGCCCAGATTGAGAGCCAGAAAGTGCAGGACATCCTCGCCTTCTACCTGGGCCGCCTGGAGACCACCAATGAGGTGACTGACAGTGACTTTGAGACCAGAAACTTCTGGATCGGTGAGTGCCTGGTTGGGGGTGCAGGAATCTGGGCTGTGAAAACCCACCAGCAGAGAGTAAGGGTGTGGTGAGGGCTAGGGACCCAGGATGGGGCAGGCAACCTCCTTCCCTGGGGAGAGCACAGAAGGAAGGGAGAGGGAGAGCCACGGGGGTCTGGAAGAGCTAGGAAGGGGGCTAAGGGCTTGCTGGCAGCAGAAAGGGGATTAGGCAACAGGCTCCAAGCTCAGGGCACTCCTCTCAGGGAGACTGGGCTCTGAGTGGGGGCCCGGGGTGGTGGGCCAACTCACCTGCCATGGCCCAGGGCTCACCTACAAGACCACCAAGGACTCCTTCCGCTGGACCACGGGGGAGCACCAGTCCTTTACGAGTTTCGCCTTTGGGCAGCCCGACAACCAGGGGTGAGTGTGGGGTGCCCTCCCTCCGGGCCGGCTTGCCGAGCCTTCGCATGGGGGTGGGTCTGGCTTCCAGAAGCCCCATCGGTGGGCTGGGCCATTAGACACAGGGACCTGCTGGAGGGGAAGACGGAAGCCTCTCCCAGACTCCTACTTCCCTTCCCCGGCATTGAGACCCCAGCGTCCCGGCCTGGCAGGTTCGGGAACTGTGTGGAACTACAGGCGTCCGCTGCCTTCAACTGGAACGACCAGCGCTGCAAAACCCGAAACCGTTACATCTGCCAGTTTGGTGAGAGCCCCCTCACAGCTCCCTCCCTCTTCTGGTCCCTGCTGGCCCGCTCCAGGCGCTAGGATGTCCAGGTCACAGACCCAGAAAGCACCTGAGCATGCATGGCCTGGGGATGTCCTGGTCCAAGCTCCATGGGACCTGCGGGCCCCCGAGGCCAAGCGGGGAGAGAGAAGCCCAGCCTCATGTCCACAAGGCAACAGTATGGGAATGACAGCCTGGCCAGGGATTTCTCCAGGGTCGCTTTCCTCCTGTCACCAAAGCTGCTACTTAGGGACCTGCTGGGTTCACCCGTGTTCCCTGATCCCTAGAGCCCAGTGAACTACAGCAGGGAACAGAGGTGGCCCAGCACCGGCCCCCAGCAGCTCCTGCTAGAAAGGTCTGGAGCTCCAACTGGGAGCATATTTCAGGACAAACTGCCAAAAGGTCCCCATCCTAGGACTACCTGGGCTTCCAGTGACCCTCGCTCTGTCCGGCTTCCTTTCCAGCTGAGGAGCACATTTCCCGGTGGGACCTGGGGCCCTGAGACTCGGCCATGCCTCTCCCCTGCCAGAACCCAGATATGCAGCCACACTCACCCAGCTGCCCACCTGTCTGGAACTGGGGCCAACCCAGGACTGCAAGCCAGTATCCAGAGGTCTCAGAGAGACCCTGCAGGAAGTGGGGAAAGGGGGTACAAGTCAGCCACAGAGGGAGTCTGCTCCAGGGGGAGAGGAACCGGGGCCCCTCAGCCTGCTGTGGATCGGGAAGGTGGGGGTCAGGCACCCAAACATGAGGCAGGGCCAGCGGCCAGAAGAGACCACCCTCCTCCATGGTCACCGGACCCTCTGGGACAGATGGAGGCTCCTCACTGCCCAGGGTGCTCCCTACAAAGGATTAAACTAAGTTATGAATCAGCTGTACTTGTGACCGCTTTTTTTTTTTTAAGATTATTTATTTATTTATTTGACAGACAGAAATTACAGAGGAGATAGGCAGAGAGAGAGGAGGAAGCATGCTCCCCGTCGAGCAGAGAGCCTGATGTCCCAATGTGGGGCTCGATCCTAGGACCCTGGGACCATGACCTGAGCCGAAGGCAGAGGCTTTAAGCCACTGAGTCACCCAGGCACCCCTGTGACCGCTTGTTTTGAAGGGGAATTCGGCCGACCCAGGATGATCTCAGGAAGACCAGAGGGTGCCTGAGAGACCTCACTGCTGGTTGCCCGCTACCTGCCCTAGTCCCTTCCCTGCTCACCCGCATGACCCAGACCACCTTCTGGAAGTTTTCTGGTCTTAGCCCCTGAGGGGTGCAGATTGAGAAGCTCTGTTTGTACTCCTGACTTCCTGCTCCAGCTCCTCTCACCACTGGCTCTGTCTTCGTGCTCCTGCTCACACCCTCCCCTATGGTCCCCACGCCTGCTCCTGCATGTCCCTCCTGCTTCCTTTGTGATTATCTGAGCAGGGGTGTGTCATGGCCCCTTCTCCCTCCGCTCCCTGCAGTGGTGAGAGAGGCTGTGTGCGCAGGTGAAGGCTGGGAGGGGCTGTCATTAGGGTCTGGAAAGTACCCCGGCCTCACCTGCACACTGTGGAGTCGCTTTGCTGGTTGGAGGTGGGAGTGTGGTCTGGGACCATGGAACGGGGACATGCGTAGCAGCCACAATTTTTACTGTGATTGCAACCAGGAGAAACAGAAACTCAGCTTTGACTCATCATAGCAGAAAAGGAATTAATCAAAAAGACAGGACTTAAAAATGAACAAAGAATGTGAATCCACTGTTCTCCAAAGAAGCTATCCAAATGGCCAGCAAGCACAGCATCACTAGTCATTAGGAAATTCACATCTAAATTCACATCTAAATACCCATTAGGGCAGCTGTTACCAAAGAAACAGACAATGCAATGTTGATGAGGCCTTGGACCAGTTGGAACCCTTACAGGCTGCTTGTGGGAGCAGGAAATGGGCAGCCACTCTGGAAAACAGTTTGGTGAGTCCTCGAAAAGTTCAGAGCAGCTACTATTTGACCCAGCAATTCCACTCCTAGGTCTGTACCCAAGAGAACCGCAAACAAGTACTCAAGTCCTTCCACACAAAGTTCACAGCAGCATCACTGCCAACAGCAAAAAGGTGAAACCAGTCAAATATGCCATAGAACGTGATTCAGCCATTAAAAGGAATGAAGAACTGATACAGGCTACAAGGCAGATGAAGCTTGAAAGTCCTATTTTAAGTGAAAGACGCTAGTCACAGGGGTTCACGTACCATACGACTCCATTCAGATGAAATACTCAGAATGGATAAACCCACAGAAACAAAGCACACACTGGGGGTTGCTGGGGCGACAGGAGAATGGGGAGTAACTGCTCCATGAGTCTGGGTTTTATTTTGGAACCAAAACGTTTTGGAACTTAGAGTGGTGGTCTCACAACATGGTGATTGGACTTGATGCCCCAAATCGGTTACCTTCATGTTATATGAATTTCACCTTAATTTTAAAAAAAGGCCTGGTCCCAGAATCCTGGAGAGAGTCAGAGACCAGGCCCCAAATTCTGTTGCAAAGTCAGGCCAGGTAGACACTTACACCACTGCTGCCAGGCCCTGGAAACATGTCTGTGGCAACCTCAGCCCGGCCCTGCAGAGCCGGGGCACCGGCTTCCCAGTCAGAAGCAGCCTCCCCTGGCGGCCCGCCTGGCCGGGAGGCCTTTCCCTTACCCACGCGGTTCTCCGTGCCACTGCGGGGTTTGCGAGCGCAGGTGGTGATGACCAGGTCCTACCTGAAAAGTCGAGCCCGGCCTTCTCATCCCGAGGCAAGGTGGAGAGTGGAGAGATTGTCCATATCAGTCCGCAGCTCAGCAGCCCCGGCGTCACCCGTGAACTTGGTGGAAAAACAAATTCTCAGCCGCCCCCAACGGACGGAATGGTGAGGGTGAGGCCAGGGCTGGGGGCTTTTTTTTTTTTTTAGCAAGAGCTCCAGCTACTTCAGACGCCGGCTCTTCAGACTCGAGAACCACGGGCAGAGGTGGAGAGTTTGAGGCTAAATTGAGACAAAATTGAGATCACCTGAACATCAGGACAGGCTCCGCCACTCACTGCGTTCCTTTGGGCAAATTACTTAACACACGCACACACACACACACACATCTCACACATCTCACACACCACACACACACACACACACACACACACACACACACACACACGCCCCGTCTGCCTGGAGCTGTCTGGGTCTTAGAACAGTCCCCGTCCCACCTGCTGGGAAACTCCTGGGTCCCAGGTCTCCCTAATACATCTCTCTACCTCGTGTACTTCTCCTGTAAAATGAGGATAATAGGGGCACCTGGGTGGCTCACTGGGTTAAGCGCCTACCTTTGGCTCAGGTCACGACCTCAGGGTCCTGAGACTGAGCTCCATGTCAGAGCTCCCTACTCAGTGGGGAGTCTGCTTCTGCCTCTGCCTTTGCCCCTTCTCCCACTCCAGCATGCTCGTGTGCTCTCTCTCAAATAAATACATAAACTTTTTTTTTTTAAGATTTTATTTATTTGACAGAGAGAGATCACAAGTGGGCAGAGAGGCAGGCAGAGAGAGAGAGAGAGAGGAGGAGGCTGCCTCCCCGCAGAGCAGAGAGCCCAATGTGGGACTCGATCCCAGGACCCCGAGATCATGACCCGAGCCCAAGGCAGAGGCTTAAGCACTGAGCCACCCAGGTGCCCCCATAAACTTTTTTAAATTAAAAAAAAAAGAGGATAATTGAGTTGGTACACTAATGTGTCTGGATCAGAGCCTGAAACTGGTAAACACGGATGAACGTCAGCTCAGCTGAGCTCATGCCCTAATTTTTTCTATTCCTTCATCCACGGAACACCATCTAAACCTCACTTGCTAACTAATTTGTGAAATAAGTCTAAAGCCTGGTGGCTAGTAAATGCTCAGTTAGTCTTTTTTTTTTTAAGATTTTATTTATTTATTTGACAGAGAGAGATCACAAGTAGACAGAGAGGCAGGCAGAGAAAGAGGGGGGAAGCAGGCTCCCTGCTGAGCAGAGAGCCCGATGCGGGACTCGATCTCAGAACCCCGAGATCATGACCTGAGTCGAAGGCAGAGGCTTAACCCACGGAGCCACCCAGGCGCCCCACTCAGTAAGTTTTAAGCTCATATTTCTTCTTCTTCGCTATTAGCAAAGGTTATGTAGCCGCAATGAAGACCAGGTTTGAAGCAGTCATCAGAGCAAACAATTAAAACCATCCCAGCTGGGGTGTCTGGATGGCTCAGTCCGTTAAGCGTCTGCCTTCAGCTCAGACCATGATCCCAGTAGTCCTGGGATCGAGTCCCACATCGGGCTCCCTGCTTGGCAGGAGGCCTGCTTCTCCCTCTCCTACTCCCTCTGCTCATGTTCCCTCTCTTGCTGTGTCTCTCCCTGTCAAATAAATAAATAAAATCTTGAAAAGAACAAAAGAACTATCCCAGCTACTCACACTGGCCCTGCACAATAAACCCCATCTCACACTCTTCCCTCCCCAGGCCCCTGGTCTCAGATACCCTCCCCTGATCACTTTGCCAAATTTTGGCCAATATAAATAAGCAAAGTCTCAGGGTGCCTGGGTGGCTCAGTCGTTAAGTGTCTGCCTTCGGCTCAGGTCATGGTCCCAGAGTCCTGGGATCAAGCCCGCATGGGCTCCCTCTCTGTGGGAGGCCTGCTTGTGTTCCCTCTCTCGCTGTTTCTCTCTTTGTCAATTAAATAAAGAAGAAAAAAACTAGCAAAATCTCTTGGTTCTTTTGGTGATTCAATGTCCTCCTTTTGGATTTGGAGTCATCAGCCCCCCTGGGGCCGGACTTGTTATTTCGGTCCAGAGGATACAAGGGCTGACGGGGGAGGTCACCTCAAGGTCATTCGGGGCTCCATTGTTTAAAGAAACGCGAGCTGCTGGCCGCCCCTCAGCCCCAGCAACATACACGCCCAGGGAAGGTGTATGGTTTTGGCAAGTAGCCAGCAAGTTTCTGCTTCCGGGATGTTCAGAATGACCAAGAGGCGGCTGCTGCTGACCAGAGAGGCTCCATCGGGGTGCGTGTGTTTGTAGGGGGTGCCTAAGTCTCCCACCTTCCCGAAGAGCCCTGCTCTGATGGCCTCTGCCCTCCACTCTCCATTCCTTCCCAGTTAGAGACCATGGAAAGGGTATGAGGCCACCCAATGGCGTCATTTTCTAGACATTGATCAAGCTGTTTTCTCACTCACTCATTCTTGTAGGTGCAAGATATAAAAATTCCCTGGTTTTCTAACCATGCCTTGAGCAGAGAATTTGGACTCTGAGCTTGCCTTTCTCTCTTTCTTTATTTTCTTTTTTCTTTCTCTTTTTCTTTCCTTCTTCCTTTTTTTTTTTTTTTTTTTTAATTTTTTTTTTTTTTGACACACAGAGATCACAAGTAAGCAGAGAGGCAGGCAGAGA